>NC_134471.1:78739987-78749987 GCF_964194025.1 Convolutriloba macropyga | reverse complement strand
ATAATCGGATTTCAAATCTTTGCAAACTGGTCAAGGGAACAATAAAGTATTAGGCAGAACAGATCTGAAATAAACATTATTGGTCGAGAAAGTAACAAGCAAATATTAGATCTAAACTTGGTCAGCTTGATTCTCATGATACTCAGGATACTCGTAATATTTAGATGTGACGCTTGAACATTATATGAAGTTGGGTCAATCTGAAGGCGACAAAAGGTTCGGCTACCATAGTTCAACAAGGTCCTTCAGATTTGACTTTGAACATCAAAACAGTAATCCAGAATGTGATTTTAACCCCCCCCCCCCGGAGTAAACTTATAGCGAACAGCTCTGGCCGTGTCCAATACACCAACAACCTAATCCTAAAGTTCAACACTCCAGGAAAAGCCTCCAGCTTCCTCAGGGAACCCCGTGGAAGCCTTGCAACCCAAAGTGGAAATTATCCAACAGCATTACCTTGACCCTTAGCATCCAGCATCCGAGAGAATTTATCCCACCCTCAATCTTATACAGAAGTCACTCACGAATATCCAACTCTCCATTTCTACTTTACAAAACACTCTAAACGACGTCACGCCGGCTTCCAATAATAATGGCTTTCAGGTTTCGGTTGGTTTTCAACCTCCAAATAGGAGTAACCTTATTCAGGTGCCTCGGAACTTTGTTCAACCCCCGCCCGACAACCCATGTGCAAGAACTCGCAGCCCTTATCCGACAATCAACTACTGCCTTGAAACTTCGAAAAGTTTCGCAATTTTGTGAAACCTTAGATTTTGTTCATCAAGGAACTGTAATTGAGTTATAAATAAACATCCCTCCATTTGCACGGGTACATGCTATCATACATTGTTTGGACGCTGTCTATTTCTCTGCATGCAAACTTGCGTTTATGATTAGTCCTTCGCATGCAAACCTGCGTGTATAAGTCAACCTTCACACGCTAACCTGCGTCTATAACTAACTCATGCTTTGCATGCAAACCTGCGTCTATAACTCATCCTCCGCATGCAGACCTGCGTTTATAACTCATCCTGTGCATCCTAACCTTCGTTTATAACTCATCCGGCCTGAACAAAGAATTTTGCCTAACAGGTACACGAATGAGGAAAAGAAGAGTGGTGCAGCGCGGAAAGTTAAATTAATTCGGCCCGTGACTATAGTAATTTAAGTGCGGTCAAACTATAGTGAGCTCAAACTAGAGTGATTATAATAGCTCAAACAATTATAATAGACTCATAGCAAGTTTCAGTTCAGAGTAACAGTTCATACATCAAGGTTCCATAAGTCCATTAGTTAGGGAAAAACGGCAGAGTGGTGCAACTGGAACTCGGAATGAGATATTCGAACAGTTCAATTACACTCGCTACGACCCAGAATTAGATACACGAGGCCGAAGCAGTCGTAAGTCGCAACTGACAAACGCAAATCTCTGGATTGTCGAGACATGAGGTGCCAACATCACGATTTCTCAGCTCCAGGGAGTCAAGGGTTTCAAGTATACAATGCACCGTTATATAAAACTAAGTTGGGCATTTCGAATAGTTTCGAACACTGATAGACGAGGAACAAAGTATGAAGGATAAAACTACAATTGGAAGGTTACAATTCGAAAATAAGCTCGCTTGATAAATAAACACATGAGGATAAAACTAAGTTGTGCATATCGAATAGTTTCGAACACAGAGACGAGTAACAAAGTAAGAGTAAGAAGGATAAAACTAGCAAGGATAACACTGACGAAGTATCGGAGTAACACAGACGAGTAACACAAAGTAAGAAGTAACAATAAACAACACTAGAACAAGGTGACAGACAAACTACAACAAATTAAAACGCCCAGAAACTGGATATATCCGACATTGCCATTTGAACCACTCTGTTCTTGCGAGATCTCGGCGTGTTGCAACTGGATGAATCCGACGTTGGCATTTCAATTACTCTGTTCTTGTGAGCTCTCGTTATGTGGCCTTTCAACTCAAACTCTATTAGATGATGTGTGCAAATTTAAGCGCCTAAAGCCTAATAAATTTGCTCATTCAGGCAGCTTATGTCTGTACATTAAAACATAACTGACTAATGTCGGATGAATTGCAATTAAACGACCGGTGACCGTATCGATACATAATTTTTGACTGGGGTCATAAAAAAAGCAATGGGGGGACAGTATAGATCCCGAAAATAAAGAGCTCACAAGTTCATTGCCTCTGTTTTCAGCCTCATCTTGTGGATTTCCGTTGCCATCATTGTGTTGGTTTCCGTTGCCAATATCTTGTTGGTTTCCGTTGCCAATATCTCTCAGGTTTCCACTAGTAAGCACTCCACGTCTATTGGGAATAATGGTCACTGTTCTGTTTTCCATATTTTATAATCGGATTTCAAATCTTTGCAAACTGGTCAAGGGAACAATAAAATATTAGGCAGAACAGATCTGAAATAAACATTATTGGTCGAGAAAGTAACAAGCAAATATTAGATCTAAACTTGGTCAGCTTAATTCTCATGATACTCAGGATACTCGTAATATTTAGATGTGACGCTTGAACATTATATGAAGTTGGGTCAATCTGAAGGCGACAAAAGGTTCGGCTACCATAGTTCAACAAAGTCCTTCAGATTTGACTTTGAACATCAAAACAGTAATCCAGAATGTGATTTTTAACCCCCACCCCCGGAGTAAACTTATAGCGAACAGCTCTGGCCGTGTCCAATACGCCAACAACCTAATCCTAAAGTTCAACACTCCAGGAAAAGCCTCCAGCTTCCTCAGGGACCCCCGTGGAAGCCTTGCAACCCGAAGTGGAAATTATCCAACAGCATTACCTTGACCCTTAGCATCCAGCATCCGAGAGAATTTATCCCACCCTCAATCTTATACAGAAGTCACTCACGAATATCGAACTCTCCATTTCTACTTTACAAAACACTCTAAACGACTCACGCCGGCTTCCAATAATAATGGCTTTCAGGTTTCGGTTGGTTTTCAACCTCCAAATAGGAGTAACCTTATTCAGGTGCCTCGGAACTTTGTTCAACCCCCGCCCGACAACCCATGTGCAAGAACTCGCAGCCCTTATCCGACAATCAACTACTGCCTTGAAACTTCGAAAAGTTCCGCAATTTTGTGAAACCTTAGATTTTGTTCATCAAGGAACTGTATTTGAGTTATAAATAAACATCCCTCCATTTGCACGGGTACATGCTATCATACATTGTTTGGACGCTGTCTATTTCTCTGCATGCAAACTTGCGTTTATAATTAGTCCTTCGCATGCAAACCTGCGTGTATAAGTCAACCTTCACACGCTAACCTGCGTCTATAACTAACTCATGCTTTGCATGCAAACCTGCGTCTATAACTCATCCTCCGCATGCAGACCTGCGTTTATAACTCATCCTGTGCATCCTAACCTTCGTTTATAACTCATCCGGCCTGAACAAAGAATTTTGCCTAACAGGTACACGAATGAGGAAAAGAAGAGTGGTGCAGCGCGGAAAGTTAAATTAATTCGGCCCGTGACTATAGTAATTTAAGTGCGGTCAAACTATAGTGAGCTCAAACTAGAGTGATTATAATAGCTCAAACAATTATAATAGACTCATAGCAAGTTTCAGTTCAGAGTAACAGTTCATACATCAAGGTTCCATAAGTCCATTAGTTAGGGAAAAACGGCAGAGTGGTGCAACTGGAACTCGGAATGAGATATTCGAACAGTTCAATTACACTCGTTACGACCCAGAATTAGATACACGAGGCTGAAGCAGTCGTAAGTCGCAACTGACAAACGCAAATCTCTGGATAGTCGAGACATGAGGTGCCAACATCACGATTTCTCAGCTCCAGGGAGTCAAGGGTTTCAAGTATACAATGCACCGTTATCTGAAACTAAGTTGGGCATTTCGAATAGTTTCAAACACTGATAGACGAGGAAGAAAGTATGAAGGATAAAACTACAATTGGAAGGTTACAATTCGAAAATAAGCTCGCTTGATAAATAAACACATGAGGATAAAACTAAGTTGTGCATATCGAATAGTTTCGAACACAGAGACGAGTAACAAAGTAAGAGTAAGAAGGATAAAACTAGCAAGGATAACACTGACGAAGTATCGGAGTAACACAGACAAGTAACACAAAGTAAGAAGTAACAATAAACAACACTAGAACAAGGTGACACAAACTACAACAAATTAAAACGCCCAGAAACTGGATATATCCGACATTGCCATTTGAACCACTCTGTTCTTGCGAGATCTCGGCGTGTTGCAACTGGACGAATCCGACACTGGCATTTCAATTACTCTGTTCTTGCGAGGTCTCATCGTGTAGCAACTGGATGAATCCGACATTGGCATTTCAATTACTCTGTTCTTGTGAACTCTCGTTATGTGGTGTTTCGTGTTGAAGGATTAAATATTGAAATTACAAAATTTGCACTTTTGCTGGTCCGCGCTCTTCTCGTGAATCCGTTTTACGTGGCGGTCAGTCATATATTTTGCATTGGATCCATAATCACAGTGATCGCATAAGAAAACCTTCTTGATCAACGAACTTCAAGTACTGGCCGCCCTCCTTTTCTTGTTCACCTTGTTTTCCAATGTCATAACTGTTTTTATATCCACCGTTCCATGACACATCTGTTTCTGGATCGATAATGCCTAGGAAAAAAGAGGTTTCACATGTAATGATTGTCTCGTGAAAACACAATTCAAATGTTATGTCAGCGGCCATTGTCAATTCAAGGTAAACAAATGAATGAAAGCAAAATAATTAAAACAAACCTACAATCAAATCTGAAGTACACAACATATGAAGACCATTGAGTCTACTATTCAGACACTAGAAAAGATAAACGGAAACACACTGATAAACACTGGGATTGACACCCCACGGGCGAAGCCCGATGGTTGCACTACCACCTCTACTACTACACCACAACTAATTCTGACTCGCACATCGACCTCCGCCTCCGACCTCAGCTACCCACCTCCGCCGATGCAACAATATATGCTTGAGATGTGATTGCAACAATAGATGTGAATGAGCCAATATATGGTTTAGATAGAGCTAGAGTACTTTTCAAGGGTATCGCAATCTTAAAAATTTTATGCATGAGATCAGTTATTCGAAATTTTCCAAATTTGCTAGGTGCACTCTGTCAGTTCTTCGTATGCACAGTCTGATGATGAGAAATATGAAACATTCTGTGCAGTCTTGACCAAGATTGTAATTGAGGCTGCGAAGAAGAGGGACAGAGGGGGATGTTTCTTAATGTAGTCTGGGCAGACTGACAAAAGGTTTTACACTTCTATTTGTCTGGTTCAGTACTGGTTAAAATTGAAAGTCAATGGTACAGCGGTGAAACCCACTGCGACCAAAGTCCGAGTGATCATTAAATTTTAATCACAATGGTCATTTTCATACTTTTCTTCGACCCTGATATAAACTCTTTTTTTTGTCAGGCAGCGCTGTATGCAATTGATTCAGTTAAACAACGCGATTGGCAATGGATTCATTTCAAACCTCTAGCTTAGATGTTAAGCTAGGCTACTCTATTTTGCCCTATTTGAATGCGCTGTGCGCGCACTTTTTAAAAGAAAGCAAGAGTTCATAAATTCACAGCGAATATACTAGTGAAAGTAAACATGCCAGAAAACAAGCAATTTGTTTCACTCAGTTTATCAGTTTTGAATGTTTACTCAAGTTTTCGTAAAGTTTTTTGTTTCATCAGTCGGATTCTGTGTTTTCCTTATCAATCCGAACTTTCTTGGCTTGCACCTCTTCTTCTACACCAACCCCAATACTGTTAGCAAGCCTCGATTCTCGTTCCATTCGTTCATGTTTCCTTGTATGGGCAATTAATCCACAGAACTCCCTGAGGTTCATTGATACTTGTATTTTCTAACAATTTTCTTGGGATATCTCGCAGAACTTTTTCATGTGAAAATAAAATGATCTCTTATAAGGTTCGGGGTTGTACACGACAAAACTAAGCCGTATGTAGCTTTTGCTCAGCATGTAATCATCAATGATTTTGCTTTTCTCACTGTCGGCTTCCATGATTCCGCTTGACTTGTATACGGTTGCTTGATGGACGCCATAATCAAGCGACCCATGAGCAAGGATATTTTCCATTTGATCTGTTAGATGGAAGACATCCATCATTCTGCTGAAGATGTTTCTCGGGACAATAATGTGCTGTTCTACAGCTTTGGTGCTTTCGTCTCGTTTCTCCAGATGGATGGTGTCACAGCTTGGCTGTGAGACCGTGAGTATTTTACCGTTGCTCATTGTGGAAAGAAAAACAAGATCAAAATCGCAGTCTCTCAGTGTCATATTGAATAAACCTGTTAGACGGAAAATTTAGATGGAAAACGTAAGAAAATTCAAATATGTAATTGTCCATCTCAACCAACTGCTTTGAAATTAAATGTACGACGATTGATGCCTTGCGGTTTTTGGTTAGTTTACCTGCTGTCAATTCTTATCTGTGACTAAATTTGCGCCACGTTAATTTTACTCATTGAAATTTTTATCGATGATCGAACAATCGTAAATTTTAGTTATCTTTGAAGCAAATATGGTGTTTTCTAATATTCGGAGGGAAAATTGTCATAATATATGGGCTTGCTGTTTATTTCATCGATAAAATAGAAATCTGTGCAAAACCTTTAACCAAGATTTGAATCGGTATTCCTGAAACTGATGAAGCCATGACTCTTGAATATTTTCTGATTAAGTATCTCAGTAAAAACTGAGCTCAATGATATTTAATGAAAGATAGGCGAGTGCCTCTATATGGGAGAAAAAGTATGAAATCTATAAAAAAAAGTATGAGGAGGTTTCTGAGGTTCCTTCTCTGTGCCAAGCATTCTACATTACTGGGGTAAAGCAGAAGCAGGGAAAACTCCATTTCAAAAATTAGCGAAAAAGTAGTTTCAGAGGTTCCTTCTCTGTGCCAAGCATTCTACGTTTCTGGGGTAAAAGCAGAAGCAGGGAAAACTCCATTTCAAAAATCAGTCAAAAAGATGGCGGAAAATGATTGCAGCTGGACATTTTCCAAATTCGGCTTGACAAATGACCACTGAGATGTACTTTTCTTGAAGCCTCGGACCGAGACCCTCAAGCAAACTTAGAGGTTGTCCAGCTGCTGACCTCGACAAATTCCGTCTTGGCTCAAGAATCGCTCCTAGCTCTATGCAAAATGCAAGGTACACTCAGGACGAAGAGCAATTATGGACTAAGTTTGTAGAGGGCTTAATTTTCGAATGAATTTAAGCCCCTCTTTGAAAATTTTCGAAAAAATCCAAAGGGTCCCCCTTTGAAATTTTTCAAAAATCACCCAAAGGGTCCCCCTATAAAAATTTTCGAAAAAATCCAAAATTTTTCAAAATCGCCTAAAGGGTCCCCCCTTTGAAAGTTTTCAAAAAAATCCAAAAATTTTTCAATCAGTTTTTTATCTTTATTGCCTCCCTCCTCTTTCTCCATGGTAGGATCCTAAGTACAAATTGTAACTCCTTCAGTCCTTAACTCCCTAGTCATCTACCTACCTACAGGACTGGCTGCCTGTCTGTGTACCTACTTATCTACCTACCTACCTATCTACCTACCTGCCTGCCTGCCTGCCTGCCTGCCTGCCTGCCTGCCTGCCTACCTACCTACCTATATGGCAAAAAACAACGTTCCTAATCTTAAACCCATGTACATACCTCAAAAACACCAACGAAAATTTTTCATGAAATACAGAAGTTGACAAATCCAGATTTTTGGTGCAAAAATGTTAATTGAGCAGAATTAAAACATCACATTTGCGCTCAAAGCGTTTTTTGACGTGGGAAGGTTATGTTAGCTTGGTGGCTTGGACACATTTGGAACGCTTTGTTGTAATAGAAAAGTTTTTGTAATACGTTGCACGAACGAAATTGAAAAGTCAGAAATTTTTAGCAAAAGGTACCATTTTAAAATTGCTTTTTTTTCTGGGTTCAAAATTGGTAGGATTCAAGCGTTTTGGGCGGTAAAAACGAATTAAAAATCAATTGGTTTTTTATTCTGAGCAATTGGCATTTTAGTAGCATTTATGAAAACCTCTGTGAATCCCTCAGGGTTTTCACTTGTCTCAAAACTTTGTACGTGCTTTAAAAATATACTCAAATGAGAATGCTGCAAATTCTGCTAGCATTTTCGTAACCCAAGGAGATCACAAAAGTCAAAAACCTTTTCCAAAAATTCAGGTCTGAATAAAAACCTAAGTAATGGTCACAGGGTTGTGTTGTAGCCTAAAACGACACTTTGACAAAAAATACTTCTGAAATGAGAGTGCCGCCAACTCATCAGAAATGTTTAATTTTCTGTGAAAAACGGCAGGAATCTAGCGCTAAATGTGGACAAATTGACATTTAATTTCTGGCTCAAATTTTTTTTGGCGGAGAAATTGGCGATTCCTAATTGTCAGCGATTTGTCCTTTAAGGTAAGGTCACCTGAATTTCAACTACAACGATTAGAGATAAACAAAGGAAATTTTGCAGAGGACGAAGTTGGGCATCTCAAATAATTTTGGGATCAAAATTTCTAAAAAATTGTCAAATAATTCGAAAAAAAAGTCGATAGGCCGGACGCATAGGCCTAGAACAAAGCTCTAAAATCATCATACCATGTCTCTGCTTCAGTTGTGTTGGAATAATAGCTGCTATTGCTACTCTTAATTTTTGCTTTTCTAGAAATTGCTTTGGATGCTTATTTGATGAACTGGTGTTTTTAAGAATTTATCTGTTCTTTAATGTTTTCTTCCTCATGTCTTGTTAAAGATGCCTTTGTTTGATGTTCTTGTTGTTGTTTTGTGTAAATTTAGCTTGTGTATGTATATTTTAAAATTATCTGACAACACACAATTTCGTACGGGGCCAAGTTATAGCAAAATTTTTATTACTTATTAGTTGTACAATAAAATTGTATAAAGTGCTAATTAAAAGGTTTCTAATGTTTTCTGTTTTATTCTCGAGTTAACTTGGTGGCGGCCAATGTGAAATCATTTGTTGTATGCCTCTGTGATAACTTGTGTCTTTCCCATTATAGCCCCTCCTCAAGCTCAGTGGTATTATAACGTATAGCCCCCCTCCCCCCGTCTATTATAACATAAAACATATTGTGGTTAACATACATTAATGGAGGAGCTGGGGGCTATAATGGGAAAGACCAATAACTTCAATTATTGATAGTTAATTTAATAACTGAAAACAGTAAAACAGATACGCGAACTGTCTCCTAATAGCACCCCCCCCCCCCCACTCTCGGGTGAATTTTATTTTCTCGGCACTTTTCTCCTATTTCTTGTTTTCGGCAAATTTAAAAAAATAGGTGCTTTTTTGTTTTTATTCGGTCGTCTTGACTAGGGTTGTGCTCATATGCATGTTCCACTGTCAAGGTTCCTGCAAATGTAATTGTGGAGGGTGTTTAACGTTGACAACAATACTTGGACCCAACGATAAATTTCTTTGTTCAGCCTCACTTAGAAAATATTACCGGGGATTGAGGTAGTAAGCAGACGACCGAATGCTGTACTATGGAGTCAACTGTTTTTTTTTTGCTAAGTGATGCTATCTAGTATTACCCCCCACCCCCACCTCGGTGTTTCATTTTTGAGGGGGGAAACGGAAAAGTTGAAAAGTTACCTGCTCGAAATCACAGATAATCACTTAGTTTACCGGAGAAGGAGTATAAAGTTTGCCTGCCAATCAGGCGGCACGTTTTGTCTCCAATATGAAGTGCAGGCAAAATGGATGCAACATGAGGAATAGGATGATCAGGTTAAGGAACCAAAGCAATTTATAAGGCGCACCCAATAACTCGTATAGTGTTAAAGAGAACTCAAAGTATTCTAAAAATTGATTAGTCGCAAATAGTAAAATCTAGTTCTGAAGTATTTTGAGATTCCATTTTGAAATAGCTCAAAATCAGTAAAAGCTGAATCGGCCGTTCAATTTTTTCCGTTTGTCCCCCCCCCC
>NC_134471.1:78578603-78736103 GCF_964194025.1 Convolutriloba macropyga | reverse complement strand
TCATTTGTGTTCCTAAAATCGAAACTTTATAACATCTACAAGTTTTTTGAAAAAAAAAAGTTTTGTAAAAGAATTGTGTGTAATGAAAAAAAGAATTGTGTGAAAAGAAAAAAAGTTGTGTAAAAAAATTTTGTAGAAGAATAATCAGTTTTCCAGTCATCAAAGTACATGAATCACTACTATAACAAGCTAGGAGACTCCAGTTGAACTTAGCGCCGCCAGCGCTTCGACTGTTCATTCCGCTTTGAAAGCTTGCAAAAAATATACCGAAGAAACCGGAATAGTCGTTCAGTAAATGCTAGACTGACCTTACTTAAATCAATTGGATCCAAGAAACGAGAAAAATCAAAAATGGATTGCATAATTAAAACTAAAAAAGTTATGTTAAAAAATTCAGTTGCAACTTAATTATTAACAAATTAATTGTTTATGGTTAGGTGGGGGCTGATGAGGGTAATTTTGAGAGGGGTAGAGGGCATAGGTAAGTATAGATAAGTAGTGTGTATAGGTGTGACTAGATGGTAAGTGGGGGGATAGATAAATGGCAATGTCTGTGATTTGGCAATGACGGACTATTATGGCATCAAAACTTCTCGAAATGACTTTTATTCTTAAATATTTGCAGGTAGTTTCTTATAACTATCCATATTAAATTAAGCTGTTTATGTTCAAATTCAAATCATTGTTAGAGTGAAACGTTTTGTTGCTTTTTTGCAGCTATTAACAGTTTTATGCGCCAAGAGAGTACAATAGCCATCGAGTTGCCGTAATACACTGCGATAATATTATTTTACCAATTAATTTAAGTAGCAAACGCAGCGTTACCGACTTTTATATAAAAATAGACCGGATTTTTAAAATTTTTTGGCTCTCAACACTTTTTGAATTCGATAAGAGAAATTAAAGATTGAAGAAAAATTGTTTTGCGAGTAAAATTAAAACGATTGATTTTCGAACCATAGGAGTGATTTTCAAAATATTGGAGTCACTAACTATTAATTAATAAAGTTAGGTATGGACGGCGAATATTTGTTACCTGTAGACCGATTTAATCACGAAACGGAAAATATACAGGCAAAAGATACGAACAATTTTTATCACTCACTTCGAATAGTTAAAATACCTCAATGGTTGTTCACCCTCATCATTATCTACACCATTCTATCTTTTGTTTTACTTACCCTGTTTGCTGATAAGTTCGGAATTCTTTGCAGACATCTTGGCAGAGATTTGAACGACTACAGAAATCACAACGCAGACACTCTTAAAAAAGTACAACAATTGCGACGCAATTTAGACGACCTCTATTTGACAGTATTGCTTGAACAGGTTGCAAAAACTTTACTGTTGCGTTTTTATTCTTCTAATTCAGAATGAAAGTTATGTTTTTTTCAGACCCCAATTGGTTTAGATAATAAGTCTAAATTCAAGTCTTATTTGATTACTGATTCAGAACCATGATCATATCACTTTTTACACTTGGCAGTCTAAATACAAATCTGGCTCAGACTTGGCAAGTCTAATCCAAGTCTGATTTAAGACTTGGCAAGTCTAATGCGAGTCTAAATTAAGACTTGGCAAGTCTAATCCAAGTCTGATTTAGGACTTGGCAAGTCTAATCCAAGTCTGATTTGAGACCTGGCAAGTCTAATCCAAGTCTGATTTAAGACTTGGCAAGTCTTATCCAAGTCTGATTTAAGACTTGGTAAGTCTTATCCAAGTCTGATTTAAGACTTGGCAAGTCTAATTCAAGTCTGATTTAAAACTTGGCAAGTCTAATCCAAGTCTGATTTAATACTTGGCAAGTCTAATGCAAGTCTAAATTAAGACTTGGCAATTCTAATGCAAGACTGATTTAAGACTTGGTAACTCTTATCCAAGTCTGATTTAGGACTTGGCAAGTCTAATCCAAGTCTGATATAAGACTTGGTAAGTCTTTTCCAAGTCTGATTTAAGAACTGGTAAGTCTTATCCAAGTCTGATTTAAGACTTGGCAATTCTAATTCGAGTCTGATTTAAGACTTGGCAAGTCTAATCCAAGTCTGATTTAAGACTTGGCAAGTCTAATGCAAGTCTAAATTAAGACTTGGCAAGTCTAATGCAAGACTGATTTAAGACTTGGTAACTCTTATCCAAATCTGATTTAGGACTTGGCAAGTCTAATCCAAGTCTGGTTTAAGACTGGATCAGTCTAATCCAACTCTGATTTAAGAATTGGCAAGTCTAATGCATGTCTAAATTAAGACTTGAAAAGTCTAATCCAAGTCTGATTTAAGACTTGGCAAGTCTTATCCAAGTCTGATTTAAAAATTGGTAAGTTTTATCCAAGTCTGATTTAAGATTTGGCAAGTCTAATTCGAGTCTGATTTAAGACTTGGCAAGTCTAATCCAAGTCTGATTTAAGACTTGGCAAGTCTTATCCAAGTCTAATTTAAGACTGGGCAAGTCTAATCAAAGTCTGATTTAAGATTTGGCCAGTCTAATCCAAGACTGATTTAAGACTTGGCAAGTCTAATCCAAGTCTGATTTAAGAATTGGTAAGTCTTATCCAAGTCTGATTTAAGACTTGGCAATTCTAATTCGAGTCTGATTTAAGACTTGGCAAGTCTAATCCAAGTCTGATTTAAGACTGGGTCAGTCTAATCCAACTCTGATTTCAGAATTGGCAAGTCTAATGCAAGTCTAAATTAAGACTTGAAAAGTCTAATCCAAGTCTGATTTAAGACTTGGCAAGTCTTATCCAAGTCTGATTTAAGAATTGGTAAGTCTTATCCAAGTCTGATTTAAGATTTGGCAAGTCTAATTCGAGTCTGATTTAAGACTTGGCAAGTCTAATCCAAGTCTGATTTAAGACTTGGCAAGTCTTATCCAAGTCTGATTTAAGACTGGGCAAGTCTAATCAAAGTCTGATTTAAGACTTGGCCAGTCTAATCCAAGACTGATTTAAGACTTGACAAGTCTAATCCAAGTCTGATTTAAGAATTGGTAAGTCTTATCCAAGTCTGACTTAAGACTTGGCAATTCTAATTCGAGTCTGATTAAAGACTTGGCAAGTCTAATCCAAGTCTGATTTAAGACTTGGCAAGTCTAATGCAAGTCTAAATTAAGACTTGGCAAGTCTAATGCAAGACTGATTTAAGACTTGGTAACTCTTATCCAAGTCTGATTTAGGACTTGGCAAGTCTAATCCAAGTCTGGTTTAAGACTGGGTCAGTCTAATCCAACTCTGATTTAAGAATTGGCAAGTCTAATGCAAGTCTAAATTAAGACTTGAAAAGTCTAATCCAAGTCTGATTTAAGACTTGGCAAGTCTTTTCCAAGTCTGGTTTAAGACTGGGTCAGTTTAATCCAACTCTGATTTAAGAATTGGCAAGTCTAATGCAAGTCTAAATTAAGACTTGAAAATTCTAATCCAAGTCTGATTTAAGACTTGGCAAGTCTTATCCAAGTCTGATTTAAGAATTGGTAAGTCTGATCCAAGTCTGATTTAAGATTTGGCAAGTCTAATTCGAGTCTGATTTAAGACTTGGCAAGTCTAATCCAAGTCTGATTTAAGACTTGGCAAGTCTTATCCAAGTCTGATTTAAGACTGGGCAAGTCTAATCAAAGTCTGATTTAAGACTTGGCCAGTCTAATCCAAGACTGATTTAAGACTTGGCAAGTCTAATCCAAGTCTGATTTAAGAAATGGTAAGTCTTATCCAAGTCTGATTTAAGACTTGGCAATTCTAATTCGAGTCTGATTTAAGACTTGGCAAGTCTAATCCAAGTCTGGTTTAAGACTGGGTCAGTCTAATCCAACTCTGATTTAAGAATTGGCAACTCTAATGCAAGTCTAAATTAAGACTTGAAAATTCTAATCCAAGTCTGATTTAAGACTTGGCAAGTCTTATCCAAGTCTGATTTAAGAATTGGTAAGTCTTATCCAAGTCTGATTTAAGATTTGGCAAGTCTAATTCGAGTCTGATTTAAGACTTGGCAAGTCTAATCCAAGTCTGATTTAAGACTTGGCAAGTCTTATCCAAGTCTGATTTAGGACTGGGCAAGTCTAATCAAAGTCTGATTTAAGACTTGGCCAGTCTAATCCAAGACTGATTTAAGACTTGGCAAGTCTAATCCAAGTCTGATTTAAGAATTGGTAAGTCTTATCCAAGTCTGATTTAAGACTTGGCAATTCTAATTCGAGTCTGATTTAAGACTTGGCAAGTCTAATCCGAGTCTGATTTAAGACTTGGCAAGTCTAATGCAAGTCTAAATTAAGACTTGGCAAGTCTAATGCAAGACTGATTTAAGACTTGGTAACTCTTATCCAAGTCTGATTTAGGACTAGGCAAGTCTAATCCAAGTCTGGATTAAGACTGGGTCAGTCTAATCCAACTCTGATTTAAGAATTGGCAAGTCTAATGCAAGTATAAATTAAGACTTGAAAAGTCTAATCCAAGTCTGATTTAAGACTTGGCAAGTCTTATCCAAGTCTGATTTAAGACTGGGCAAGTCTAATCAAAGTCTGATTTAAGAGTAGGCAGGTCTAATGCAAGTCTGATTTAGGACGGGGTAAGTCTATTACAAGTCTGATATAAGACTTGGCAAGTCTAATCCAAGTCTGATTTAAGACCTGGCAAGTCTAATCCAAGTCTGATTCAAGACTTGAAAACTCTAATCCAAGTCTGATTCAAGACTTGACAACTCTAATCCAAGTCTGATTTAAGACTTGGCAAGTCTAATCCAAATCTGATTTAGGACTGGGCAAGTCTAATCCAATTCTGATTTAAATCTTGGTAAATCTATTCAGAGTCTGATTTAAGACTTGGCAAGCCTAATCCAAGTCTGATTCAAGTCTTGGCAAGTCTAATCCAAGTCTTATTTAAGACTTCGCAAGTCTAATCCAAGACTGATTTAAGACTTGGCAAGTCTAATCCAAGTCTGATTTAGGACTTGGCAAGTCTAATCCAAGTCTGGTTTAAGACTGGGTCAGTCTAATCCAACTCTGATTTAAGAATTGGCAAGTCTAATGCAAGTCTAAATTAAGACTTGAAAAGTCTAATCCAAGTCTGATTTAAGACTTGGCAAGTCTTATCCAAGTCTGATTTAAGAATTGGTAAGTCTTATCCAAGTCTGATTAAGATTTGGCAAGTCTAATTCGAGTCTGATTTAAGACTTGGCAAGTCTAATCCAAGTCTGATTTAAGACTTGGCAAGTCTTATCCAAGTCTGATTTAAGACTGGGCAAGTCTTATCAAAGTCTGATTTAAGACTTGGCCAGTCTAATCCAAGACTGATTTAAGACTTGGCAAGTCTAATCCAAGTCTGATTTAAGAATTGGTAAGTCTTATCCAAGTCTGACTTAAGACTTGGCAATTCTAATTCGAGTGTGATTTAAGACTTGGCAAGTCTAATCCAAGTCTGATTTAAGACTTGGCAAGTCTAATGCAAGTCTAAATTAAGACTTGGCAAGTCTAATGCAAGACTGATTTAAGACTTGGTAACTCTTATCCAAGTCTGATTTAGGACTTGGCAAGTCTAATCCAAGTCTGGCTTAAGACTGGGTCAGTCTAATCCAACTCTGATTTAAGAATTGGCAAGTCTAATGCAAGTCTAAATTAAGACTTGAAAAGTCTAATCCAAGTCTGATTTAAGACTTGGCAAGTCTTATCCAAGTCTGATTTAAGAATTGGTAAGTCTTATCCAAGTCTAAATAAAGACTTGGCAAGTCTAATGCAAGACTGATTTAAGACTTGGTAATTCTAATCCAAGTCTGATTTAAGACTTGGCAAGTCTTATCCAAGTCTGATTTAAGACTGGGCAAGTCTAATCAAAGTCTGATTTAAGAATAGGCAAGTCTAATGCAAGTCTGATTTAGGACGGGGTAAGTCTATTACAAGTCCGATATAAGACTTGGCAAGTCTAATCCAAGTCTGATTTAAGACCTAGCAAGTCTAATCCAAGTCTGATTCAAGACTTGAAAACTCTAATCCAAGTCTGATTCAAGACTTGACAACTCTAACCCAAGTCTGATTTAAGACTTGGCAAGTCTAATCCAAATCTGATTTAGGACTGGGCAGGTCTAATCCAAGTCTGATTTAAATCTTGGTAAATCTATTCAGAGTCTGATTTAAGACTTGGCAAGCCTAATCCAAGTCTGATTCAAGTCTTGGCAAGTCTAATCCAAGTCTTATTTAAGACTTCGCAAGTCTAATCCAAGACTGATTTAAGACTTGGCAAGTCTAATCCAAGTCTGATTTAAGACTTGGCAAGTCTAATTCAAATCTGATTTAGGACTCGGCAAGTCTAATCCAAGTCTGATTTAAATCTTGGTAAATCTATTCATAGTCTGATTTAAGATAAGACATGGCAAGTCTAATCCAAGTCTGATTTAAGACTTGGCAAGTCTAATCCAAGTCTTATTTAAGACTTCGCAAGTGTAATCCAAGACTGATTTAAGACTTGGCAAGTCTAATCCAAGTCTGAATCAAGACTTGGCAAGTCTAATACAAGTCTGATTTAGGACTTGGTAAGTTTAATCCAAGTCCGATTTAAGACTTAGCAAGTCTAATCTAAGTCTGTTTTAGGACGGTGAAAATCTAATCCAAGTCTGATTCAAGACTTGGCAAGTCTAATCCAAGTCTGATTTAAGACCTGGCAATTCTAATCCAAGTCTGATTCAAGACTTGGCAAGTCTAATCCAAGTCTTATTTAAGACTTGGCAAGTCTAATCCAAGTCTGATTTAAGACTTGGCAAGTCTAATCCAAGTCTGATTTAAGACTTGGCCAGTCTAATCCAAGACTGATTTAAGACTTGGCAAGTCTAATCCAAGTCTGATTTAATACTTGGCAAGTCTAATACAAGTCTGATTTAAGACTTAGCAAGTTTAATCCAAGTCTGATTTAAGACTTGGCCAGTCTAATCCAAGTCTGATTTAAGACTTGGCAAGTTTAATCCATGTACTATTTAAGACTTATCAAGTCTAATCGAAGTCTGGTTTAGGACGGGGTAAGTCTATTACAAGACTGATTTAAGACTTGGCAAGTCTAATCCAAGTCTGATTTAAGACTTGGCAATTCTAATACAAGTCTGATTTAAGACTTGGCAAGTCTAATCCAAGTCAGATTTAAGACTTGGCAAATCTAATACAAGTCTGATATAAGACTTGGCAAGTCTAATCCAAGTCAGATTTAAGACTTGGCAAGTCTAATCCAAGTCTTATTTAAGACTTGGCAAGTCTAACCCAAGTCCGATTTAAGACTTGGCATTTCTTAATCTAAATCTCAACAAGTCAAAAATGTGTTCTTAAACGTCAAAAATAGCCGAAATAAAACGGCAGAAATATCCGAAAAAACGCCAACCTCTTTTAAGGATTTTGCCCCCATTGATGTTCGACATCTGCCAAATCTGAAAAAATGTCGATTTTTGGCTAAATTTTGGCATAAAACGGCTCAGAAACGGCTGAAAACGACTCAGAAACACCTAAAAACGGTCCAATGGGGCTCATTTGAGCTTCCCGGGTCCCCTTGTGTCACTTGCTATCAGCTGGTATCAGTTGTCAGAGGCCCCGAGAAAGTGATAAAAAATAATGCAACAATGGTGGCACGTTACAAAATTTTTCCAAAAATCAAAATTTTCATTCGAAATTTTTTGAAAATTGGTTTTGACTTGGGAATCCACTTGCAAGTGTTATCAAAGTCTTGGCTAAGACTTGCCAGACTTGTAAGACCTGTATTTAGACTTACACAGAGCTGCGAGCCAAATAAAGACCTGGATTTAGACTTTACTGTTATTGACTTGGAGTTCGATCCACGTTCGCTTACATTTATTTTGTCTTCACAACAAAAAAATGAAAAGGACCTGATCAGTGTTGTTTTGTCAATTGGGAGAAGTAGTGATCACTTGAAATACTTTCCGGTTTGGTATCTTAGTCTTTTTTTATTCTTTGGTTTTTATTTCTATTTCAATGTGAAGCGTTTTTCATAAAGTATTTGACACTTACTTATTTCTTGCCCCGATGTGCTCTTACCTCAAAAATCTGCTCAGATAACTATAAACACTTCACACAGACGAAGAGCACTGTTCATAAGTGTACCTCTCTGATAATCGGATAATTGTCTTGAGAAACTTTGAACAAATCTGAAAATTCGATCTACCGTTTTGCGATAAATTTTAATTAGCTTTTTTCAAAACTCATAAAAATTATGTGATATTGAAATGTTCTGTGAATATGAAGACAGCAAATACTGTAGTATATAATCAAATACTGTAGGCCAATAATCAGCACATGAAGCACCTAAATGCTGTACACAGTTAAGAGGTGCACCAGGTTTCTGAATCTTGAATCACATGCACGGAATCCACAGAGAAGCTGCAGGGAGAAAAAAGTGGCTAATTTTTAAACGCTTTTCGACAACTTCCTCCTACCTAAATATTAATTGCTCTACAAAAAAATTTCAAGTGGTTATCGAAGATAATTTGGGACTGAATTATTAGAAAGAATCTCTGAAGTTAATCGGAAGCCATTGATTCTAACTATTTGCTTTCGATGAACTTTTCCTATACTTCATAACTCTTGTATCTACTCGTTTCTTTGCCTCTCTGAAAAACTACTCAGTTTTTTTGAAAATTTACTTTCTGAAAAACTACTCAGTAAATTGTTTTTTCTTTTAGTTGAACATAACAAACTTTGATTTCCCGGTTTTGATAATATTTCCTTGAATCATTCTCTACTTATTTCAGATTGCTGACAATTATCAAGCAATAAAATTCTTATCTGGAAAATTCAAGCTTCTGGCTGATGAATACTACAATAAAACAATGCCAGAATTTGCAGAGATGTCACTGGATATATACCGTCTGAACAATCAAGCATCATTCTTGTCAACAACGCTAAACAAATTGAGCTCAACGGTTGATGTAAACGTAGGAGCGATATCGGAATTGTACAGCAGAAAGAAACCTGATTCGAAGAGAGATCATCTGAACCGGCGAATTTAAAACAATACGTGAGAGTGATCAATTTTGCCCCCCCCCCGTGTTCTTGTGGCCACCACATACTAATAAATTGTCCCAATATAAAATTATACAAATATACAAAACGCCTGTATGCACAAAACGCCTGTATATTTTCATTGACCGCAGCTTTTTGTTATTCAGATTCCGCTTAAAGTGTAAAAAAACTCGTGTAAATTTAGGTGTTATCTGCCTTGTATATTATTTTGTACCGCTAATTCAAACGTCTAAGTAACAAACTCAAAAATGTTTGACAATAACAAAAGAGTTAACTTGCAACAAAGTTACAATTATGGAGAAACCGTTTGTTGCAAATTTTTAAAAAGTTTTTACTAATTAAAAAGTCTTAAACTGATAATCAAACCTGAGGAAGATGAATTTAAATTTCAAAACAAAGTTTTCAAAATCCCCGGGTAAGCCTTGGCATCACTATTTCATGATGAAGAAGAAATTATTAGATTAGCAACATGGACCACCTTTTTTCGGTACAACTAAAAAACCTATAAGTCATGCTTTGCATAAATCCAACCAGGATCTGTGAGTCTTTGTAGGTATGGGAAAACTACAATGGTCAACTTGAGTACAAAGAACTCATAAACAACTTAAATTTGATTGTAAAACACCAAACAATACAAATTGAGTAAGATAAAGACAAGTACAGACAAAAATCTAATCTATGAGTACAACACCAACCACAGACTAGGACGACTCTTCTTATTTTATAAAACAAAAAGTTTTTCTATCTCAGTCAGTCTCTTAAATGTTAATACCGTGTGCATATTTTGGCAAAAGCAACATATAGTTGAAACGTTTTGTCGTAATAAAAAGTTTACTTTCCTGAATCAATTAGTCTCCTATAATTAAATGAAACTACTTCGCGCGCACAACGAGGTAGCCTTATCTAAAGAACAATTCAGTAAAAAGTGCAATAGACTTGACATAGATAAGTTAGAAAGCCCGTATTGGGCCTGCCTCAACCATTGCGACCACTGATTTTCGAAATCTAACCATAGAAAGAACTCACTAAAAACTAACACTAAACAAAAAGTTTATTTTCTTTAGAAAATCAACACAGGCCTCTGGTAAAATCTCAGAAAATAAACTAATCCCCTCGTTTTTTCGCCTAATCCCCCCTCATTTACGCCTAATATTTGGTCACCATAATTAAATATTTATGATTAAGTCTTCATTTTCCGCATCGCATTTACACAGTAAGGATTGCATTCGTCACAGTAAAAAGAACGATAAATGGAACAAATCCAGATATTCTCACTGGTTAACATTGCCTCATCGGAGGATTTTTGCTTTTTAGTGTAGCACAACCTCTCACCATAAAACCATAACTTTAGACATGAACGGCAGTGCTTTCAATCGACAGCAGAAAAAAATCCTCTATGACAAGAATTCGTTTTACTTCCAATTTTGTGAAAAATTGATACTTTCTAACATCCCCTGATACCTTGTATCATCCCATAATTGATATGCATATCGTCCCTTATTAGACCACATGTATGAAGTTGTTTACACAATTGAGGTTTCATTTTTACCAATGCAATTACACAGCAAGAAAGGCTTTCATCAAACCAAAATAATAAAAAAATGAGTGAAAAACATCCGAATAATCTCAGTGGTTAACATTGCCTTATCAGACGGTTTCAACCTTCCAGTAACAACAAACTTTCACCTTTGAAACCACTACTTTAAACATAATGAGCAGTAACCACTGGCAAGTTTAATCCAAGTACTATTTAAGAATTAGCAAGTCTAATCGAAGTCTGTTTTAGGACGGGGTAAGTCTATTACAAGACTGATTTAAGACTTGGCAAGTCTAATCCAAGTCTGATTTAAGACTTGGCAATTCTAATACAAGTCTGATTTAAGACTTGGCAAGTCTAATCCAAGTCTGATTTAAGACTTGGCAAGTCTAATACAAGTCTGATTTAAGACTTGGCAAGTCTAATCCAAGTCAGATTTAAGACTTGGCAAGTCTAATCCAAGTCTGATTTAAGACTTGGCCAGTCTAATCCAAGTCTGATTTAAGACTTGGCAAGTTTAATCCAAGTACTATTTAAGACTTAGCAAGTCGGCAAGTCTAATCCAAGTCAGATTTAAGACTTGGCAAGTCTAATCCAAGTCTGATTTAAGACTTGGCCAGTCTAATCCAAGTCTGATTTAAGACTTGGCAAGTTTAATCCAAGTACTATTTAAGACTTAGCAAGTCTAATCGGAGTCTGTTTTAGGACGGATTAAGTCTATTACAAGACTGTTTTAAGACTTGGCAAGTCTAATCCAAGTCTGTTTTAGGACGGTGAAAGTCTAATCCAAGTCTGATTCAAGACTTGTCAAACCTAATCCAAGTCTGATTTAAGACTTGGCAATTCTAATCCAAGTCTGACTTAAGACTTGGCAAGTCTAATCCAAGTCTTATTTAAGACTTCGCAAGTCTAATCCAAGTCAGATTTAAGACTTGGCAAGTCTAATCCAAGTCTGATTTAAGACTTGGCCAGTCTAATCCAAATCTGATTTAAGACTTGGCAAGTTTAATCCAAGTACTATTTAAGACTTAGCAAGTCTAATCGAAGTCTATTTTAGGACGGGGTAAGTCTATTACAAGACTGATTTAAGACTTGGCAAGTCTAATCCAAGTCTGATTTAAGACTTGGCAATTCTAATACAAGTCTGATTTAAGACTTGGCAAGTCTAATCCAAGTCTGATTTAAGACTTGGCAAGTCTAATACAAGTCTGATTTAAGACTTGGCAAGTCTAATCCAAGTCAGATTTAAGACTTGGCAAGTCTAATCCAAGTCTTATTTAAGACTTGGCAAGTCTAACCCAAGTCCGATTTAAGACTTGGCATTTCTTAATCCAAATCTCAACAAGTCAAAAATGTGTCCTTAAACGTCAAAAAGAGCCGGAATAAAACGGCAAAAATATCCGAAAAAAACGCCAACCTATTTTAAGGATTTTGCCCCCTTGATGTTCAACATCTGCCAAATCTGAAAAAATGTCGATTTTTGGCTAAATTTTGGCATAAAACGGCTCAGAAACGGCTGAAGACGACTCAGAAACACCTAAAAACGGTCCAATGGGGCCCATTTGAGCTTCCCGGGTCCCCTTGTGTCACTTGCTATCAGCTGGTATCAGTTGTCAGAGGCCCCGAGAAAGTGAATAAAAGTAATGCAACAATGGTGGCACTTTACAAAGTTTTTCCAAAAATCAAAATTTTCATTCGAAATTTTTTGAAAATTGGTTTTGACTTGGGAATCCACTTGCAAGTGTTATCAAAGTCTTGGCTAAGACTTGCCAGACTTGTAAGACCTGTATTTAGACTTACACAGAGCTGCGAGCGAAATGAAGACCTGGATTTAGACTTTACTGTTATTGACTTGGAGTTCGATCCACGTTCGCTTACATTTATTTTGTCTTCACAACAAAAAAAGTTTGAAACGGACCTGAGCAGTGCTGTTTTGTCAATTGGGAGAAGTAGTGATCAAGACTTGAAATTCTTTCCGGTTTGGTATCTTAGTCTTTTTTTATTCTTTGGTTTTTATTTCTATTTCAATGTGAAGCGTTTATCATAAAGTATTTGACACTTACTTATTTCTTGCCCCGATGTGCTCTTACCTCAAAAATGTGCTCAGATTACTATAAACACTTCACACAGAATAAGAGTACTGTTCATAAGTGTTCCTCTCTGATAGTTGGATAAATGTCTTGAGAAACTTTGAACAAATCTGAAAATTCGATCTACCGTTTTGCGATAAATTTTAATTAGCTTTTTTCGAAACTCATAAAAATTATGTGATATTGAAATGTTCTGTGAATATGAAGACAGCAAATACTGTAGTATATGATCAAATACTGTAGGCCAATAATCAGCACATGAAGCACCTAAATGCTGTACACAGTTAAGAGGTGCACCAGGTTTCTGAATCTTGAATCACATGCACGGAATCCACAGAGAAGCTGCAGGGAGAAAAAAGTGGCCAATTTTTAAAGGCTTTTCGACAACTTCCTCCAACCTGAACATTATTTGCTCTACAAAAGTATTCAAGTAGTTATCGAAGCAAATTTGGGACTGAATTATTAGAAAGAATCTCTGAAGTTAATCGGAAGCCATTGATTCTAACTATTTGCTTTCGATGAACTTTTCCTATACTTCATAACTCTTGTATCTACCCGTTTCTTTGCCTCTCTGAAAAACTACTCAGTTTTTTTGAAAATTTACTTTCTGAAAAACTACTCAGTAAATTGTTTTTTCTTTTAGTTGAACATAACAAACTTTGATTTCCCGGTTTTGATAATATTTCCTTGAATCATTCTCTACTTATTTCAGATTGCTGACAATTATCAAGCAATAAAATTCTTATCTGGAAATTTCAAGCTTCTGGCTGATTAATACTACAATAAAACAATGCCAGAATTTGCAGAGATGTCACTGGATATATACCGTCTGAAAAATCAAGCATCATTCTTGTCAACAACGCTAAACAAATTGAGCTCAACGGTTGATGTAAACGTAGGAGCGATATCGGAATTGTACAGCAGAAAGAAACCTGATTCGAACTCGAATTTCGGTTGCTGAAGATAGATCATCTGAACCGGCGAATTTAAAGCAATACGTGAGAGTGATCAATTTTGCCCCCCCCCCCCCCCCCGTGTTCTTGTGGCCACCACATACTAATAAATTGTCCCAATATAAAATTATACAAATATACAAAACGCCTGTATGCACAAAACGCCTGTATATTTTCATTGACCGCAGCTTTTTGTTACTCAGATTCCGCTTAAAGTGTAAAAAAACTCGTGTAAATTTAGGTGTTATCTGCCTTGTATATTATTTTGTACCGCTAATTCAAACCGCTAAGTAACAAACTCAAAAATGTTTGACAAGAACAAAAGATGTTTGCAACAAAGTTACTATTATGGAGAAACCGTTTGTTGCAAATTTTTAAAAAGTTTTTACTAATTAAAAAGTCTTAAACTGATAATCAAACTTGAGGAAGATGAATTTAAATTTCAAAACAAAGTTTTCAAAATCCCCGGGTAAGCCTTATTTCATGATGAAGAAGGAATTATTAGATTAGCAACATGTACCACCTTTTTTCGGTACAACTAAAAAACCTATGAGTCATGCTTTGCATAAATCCAACCGGGACGTGTGAGTGTTTGTAGGTATGGGAAAACTACAACGGTCAACTTGAGTACAAAGAACTCATAAACAACTTAAAATTGATTGTAAAACGTCAAACAATACAAATTGAGTAAGATAAAGACAAGTACAGACAAAAAATCTTATCTATGAGTTCAACACCAACCACAGACTAGGACAACTCTTCTTATTTTATAAAAACAAAAAGTTTTTCTATCTCTGTCGGTCTCTAAAATGTTAATACCGTGTGCATATTTTGGTAAAAGCAACAAATAGTTGAAGCGTTTTGTCGTAATAAAAAGTTTACTTTCCTGAATCAATTAGTCTCCTATAATTAAATGAAACTACTTCGCGCGCACAACGAGGTAGCCTTATCTAAAGAACAATTCAGTAAAAAGTGCCATAGACTTGACATAGATAAGTTAGAAAGCCCGTATTGGGCCTGCCTCAACCATTGCGACCACTGATTTTCGAAATCTAACCATAGAAAGAACTCACTAAAAACTAACACTAAACAAAAAGATTATTCTCTTTAGAAAATCAACACAGGCCTCTGGTAAAATCTCAGAAAATAAACTAATCCCCTCGTTTTTTCGCCTAATCCCCCCTCATTTACGCCTAATATTTGGTCACCATAATTATATATTTATGATTAAGACTTCACTTTTCCGCATCGCATTTACACAGTAAGGATTGCATTCGTCACAGTAAAAAGAACGATAAATGGAACAAATCCAGATAATCTCACTGGTTAACATTGCCTCATCGGAGGATTTTTGCTTTTTAGTGTAGCACAACCTCTCACCATAAAACCATAACTTTAGACATGAACGGCAGTGCTTTCAACCGACAGCAGAAAAAAATCCTCTATGACAAGAATTCGCTTTGCTTCCAATTTTGTGAAAAATTGATACTTTCTAACATCCCCTGATACCTTATATTATCCCATAATTGATATGCATATCGTCCCATATTAGACCACATGTATGAAGTTGTTTACACAATTGATGTTTCATTTTTACCAATGCAATTACACAGCAAGAAAGGCTTTCATCAAACCAAGAGAATGAAAAAATGAGTGCAAAACATCCGAATAATCTCAGTGGTTAACATTGCCTCATCAGACGGTTTCAACCTTCCAGTAACAACAAACTTTCACCTTTGAAACCACTACTTTAAACATAATGAGCAGTAACTACAATCCACAGCAGAAAAAACTTCCTTGGCTAACATAATTGCGTTTACTAGATACAATTTTAGAGAAAGTGCATGGGACTAATGGGACGAAAGAAATTCTTCAGTCAGTAAAAGGAGTGGATAATGCTGCCACTCCAACCAATTATTTTTCGGCGTTCTTTTTGAATTTTTAAAATGCTGACATCGTCACGGAATACAAATTTCGCTACCCTAGATGCTAAAGGTGCTCATATCAAACCACCGAAAATGTCAGCGAAGAAATGGGAGACTGAATGGTTCGACCTGTGCAAGGAAACAGCCCAGAACAGAAAGCAATGGAGAGGTCTTATTCGGGACCAAAATGTGGCGGGATAAGGGCAGCACTGCCCGTGAGCCCTATCTGGATCTGGATCTGGAAAGGTGCTCATAAAAAAGCACGGCACCAAAATTAATGGTTTTCACCACCTAAATGAAATATTTATAGTAATAGTTAGAGGAACTCAGTTATCTGCGAGAGATACGTAGAAGTAATTACATTTCTAGCCTAATTTTTACAACATCTTTAGCAACACCTAGTAAGACACATCTGCCCAAGCTACCCAAAAGGTAACAGAAAAATTTGGCATTGCATATAAAAGCTCCCACTAGCTCTAGAGTATAAAGAGAAAACAGACGTAATTAACAAAAATTCTTTCAGAAAAAATACACAAGGTATTGAGTTAACAAATCGTAATGCTGAGAGTTTAAAATGAAACCACAACAACACAAAATAGGTCTGAAGAACGCTAGACCATTAAGTGAATCTTGGCTCAATAGTGCATAATCAACCAATAACTTCTGGCGTTAATGGCACCACGAATACCGACTTTAATTTCATTTTTCTTGAAGATGGATCAATTTTTTTCCTCAGACCAAAAAAAACTACATCTCAAGGTGAAAAACAAGATTATCTTAAGCAAATTACAATTTCTATATACTCACCAGAAAACCGCCAATGAGTACTGAAAACTAAATAATACGACATCAGTATTATCCAGTGTAATTATACGTTTACCTCTTCTAATTTGACAAAATTTTATACATTTTATCGCTCAACCAAAAAATTTAGAAGCAACAGTTCCAACTAAGAGGCCAACAGTACCACAGCAAACAAACAAATTAACTGACAGCACACCAAATATTAACATTGGTTTGGCAAATGACTCGAAAGAATAATCCAGCAAACACTATTTTACCAACACCGTGCTTCAAATACAAATTGCGCTCACGCAAACTCGTCACTGGTAGTAGGGAGTTACTCACCAATTATATATCCTTATTTAGGCGGATAAGTACCATCGCAACAGTAATTCAGATCACTTGGTGGTACAAACCCGAAACAAATTGACACGGAAAACTTTAAAAGCTATTATATCAAACATTATTATGAGAGCAAGACCAGAGCAATCTGATTCCTCTATTCATTGGAGAGAGATATTAGGAAACAATGCAATGACACAACCGGCCTCAGTTGATCCAGCGATCAATGATTTTTTCGTCTATCAATTGAAAAAGAAAAGTATTGGCGATATATTTTCCAAAATTACTTGATAACTGACATTCATTAACATAAGCTAAATAACCCTTTGAAGGCGGTGCATGAGCTTTTAGTGAACAAAAAATCAAAGCCATTCGATGTGAACATAAAAAAAAGACACGTTTTGTTAAATAATGAGAAGTACCGCAGTAGACAGAAGTCTTTTTTGAACTCCCCGCCAAATACATACAGAGAAGACTCTATTTTCTTTCTGAAAGCTAACGATTTTATATTTATCTATGACCCCAACATATTTGTATGATGTGCATAACACTTGCTCCGGCAACATAAAATGTGAATTTCGGAACAAGGTACTTCTTTCTATAGAAGTACTAAGTCTGTATAAAAAGCCCATTTCTGGTCTGCCTGAACTAGTGCAACCAATATTCTTTGAAAGATAACCATCAAATGAACTCGATAATGATTAAAGTTGATCAAAAGGATAATTCGTTTATAGAAATTTGTTATAAAAGCTGAACAAAGAAAGGACACAATCTTCTGATAAAATTTTACAGAAAATCAAACCCTTCAGCCGGGGATGATATAGAATGCCAGTTATTGTAGAAGTATGCTGGGTAGCTAGAATAATGCAGCGGAGACTTTTTGCCGAAAGCACTGTTACTATAATCACTTTATACAATTGAGGCTTCATTTTTACCGATGCATTTACACTGCAAGAATTGCTTTCATCAAACTAAGAGAATAAAAAAATTAGTTGAAAACATCCAAAAAATCTCAGTGGTTAACATTGCTTCATCAGACGATTTACACATTCCAGTTACCACAAACCTTTACCTCTAAAACCATTAATTTAGACATGAGGAGCAGTACCCTCAATCCACAGCTGAGAAAAAAATCCTCGGTTAACAAAATTGCTTTTACTAGATAAAATTTTAGACAAAGTGCACAGTAAAGGGACAAATGAAGTTCTTTAGTCAGCGAAAGGAAACAATAGCGCTGCCAATACAACCAACCATTTTCTTTGCCGTTCTTTTAAAATTCGGAAGAGACTGGCATTATCACGTAATGCAAATTGGTTACTCTAGATGCTAAAGCTGCTCATAAAATAGCACGACAAAAAACAGATGGTTTTCACCACTAAATGAAATATTTACAGATACAGTCAGAGTAACTAAGGCCATTTGATGCACATAAGTCGGAGGAAGTTTTCAAATCTGCAGCCTAAGTTTTTAGTAAATCATTGTCACAAAACTAAAGCTATCAAAGTTTAATTCGATTTTGAATGCAAGCGGCAAACAAACAATGGCAATTTCAAATCATATGCAGTGATACTTATGTCGCCACGAATTTGAGTTTTGTTCAAAATTCTCTTAATGTTTCAATAATCATTGATTGCGAAGCTTTGAAATTCGTTGTCTGCAAAATTATATTTATATTTATATTTATCTTTATATCTATATTATATTTATTATTATTATTATTATTATTTTATCATTTATATTTATATTTATAATTATATTCATAATTATATTTATATTATGTTTTAATAAACCCAATTGCGTGGCGTCATGAATATTACTGCACATGATTTGAATTTGCGATTGTAAATTCGTGTGGTCTTTTGTTAGCTATTTTGATTTATTCGTCGTAGTTAGTTTTGAGCTCTTTCAGCGTTCTTAGCAACGGTATCGGTATTATGCGATGAAGCCAATCTTTTCGGAAAATAAAAAGAACGCCAAAGAAAATGGTTGATGGATTGGCGGCATTATTGTCTCTTTTACTGCCTGTGGTATAGAGTAACATTTATTGTAGATGTATGCTGACCAGATAGAATGCTATACAGGAGATTTGTGTGATTCTATCGAAATCACCTTGTCTAAATTGTTATCTACGTTGGAATTTAAAGCAGTTCTGGTAACATAGGATTTTTTTCTGCTGTGGATTGAAGGTAATTTTTCATGTCTAAAGTACTGGTTTTTGAGGTAAAAGATTTTGCTTACTGGAATATGGAATTTGTATGATGAAGCAATGTTTAACATTGCGATTATTTGGATGTTTTCAACTTCATTTTTTTATCCTAGTGTGAAGAAAGTAGTTCTTTTTATGGTTATATTACAAAAATCAGTGTTTGCACCATTTAAGGCAGACCAGATACGGGTTCTGTATACAGATTTAGTGGTTAAACAGAACGAAATACTTTGTTCCGAGTCGTTTCTGTCTGCGATTGGTGGGGAATTAAAAAAAAAGACTGCTGTAAATTTTTGTTCACTTGAAAAGGCTATAATTTTTTTGAAAAGGCTATAATAAAAAGGCTATAATTTTTTTGTTCACTTGAATTATATATACTGCACAAATATATAATCACAAATATTAATTTAGCTTGTGTTAGTGACTCATGGTTATCAGTTTTTTTGCAAAAATATTGCCAACACTTTTCAACTTCATTTAATAGACAAAAAATTCAATGTTCAATGGATCAACAGTGGCCGGTTGTGTCTTTGCAACTCTTTCTTAATATCCATATCCACCGAATAGATTAATCAGATTGCTGAATAGATTCTGAATAGACGAAAGGAAGATTTTAATAGCATTTACGACGTCCTCTGTCGAAACAAAACGATTCAGATAAGGTCCGAAAAGAGTCCAAAGAGGACAAAAGTTCATTTTTGTCTAAGAGGTTTTGGATTCATTTGGAGCATGTACCCACTTCATCAGACGAAAAGGTTTCACCTTGAAACACTACTCGTTTCACTTTATAAAACGGTTGATAAAAGTTTATTAACCGCAAGTACGTTGATAATCAGGGATTTCTGAGCTGAAAGAAACATTGATACTTCGAGCTTAATCTGAAAATTGTCGATTCCCAATTTTCAAATTTTACCAATTTAAGGAGACATTATGCCTTTAACAAAATCCCGGGAAAAGGTAGCATAGAACTGAACTAAGAGATCGATTATAATGATTTCGGCTAGCATACATCAGGCACGTGATCATCCTAATGATAGAACTACAAGATGCGGTTTACGGATTTCTTCACAAAAAGCAAATTTAAACGGATATGATGTCGTAGTAAAGAATTTCACCTTTATAACATAGAGTATCAACTTTTCTGCGTTGGTTGTTGTGAGCACAGAAAATGAAAAGTGTTTATTTCAAACCAAGCAAGAGATTATTTTGAAATCTCATCAACAAAGACATAAAAATTTGTGACAAATCTAGTTGATAAAGGCGATAAAATTGAAAAGTTCAAAAAATCCAAGTGTTTTTTGGACCAGACTGCTTTCAAGAAGACGAAGAGTTGTTCATTCATAATCACTAGGTCCTAATTAGGTCAAAATTAGGTCTACAAGCAACGTATCAACTGGAATTGAGTCCAATCGATGGCTTGTAAAGAAATGCGATAGAATATTCGAACGAAAGTGAAGTGTAATTCCATTTTGCTTGACGCTCAAATCGAAACAGAGATGAAAAGCGAACTTAAGAGGACATGATGTGGAATCATACTTATTGCACATCTTCAATGTATAGAGTAATCAACTTTTTTTCAAACTTCTTGTGAGAGCTCCACATAAACAAAGTTTATAACGTTGAACGGTAGAGAAAAAAAAGACGATTGAATTAAATTAATTTGATTGAAATATATGACAGCAATTTAAATACAATGGAACTTTTTATCAACATATTTGACTATTTACAATACAATACAATATATTTTTATCTAATAAGACAAAACTGCAAATAATCTGGATGTTTTTTAAAAATTGATCTTTTATTGTTTTTTGAAACCAGAGGGATAAAAAACATTTTGTAGGTGTTACTGTCAATGTGGGTGGGAACATCTTTTCGTCACCACCGTGTTTATTGCAATCTTCTTTCGGTGCTAACTTTTCTGCCAAATTTGTTTTCGGTTGAAAATTGTTACGTTTGACTTCATGGAACTTTCTAATAGTATTTTCTAATAGTAGTTTAACAGATAGGTTCCAATGATTTCATCACAATTTGTTGACTAATCAAATGAAAGAAAAAATCTGACTAATAACTCCTCAATAACAATTAAATCGAACCATTCCGCCATACTTAGCCATTTGTCTTGCAGCTTCTGCAGGTTTTCAAATTTTTGCTTTGTTCGCCTTTTCAGCGACTAGGTGAAATCAATCAAATGTATTGTCACTATATGAAAAATCACACTTTAATTTGTCTCAGGAAGCTGAATTGTTTTAAAACGGTTTAATTTTTTCGTACTGTGCGTGAGTTGAAAGCAAGTTTTGGCTTCTTTGGTTTCATGGTTCCAATTTAACCAAGGTTTGACACGTCCACTTGTAAATGTTTCGTTGGATTTCTTTGCAAAAATTTTCTTTTCTCTCCTCGAAGGGCTTTATTCTCCATGTAGGGATTTTTTGTGCATTTCTCTAGTCTTAACTTCTCATAGGTATGTTAAAATTAAGTCCTAAGCTTAAATTTTTTGGAATTTTTTTATCGCAAATATTAGGCCAACTTGAGCCCCCTAGTTTTATCGTTTTTGGTTATTAGTGCGCTAATTTAGCAAACAAATGACATTCTTCAGTACCTAATCAGGAATTGTCAGCTCTTTTTGTCCCATTTTTTATCAAAAATTTTTTTGACAATTACTGCCAGACTTGCATTGAGGAAGTAAAAAAAATTGGCTTCCTGGTTACTTTTCAAATTTTACAGCATAAACATTTGTGTAAATTCAGTTTTACTTCAACAGTTCATTAGATGGTCATCACTGAAAAAAGAGAAAAAATTGCTAGAGCAACAAAAATCTTTGTAATCTCCCTTAATTTAAAGCTTTGTAATTTCCCTTAATTTTATGCTTTTTTCTCCCTTAATTTTTTGCTTTTTTTCCTGAATTTTATACTTTTTGTTGGTCTTTAGTTATCTTCATAGCATTCTACTTTTCTTTTTGGCGTTTGTTGGTTTTTGTAAAATCTTGCACTCTTATCTCAGTTACATGCTTCTTTTCTATGGTTGAAACAACGGCATCTATGACTGACCTCTTTGAATATGCCTTTGAAAATCAGAAAAGAACTTGATTGGACCCCGTAACTGCTTATCACAAACACGAGATCCCAGAGATCCCAGCTGAGATCCCGAGACTTTAATTGATTATAGATATAAAGCAAATTGGAATTGATCACTTATTTCAATATGTTCATCAGTCTGACATCACATTTCAACCAGTTAAAAACATAATAAATGTCGAAAAATAATGAATCAACAGACGAACAATTCAAAACGAATAATGTGGTAATTGAAAAATATGAAATAATATGAAATCATTACAGAAAATTTTCATTTGTTCGGTGCAATAAGCTGGTTAGAGAAGAATAGATATTGCTTCTAGTTATGAGAATTAGAAGTAATTCTTCTTTCTAAGAGTTTGACTCTTCAAACTAGGCATCGTAAAGAAGCCAAAAAGGCAAATTATTTTTAATGAACTTTATTTATCAGATAATAATGAAATTTGAGACACGCTTTATGTGCAATTTTTTACGTTCATGATTTGCATAAAGTTACAATACATCGGCCATGAACAACTAAGAATCAAATTTTCCAGATAAATTTCGCAGTCCAGGTAGCAATTTCAGTTTCATTCCATTCATTTCAATGTGAGTATGAAAACTGATTGTGTCCCCCCTCCCATTGTGCTTCACTAGGGGCAAAAATTTCTCATCTTCCTCAGTCGTTAGAAACACAGGTTCATCTTCACAGCCCCAAAATTATAACTATGTAACCATGAAATATTGTCGTACAATTGATTTCGGTATAACTGTTGCCAAAATCGATAATCCAGAACTTTTTTTTGTGAGCATCGGCAACGATGGCATTGTTATCAGCTGTTATGAATATGAGTCTGCTTATGCTATACGCGTCATTTCGTTTAACTGTAGGAAGTGTGTCACACATAAATGTGAACTTATCATCAAGGGTGGATTTGGTCAACTTTGACTCTTGGTCCCAGTAACACCAATAAATAGAATCAATGTTTTTCAATCCCCGATATGGACACAATACATGTTTGTACCGAATAGGAATGATTCGATTGAGTTTTAATTCTTTCTTCGCCAAATCAAAAATGTAGGCGGAGGTGCCTACAAGAAGCAAAACAACACATTTGGCAAACATTTTCAAAATTTTCAAATATGGTTTAGTCCACCAATAACTTTCCAAATGAAATTCTTGTGATTGTAAACATTTTGAATTTTTTGCTTCTACTGTTTTGAACACATTGGCGCTTCGTCTATTGAAGTGACCAATTTAAGACCTGATATCAACTTTTGTGTAATTTTCTCAAAATTTTTTCACATTAAATTTGTTGCACAGCTTTCAATCAATTACTCTCTTTTTGCTAAAGTTTCATCTCCCATGCGTTTGTTGAATTCAAAATACTTTTTTGCCCATTCGAAGTCGTTCAACAAGTGGACATATGGTGAGGCCAGCAATTCGCGTGACCTTTTTGTTAACCGACGATCTTATCAATAATTTGAGAAAGCTGATTTAAGTCAGTAGAAAGAGTTTTGGAATAATCTTCACTGACTTCAGAACAAGAAAACGTAGCTTATCAATTTCTTTTTCCACGTGTTGTTTCAGGGTAAGTTGTTCCTTTTTGCGTAAGTCAAGGATCTCTGACACTTCTTCTTTCTTCATTCGAAGTGATTTTTCGGCAATCTCAAGTACAGTTAACATCTCGAACACTTATCGTCTAAGTTCGGAGCCTTTCTTTTCTAGAGCATCAAATTCATGCTTGCTGAGCTTTCCTGTACGTTTACTGCAAAATGTAACGAGACATGTCTGGCAATATACCTGTCGCAACATTTTGTGTTCAGGGCAAACTAAAGTCTCCAGACCTTTACTGTCCGTTGTCAAATGGCATTGCTGCAAGTGAGGTCCAATGCAAACATCACACAAAACTTCTTTCTTTTATGGGTTGTCCTCTCGAGTACGATTTCACTTTTCACAGTGAAACAACACGGTTGTTTCAGTGGAGCATTGGTTGGATTCGCGGTTACCGTTAAGATTGCTACTTATGGTTATAAAGTCCGAGCAGTGATTGTTGATTTATAAACAGCCAGCTGCTACAGAACTTCGCTGTCGCAAAATAACTACACGGCAAACCAATAGTTGTTTTTTACGGCAAAAGAGAATTTTGGGATTCCTGTTTTGGTTTGAACTTTTATCAGGTTAGTCGAAAGTGGCCATATTTTCTCTAGACAAATACGGGATATTTGTTCAGATACCTAACTGAGTATCTCGCTTTTGTTTTGTTCTCTGTTATAAAAGAAATCAATCACAAATCACCTCGTCATCTGGTTTTACTTTTTGTGTAGACATTCAGTAGACTATGAAACAATCGAAAGAACGAATTTAGAGAATGAACTCCAGATTTTATTACATACTGTCTCAATTACAAATCTTAGGATTACTAATCTAAGACTCAACATTCATAGGCGGTTTTGCATAAATCCACAGAAATGGTAGCTAAAATATTTTCAAATTGCCATAGAAAATGGTCAATCAATTTCTCAAAAAGTGTAATTCTGCTCTTATACAGCATTTCTTTTTCATAATTGAGAACAATTTTTTGATTTAGTGGCTCACTCTGTTTTGAATGAGCATCGGCTTAAATATAACGCTATCTTTAATGGAAACCGATCTGTTTGAAAAACTGCAGACAAATTTTGTCATACGCTTTTATAGTTTTGATTTTTTGAGGGGCTCCATAACAATAGATTAAAGAGAAAAATGGTCCCTATAAATAGTCTACTGCCTGACAAAACAAACGTTATTTGCGTTTATATATATGCACAAATATGTGACAAAAATTAAAAAAAACAACATGCGATTCTGGACGAAATCATCTGTATTATTATTGTGACCGTATTTTTAGAGCAATATTTAACAAATCCTTGAACAGCCAAGAAGCGTTATTGTAAAAAAACTTCTTAAATTCGAGGTGTTATCAAATGTGAGACATTTAACTGTTGATGGAGTAAATTTGTTTCCATATACTAATGAAGTGGATTGTTATATAAAGCAGATGTGTAAACTGAGGGAAAATTAATTTATAGTGTTAGTTTAAGGTCCAAAATGATCTTCAAAAGAAGAAAACAGTATTAGTTCTACGTCCAAAATGTGATTCAAAAGCTGAATGATTAATCGTCGTTTGTCGACATATTCGAAGTTGATAATTGATTGAATTTATTGAAGCCTTCAATTAAAAGCTGTTTCGCGCCGAGGTTTTAATACAAGCTAGACGAATTTTTATTGTTTGTATTAGCCTCTCGAATAAACCAATTGCTCTGTGATCGTGAATTGAAGCTTCAATTAACTGTACATTGTTGTGACTACAAAATGTTTAAATTGCTGACCAATGTGACACTTGGCTTGATCTTATCTTATTGCACTTGGAATGCTATGCAAAATTACGTAGTCTTGGAGAAATTTTAAAAAATTCTGTGCAATCGCTACCTCAAATAATTCTGGTGTTGGGAAACTTGCAAAAGAACTTTACATGCAAGAAAATAAACTGTTTGGTTTTTCTCGTTATATATTGGTCGAAAAGAATCTGATAAATTTCTTCCTGACGTTTCTTACATTGCTTTTATGGTTCCGATTTGCTAGAAGGAATAATAGACTTTAAATTTTTACCGATCTCTACGCAGGGGTTGCACTTGGCCGTCTTTGATGGTAAGTCTCATTGCCATTAAGGCCACCATAAGTGAACGGTGGTGTCCGTCATCCTCAAGCTCCCAGGATGTGTTGCATGAATCACCTCAATGTATGCGTCCTTGATTATATTTGGGATGACATTCCAGTCGTCGACGCATACACACCTATTTTTCACATGCAAGTCCTTCCAGTAGCTATGAATGTAGGGACTGATTTGCGTACATCTTCCTTCGTTGTCAGTATTGATACAGTCACTGACTTCCTTTAAGATCGCGTCCTTGGAGGTTGAACTGGCCAGTAATGTTCGGGAGAATATCTTAGACAAGGCAAAGTCGAATCTTTCTGTATAAAGATCGTCAGCGTATGGTGTATTGGTAGCAAGGGTTGTTTCCGTTCCAGTTGTTGAGGGTCTGGTCGCATTCTCAGGCGCATTAGATGATCCGGCTTGATCCGCAAAACGAATCTTTGAGCGTGTAGTTTATTTGACGTGAGAAAGAATTTCGTCATCAGAATTAGACATCATTAATACAGAGCAAAAGGATTCAGCGATTCTTCGAAAATTAGACATATTTTTGTTTAACTGATTTGCAGAGCAGTTACAGGTAAAAGCAAGTTTGGAATGCGGGTTTTCTTGTTTAGAGCTGAAGAATTGCAATAATCCGCTGCAAATTTTGTCTTTGTTTTTAACCTATTTGCGTCCAATTGATATGCAGCGTTTCGCTCCGCGGATTCCGTATAGTTATTGAAATTCAAAAGAAAGCGTTTTGCGCTGCGTCTGATAGCGCTTATTTCAACAGCTGTAATTTGTTTGTCATAAGTTGATATATTACCAGCTTTTGCTGTGGTTTGCGCAAGATATAACCTATTCAACCATTTTTGAACCAGAGAGATCATTTGAGAAATCGAAAGGAGGTGGGCGATCGACTTATTTTTCTCGAATTATGGACACCAAAACTCGACGATCCGTGCTAACAGCAAAAGGTTTGCCGTAGAGATATTACTTGAAAGGATCTATTGACCAGACTACACTCAATAACTCGAGTTCATTGATGTTATATCGTTCCTCAAATGAGTTGAGGAAACGCCAAGCTAATTCTAACGTGTGCCAACCATCAGGGGTACGCTGTTTGAGTGCGAAACCAAGTCCTTTTCTCAATGCATCGCTTTCAATTCGTGTCTCTAAATTGGGGTAAAAGTCCTTACTTCTGTTGCTTCGAAAACTTTTTTTTAAATGAGATTAAAATTCTTTCAAGCTCAATGATCCAAACAACTTTTTGTATTTTTCTTTGAAGTGTTTCGAGAGTAGAGCAGAGTGGTGATAGATTAAGTGTAAATTTACCCAGATGAAGAACGGAGCCCAAAAATGATCTTAGCATTTCTAAATTATTCGGTGAAAAGTGTTGCTGAACTGCAGCTGTTCTAGTTGCAAGTGGAGTAATTCTTGATTGTGTGATTCGGTGTCTCAGCCATTCGATAAGATCTTTTGTGAAAGGACAATTTGCTAGAATGTTTCTAAGATTTTCTTCGCCTAATTTTATGCGGCACTTTCTAACAAGATGAAAATGATCTTCAAGTGGTCATCTACTTACTATAAAAATGTCATCTAAGAAACAGAAAGTGTCGGTAAGCCCGGTTAGAGTGCAATCGGTAGCTTTCTGAAAGTCCGCCGACGTATCAGTTAAGCCAGAGAAGCCTGTTTTGAAGCCGTAGGTTCCGGTAATAACACTGCGTACAAGATTGAAACTACAATGACGGGCCGTATCAGCGTGCAATCCAGTTTAGTTGGCAGTATGCATATTAAAAAACCAGCCTTGTAAAGTAGGCGGTCGCTTGCGGCGCGTTTGATAGTGTTTGGGAAATTGTTTGAATTAATGAATCAGTGTTTGGCATATGGTATTTGTTTTTATGAATCGACTTGCTTAAAATCTTTGAACTAAGGCTATTTTGATGGATTGATCTTTTTTAGCTCAGATTACAATCGGTGAAACTGGGAATTGATCAGAGCAGTTCGACAATTTTTCAATATGTCTTTCATCTATTTTTTTTCAAGTTCGATTTCAATTATCGGTTGTAGGTGAAACGATGCTTGTCTTCTTTTTGATGAGTTATTTGATAGTTTTTGTGGAATTTCGAATATATTGTTTAGTGTTTTGATTTGGTTCGTGTTATTAATTCGGGGTGTTTTTTCGCAATTAATTATTTTGTCCTGCAGGGGGTTCGATAAAGATGATTTCGGCTTCAGGGCAAAGTTTATGTGTTATCGTTATTCTTAGTTGTCAAACAAGTCTCGTCCAAGGATGGGTCGGATCCGTCTGCGACAACAGTTGTTTTTTTCCTTTTGGGAATTGCCAATCGTCATTTTTAACAGGTGTTTTCAATGTCCCTAAGGTTTCAACAGTATCATTTGAGAAGGATTTAAAATCGCGTGATTTTTTCTTTTACCATTTGTCTTGAATACAACTAAGCTTTGTATGCTTAGCACGTGACAAATTAAAGATTTACATCCGCTGCCGGAACTGAGTAGCAAGTTACAATCTGTGTCGCCGATTATTATGTTTATGTTTTCCGATGCGACTGTCGTAGAAATATTCTACTTTATCATTGCGACATAATTATTATTGCGAGGACTATGAAACAACCGAAAGAATGATTTTAGAGAACTTGGAGAATGAACTACAGAATTTGTTACATACTGTCTCAATTACAAATCTTAGGATTACTAAACTAAGACTCAAAATTATTAGGCGGTTTTGCATAAATCTACAGAAATTGTAGCTATTAAATTTATAAATTGCCATAGAAAATGATCAACCAAATTCTCAAGAAGTGTCATTCTGCTTTTATATAGCATTTCTTTTTCACAATTGAGAATAATTTTTTGATTTTGTATCTCAATTTGTTTTGAATGAGCATCAGCTTAAATATAAGACTACCTGAAACCGACCTGTTTGAAAAAATTGCAGACCAATTTTATCATACATTTTTTTAGATTTGATTTTTTCAGGGGCAATATAACAATGATAAAGAGAACAATGGTCCCGAAAAACAGTCTACTGCATAACAAATTACACGTTATTTGACGTGCATATATATAAACAATTGTGTGACAAAAATAAAAAAACATACAATTCCTAACAAAATCATCTGTGTTTTTAGTTTGACCGTATCTTTTAAAGCAATAATTAACAAGTCTTTGAACAGTCAACAAGCGGTACTGTAAAAAAATTTATTAATTTCGAAGTGTTATCAAATCTGAGACATTTAAGTGTTGAAGGAGTAAACTTGTTTCCATATACTAATGCAGTGGCTTGTTGTTTAAAGCAGATGTGTAAACTGAGAGAAAATTAATTAATATTATTGGTTTTACGACCAAAATAAGCTTCAAAAGTAGAAAATAGTTTTAGTTTTACGTCCAAAATGTGCTTCAAAAAGTGAAAGAATAATCGTCTTTTGACAACATATTCGTAGTTGATAATTGATTTTAGAGAAGCCCTTAATTTAAATCTGTTTTGCGCCGCCGTTTTACTTGAAAGGATCTATTGACCAGACTACACTCAATAACTCGAGTTCATTGATGTTATATCGTTCCTCAAATGAGTTGAGGAAATGCCAAGCGAATGCTACCGTGTGTCAACCGTCAGGGGTACGCTGTTTGAGTGCAAAACCAAGTCCTTTTCTCGAGGTATCGCTTTCAATTCGTGTCTCTAAATTGGGGTAAAAGTCCTTACTTCTGTTGCTTCGACAACTTTTTTAAATGAGATTAAAATTCTTTCATGCTCAGTGATCCAAACAACTTTTTGTATTTTTCTTTGAAGTGTTTGGAGAGTATAGCAGAGTGGTGATAGATTGAGTGTAAATTTACCCAGATGAAGAACGGAGCCCAAAATTGATCTTAGTATTTCTAAATTATTCGGTGAAAAGTGTTGCTGAACTGCAGCTGTTCTAGTTGCAAATGGAGTTATTCTTGATTGTGTGATTCGGTGTCTCAGCCATTCGATAAGATCTTTTGTGAAAGGACAATTTGCTAGAATGTTTCTAAGATTTTCTTCGCCTAATTTTATGCGGCACTTTCTAACAAGATGAAAATGATCTTCAATTGGTCATCTACTTACTAAAAAAATGTCATCTAAGAACAGAAAGTGTCGGTAAGCCCGGTTAGAGTGCAGTCGGTAGCTTTCTGAAAGTCCGCCGACGTATCAGTTAAGCCATAGAAGCCTGTTTTGAAGCCGTAGGTGCCTATTTCACAATTGAGATTAATTTTTTGATTTGGTATCTCAATTTGTTTTGAATGAGCATCAGCTTAAATATAAGACTACCTGAAATAGAAACCGACCTGTTTGAAAAAATTGCAGACCAGTTTTATCAAACACATTTCTAGATTTGATTTTTTCAGGGGCTCTACAAAAATGATAAGGAGAACAATGGTCCCAAAAAATAGTCTACTGCATAACAAATTACACGTTATTTGACGTGCATATATATAAACAACTGTGTGACAAAAATTAAAAAAAAACATACAATTCCTAACAAAATCATCTGTATTTTTAGTTTGACCGTATCTTTTAGAGCAATAATTAACAAGTCTTTGAACAGCCAACAAGCGGTACTGTAAAAAAATTTATTAATTTCGAAGTGTTATCAAATCTGAGACATTTAAGTGTTAAAGGAGTAAACTTGTTTCCATATACTAATGCAGTGGCTTGTTGTTTAAAGCAGATGTGTAAACTGAGAGAAAATTGATTAATATTATTGTCTTCAAAAATAGAAAATAGTTTTAGTTTTACGTTCAAAGTGTGCTTCAAAAAGTGAAACAATAATCGTCTTTTGACAACATATTCGTAGTTGATAATTGATTTTAATAAACCCCTTAATTTAAATTTGTTTTGCGCCGCCGTTTTAATACAAGCTAGACGAAAGTTGATTGTTTTTGTTAGCCTCTCGACTAAACCAAATGCTCTGTGATCGGGAATGGCGCTCCAATTAACGGTATATTGTTGTCACTACAAAATGCTTTAATTTGCTGACCAATGTGACACTTGGCTTGATCTAATCTTGTGGCGCTTGGAATGCCATGCAAAATTACGTAGTCTTGAGGAAACTTTAGAGAATTCTGTGCTTTCGCTCCATCAAATAATTCTGCTGTTGGGAATCTTGCAAAACGAACTATACATGCAAGAAAGTAAACTTCTTAATCTTTCTCGCTATATATTGGTCGAAAAGAATCTAATAAATTTCTTCCTGACGTTTTTTACATAGCTTTTATGGTTCCAATTTGCTAGAAGGAACAATAGACTTTAAGTTTTTACCAATCTCTACGCAGGGGTTGCACTTGGCTGTCTTTGATGTTAAGTCTCTTTGGAATTACGGCCGCCAAAAGTGAACGGTCGTGTCCGTCACCCTCCAGCTCCCATGATGTGTTGCATGAATCACCTCAATGTGTGCATCCTTGATTAGATTTGGGATAGCGTTTCGGTCGTTGATGCATACACACCCATTTTCACATGCAAATTCCTCCAGTAGCTGTGAATGTACGGACTGATTTGCTTACATCCTTCTTCTTTGTCAGTATTGATACACTCTCTATTTTCATTTAAGATTGCGTCCTTGGAGGATAAACTGGCCATTAATGTTCGGGAGAAGATCTTAGACAAGGCAAAGTCGATTGTTTCTGTATAAAAATCGTCAACGGATGGTGTATTGGTAGCAATGGTTGTTTCCGTTCCGGTTGTTGAGGGTCTGGTCGTATTCTCGGGCGCATTAGATGATTCGGCTTGATCCGCAAAACGAATCTTTGAGCGTGTAGTTTATTTGATGTGAGAAAGATTTTCGTCATCAGAGTTAGACATCATTAATACAGAGAGAAAGGATTCAGCGATTCTTCGAAAATTAGACATATTTGTAATTGACTGATTTTCAGAGCAGTTAGAGGTCAAATTGAGTTTGGAATGTGGGTTGTCTTGTTTAGAGCTGAAGAATTACAATAATCCGGTGTTAATTCGCTAAGATTGTTTTCAATTTTATTAAATGCAGATAGTTCTCCGTTTTGGCGCCGCGAACGCACTGCGCATATTTTTTCTTATGTATTTAAGTTATTTGCGCCTAATTTATTTGCCGCATTTCGCTCCGCTGAATCCGTATAGTTAATAAAAATCAAAAGAAAACGTTTTGCGCTGCGTTTGATAGCGTCTAATATAGCAACTGTAAATTGTTTGTCATAAGTCGATATTTTAACAACTTTTGCTGTGATTAGCGCGAGATATAACCTACTCAGCCCTTTTGATCTGTGATAACAGTAAAAAGTTTGCCGTAGAGATAAAACTTGAAATGATTAATTGACCCGACGACACTCAATAACTCGAATTCATTGATGCCATATCGTTCCTCAAAAGAGTTGCGGAAACGCAAAGCGAATTCTATCGTGTGCCAACCATCAAGGATACGCTTTTCGAGTGCGCAACCAAGAACTTTTCTCGATGCTCAGCATTTAATTCGTGTTTCGAAATTGGGATTAAAGTGCTTATTTTTTGTTGCTTCGGCTTTTTTTAATGAGATGAAAACTTTTTCAAGTACAGCAGTCCCAACAAATTTTGTATTTTTCATTGAAGTGCTCAGAGAGGATGGCAGATTAGTGATAGATTGAGTATAAATTTACCCAGATGATGAAGGGAGCCCAGCATTTAATTCGTGTTTCGAAATTGGGATTAAAGTGCTTATTTTTTGTTGCTTCGGCTTTTTTTTAATGAGATGAAAACTTTTTCAAGTACAGCAGTCCCAACAAATTTTGTATTTTTCATTGAAGTGCTCAGAGAGGATGGCAGATTAGCGATAGATTGAGTATAAATTTACCCAGATGATGAAGGGAGCCCAAAAAGAATCGTAGCTTTTTTAAATTAGTCAGTGAAATGAGTTGCTGAATTGCAGCCGCTTTAGTTGCTAATGGAGTATTTCCTGATTGTGTGATTCGGTGTCCCAGCCATCCCATTTGGTCGTTTAAGAAATGAATTTTTCCTATATTGACTCTAAGACTTTCTTCGTCTATTTTAATGAGACATTTTTTAACCAGATGAAAAGGATCTTCAATTCATCATCTACTTATTATTAAAATGTCGTCTGGGAACAGAGAGTGTTGGAAAGCCCCGTTAAATGGCAGTCGGGATAGCTTTCTGAAAGTCCGCCGGCGTATCAGTTAAGCCATAGAAGCCTGTTTTGAAGCGGTAGTTGCCGGTCCTATCACTGCGTACAAGATTGATTTTATAATGGCCGGCCGTATCAGGGTGAAATCCAGTTTAGTCGGGTGTATGCATTTTAAAAAAACCAGCGTTGTAAAGTAGGCGGTCACTTGCGGCGCGTTTGGTAAAGTGTTTGAATTAATGAATCAGTGTTTGGCATTTGGTATTTGTTTTTATGAATCGACTTGCTTAAAATCTTTGAATCTAAGGCTATTCTGATGAATTGATCTTTTTTAGCTCTGATTACCATCTGTGAAATCAAGATTTGATCAGATTAGTTCGACCATTTTTCAAAATGTCCTTCATTTATTTTTTTTCAAGTTCGATTTTAATTTTTGGTTGTAGGTGAATTGGTATTTTTCTTCTGTTTGATGATTAAGATAAAAGTTTTGTAGAATTTCGAATTTACTGCGTGGTGTTTCGATTCGGTTTGTGTTTTTAATTCGGAGAATCTTTTCGCAATTAATTTTTTTATGCTGCAAGGTGTTCGATAGAGATAATTTCGGCTTTAGGGCAAAGTTAATGTGTTATTGTTACTCCTAATTGTCAAGCAAATCTCGTCCTAGGATGGGTCGGAAGCCGTCTGCAACAACAGTTGTTTTCTCTTTTAGGGAATTGCCAATTCTTAATTTTAGCAGGTGTTTACAATGCCCCTAAAGTTTCAACAGTATCATTTGAGAAGGATTTAAGTTCTCGTGGTGTTTTCTCTGACCATTTGGCTGGAATACAATTAAGATTTCCATGCTTTGCTCGTGACAATTTGATGGTTGTACATCCGCTGCCGGAGTTGAGTACCCATTTACAATCTGTGTTGCCAATTATCATGCTCATGTTTACCGGTGCAATTGTCGTACAATTATTTTGACCTATCATTGCGACGTAATTATCGTCCGAAGAATAATACTCCGATGGGTACTTTTCGTTGTATTTAATGAAATTTACAATTTTGATTATCAGATTGATCTGTGGTTTTGGAATTTCAACGTTATATATGCCTTTACTTCGCTGTGCATTTGGGTGAGTTTTCTGCTTTTTCCGTTACACCGTTGCGAAGAGCTTTGGAAGTCCACAGTGCTTACTTTTCTTACACAAAGCGGGACAAACCTGACAATGTGTTGATGTCGAGTTTTGCCTACAACTCCGACAAGGCTTATTTGCTTTGCGGTTGAAGGTATATCTGTTGCTCCGTCGCTCAAGGGTAGTCGCTTCGCGAAATCGAAAGAATTGTTGTATCGCATTTACACCGTGGATATTGGACGAAATCCCCTGTTGGTTCTGTTGGCGCTTTTCCATTTTCACAGCGATGCTAGGTGCTCGTTCAGGTTCAACTATGTCTCTCAAAAAGTTAACGTTGTGTATTGTCGTCTAGCATGATCGTGACGAAATCATCCTTCTCGCGGCTTTCGAAATCGCAATTTCCTGCAAGTTCCTTGAGGGTACTGTAGAATTGCTCTACTGTCTCGCCTTTCTTTTTTTTTCCTAGTGAAGAACACGATGCGATGTAAAGCTATTCTACGAGGGCAAATGAAGGCAATTTCTAACATTTCCCCATAATTTCAGGGTCATGAGATGGTATATGTTGTCATGAGGAAATTTCTGTGATAGGAGACGACTACCCTCAGTGCCGATTCTGAGGTAGAGAAGTGAGACGCATTTTTGGTCGCATAGTGTCCACGGCCTTTCGCCTCAAAGTATGCCTGCCTCGGTTATATTCTAACACTTTAAATCCCTTTGGAGTGTGAGTTGGCTGTTTTGAATTTTTCGTTCCCGCTCTGTCTAGTCAGTAGTATCCCCGATTGGGGCTTCGTAGTTGGGTGGTAGTTTAAATCGAGTTCAGATCGGCTCAAGTAGGGTGTCCAGGGTTACGTTTTCTATAGCTAAGATGTCCAATTTGACTTGCAATCTCCAAATCTCCCATCTTCTTGGTGGATCCGTTGTCGCCCTCTCCTGAAAGGGTTTTATTGACAAATGTGTATTTCGAGATTTGCGAGCTGACTGCGCCCTGTCATGCAGAAATTCTGTTCTGTAGAATTTTGTTGATTCGCTCGGCGAAATTCGGATTTTAGTTGTGCCAGAAAGATGGCTGTTTTCGCGGTGCAAAATCACCTTAAATTTTGCTTTATATAATTATTTCAATTCGGTGACAGCTTTGAGTTGTCTTTGCTTCGCGAAAGTTAGTTTAAATTGTAGTAGTGACTCGCATTGCGAATAACTTAGATTTCTAGCTTAAGTGTTTTGGGTGTATTAGCTGTGGAGAAAGAGATTCAACTTAAATTTGAAATGACTTGCGAAAGAATGAAATAAAAATTGGAACAAGAATTTGATCAGTATTTTGAAAATAAAAATAAAAGAACTGAACAAACCGATTTTAGAAATTGGCGGTCAGCCAGAGGAAACAGACAACGTGCACAGACATAAGATCACAAGTTTATATAAAAAAATTAATGCAATGTGAACAATTAAAAGATGACCTCGAAATGAAATAAAAAAAATGAAATTGAACGGAAGATGAACTAAATTAGAAATTAAGGAACGTCTATAAGTTGGCTTCACGATTGAAAAATACAATTTTTCCATGTATATCACAATCCAATTCTGCCCTCCAAGCAGAGGGCCCAATGTTGGTTGATTGCTCTGAAACTTGATTCAGAGAGGGTTTTTGTTTTATGATTTCTGACTGCAGCATGGCGCACCAAGTTGTCTGTACACTGAGTACAAGTTTAGATTGGCATTTTTTTATTGCTAATCTTAGGCAGAATTTCTTAAAACGTTATATCAGTGAATAATTTGTCGCTCACTAAAAACGCTTAAAAGAATTGCGAATTGAATTAGGGTTGGTTACGCGAACTGCAAAAGTTAGAATTTTGTGTATATAACGCTGTAGCAACTGGAAAACTCAGTGTATCTTATAAGAAATTTGAGTTCAGAGTTGAGTAAGAAATAATCGACAAATTACAAATTTGAGTTAAGGGATAAATTTTATATAATTAAAAAAGACTCTTTGAATCCTTTTGACTGCACCAACTTAATTAGTTAATGTTTCGTGTATGAAAAAAATCAAAGTTTAACTTCAAAATTCTCGCGTTGTTTCTCTAGGTTGACCAGTAGTTCGTGCATGAAACACTATGTACTGGTTTTTCTTGAATTTGGAATGTTTTAATACAAAAAACGTAGAATTCACATAGTTACTACAATCTTATGTGAGACTCTATGTGATGTTTGATGCCGCGCATGGTGGCAATTATAAAGTCTAATTTGTATTTTGGGACAAAAAACTAAATAAAAATGAGTTAAAAGTAGTTTTTACCCGAACAGTTCATAGTTAAAACTATCTCAAACTACTAGTCTAATTAAAAGATAGAAATTCGTGCTTCTCAGATTTCATTCAGCTACAATTTTTTTCAGCCTTTTTGTTGCTAGACTAATTGTCTGTGGACCCACTGACCATATTAATTAGGTAACAAAAAATGAGCTTGCAAAATGTGGGAAAAATGTTGAAATGCCATGTTTGAGAACTGAAGATGTCTTTTGCCCTTCAAGTACACTGCTTCATTCCGATCCAAATCCAAATTGGGCCGCTTAGGCAGTGCTGTCCCTAGCCCGCGAAAATCTTGTCTCTGACAAGCGCTCTCCACTGACTACGTTTTCCAGCTATTTCCCTGGTCAAATGAAACCATTGCTTTTCCCAATTCTTCAATGATAGTTTGGGAGGCTTAACTTGTTTTTTCAGATCGTCTCGGACAATTGTTCTCCAGCTTTCTTGATTTCGTCCAGGGACTCTTTTGCAGTTCTCGCGTTTTTGAAATTCCAATACTGCAATAAGAATGTCAGGTTGAGGAATGTTTCTCTGGTTCTAAATTTTCTTCAGGTTAATAAAGCTTCTGTGGATTTTCTTATTCTAGCTTTGACTTCCGATGTTACATTGCCGCCTAATTTAATTTTGCTTCTCAGATGTGTGAATTCATCAACACGCTATGGTTCTTCGCCGTATACATAGAATTTCTGGTATTCATCATTGGAGCAGAATTTAGTTTCTCCAACGTTCAGTATATCGACACGCGATGCATTATAAGTATTATTATCAAATAGCTTATTTGCGTCATTACCATTGTCGTCTATTAGGTAAATGTCTTCCGCGAAATCAAGATCTGCTACCATCATATCGTCTAGAGTAATGCCGAATAAGTCATTTGAAGGCACTTGTTCCCTTATCCAGTCAATGGTAAGACCAAACAAAAAATGGGAAAAGATGGATCTTTGCCTAACTCCACTGACAAATTTGAATTTGCGGGACCTTGCATTCTAAACTCGAACTTGACTGTATGTTTAGGAGTATATTGCTTTTAAAATGTTTAAAACTTTTTGGGGAATTCCGAGATTTTTGCAAATGTTCCAAATGCAATTCCGACTGACGTTGTCGAAAGCAGCCTTAAAATCTAGGAAAAATAAATTAGTTATTCTCCTAAACTCTTCGCGCTGCTCCAGGATCTGCCGAATTACAAAGATTTGGTCTCTACATCCTTTGTTCGATTTGAAGGCAGCTTGGTTAGGCCGTCCGCAATATAACGGTTCCAATCTGTTTTTCAAAACTGCTTTGAGTATCTTAAAAGCAATCGTTAGAGGGAAGATACCTCTGTTATTCGTGCAATTGGTTTTATCGCCCTTCTTGAACAGAGGAATTATTACTGCGGTTTACCATTAGGATAGCAACGATTTGTCTTGCCTCATTGCTGCTTCAATGCTGAAATTCTATGAGGCCTAAGTTCATATTTTAAGCGATAGATCTGAATATTGTTTCATGAAACCCAAGACAATATTTTGTTTTAAAAAGCAAAACTTAAATGCAAATCTAATTTCCAACAGGCATGCTACTGTTTGTTAACTATATTTGAGAGCTGCCTGGCTGTTTGTTAACCGCTTTGTCAGATAAAAATTAGTTGAATTGTTTTCTTCGTTTTATCTTTATTTGAAGGAAGAAAAAATTAAGAAAAAATGATTAGTTCTATTCGTTTGGGGAGTTTTATCGAATGCAAAATGCCGGCTTTCAGCAAAACTACAGTACCTGCAAGTTCTTTATCCTTAACGTGATGGTTGGCGACTGGCGACAGAAGTTTTAGAACACTTCAAGCAGAGTCATTCAATTCACACTTAACTACTATTAAAACAAGTTTTTTTGTATTTAGCGCTTTTTACATTCAAGGTTAACTTGGTTTACAAGTAACCAAATTTAGAAATCAAAGAACGGTAACTTTAATTGAGGAAAGCTAAGTAATAAATCTTAACTACAATTTTTGTGGAGGGTCGGGGATGAAGGCTTCCCTAATGTTCTTGAAACAAACTGTACTTGAAAAGCGAACGAATGTTATGGCTGAATGTCAATGCACATAACAAAATACGAAAAGCTTGAAATAACTAATGCACTCTATCAATTAATGGCAGAATAGTAACAAGTAATTATAACTTATTAACTAAATGCTTAGTACGACAAACTAATTAGTAAAAAGACAATTGTATAAATTTGAGAATTTACGCTGATGTGTTCTTTAAAGCTCTCGAGCAGTAAAAACTGGCACTGTATATTTAACTGTCGAATTGTACTTTTGACTTTTGTCAAACCGTTTTGATAGCAAAAAATTTAACGTGCTAATCATAATGAGCTAATAATGAAATCCATTGTTTACAGACTGTCAGCTAATGGAAACAGAGAGACTAAGAGCGATACAAGCTTGATTTTTCACAAAGATATTCGCTGGCTGCTGGATTTCTAAATCTAATTCTTGTAATATGTTTACCAAATGTACGGCTTTTTTGTTTGCCTCGCCTGCAGCGTTTAATTCAGCTTCAGCTGTCAAAGTGAATACACACTTTTTGTAACTTAGTAGCCCAACTGTTTGCAGCTGAACTATTGTTAGGTTTAAAACAATAACCACGTGTACTTTTGTCTATTGTCTATGTTGGCAGCCCAATCTGAGTCTGAAAACCCTTTCAACACCAGTTTCGCATTTTTTCTTGAAAAACCATACTCTCTGACATTTCACTTTGAGATGACGTAAATTCCCTTTTGCAGCGTTCCAATGTCGCTTTCCAAGATTTCCAACCAAAGAACTCATTAAACTAGCTGCGTGCGCAACATCTGGTCTACATGTTAATGCCACCCAGTTCAAGCATCCCACTATACCCGTATAGTCAAATGATTGCATTTATCTATGTTCATTGCAACTTATTTCTGTTGAATCTAATTATTACTGTTTTGGGGTAACATCTAATAGTGTTTCCAGTATCATTGATTCGGTCAAGTTGAATATCTATTGCAATTTTTCTACATAAGTTTCTTGACTTAGCATTATTTTGTTTTTTGTTCGCTCAATTTTTTTATTTAAGAACCAACCAGATTTTCCGTAACTGCCTATTGCCCACTAAGTTTATCAATGGACTTATGTAGTAAATCTTTGTTCGCATTTTCCCCAAAAAAGCTACCGGGTTAAAATCTCCCTTCTTTGATTTCAATAATCTTTTTTTCGTTGAAAGTTACATTCTGAGATTTTCTAACCTTAAAGATCTTTTTTCCTTTGGAGTACATACAAGATAGGTCTTACTATTGTCTGAAGACCCCAAATATATTCCTTTTTGAGAAATCTTATCAATCTTGCCTCGAACACATTTTTCAACTAGAACCAAAATTGAACAATCAAACACTTTGGTTGATTTTAAGTTAGATTTTTTTAAACTTTGCTTCAAAAGTGTCTCTTTTGAGCACGTGAGTGGGAAGAAAAGTTTTTAGTCTGACTTGACATTTTGAGTTCACATTGTCGATACTCTTTTTCTAATTCTGACTGCCTTAAAAGTCATCTAGCCATTGGGATTATCATCTTTCTTCTTACTCTTCCCGTTCCCTTGTGGTGTTTACGGTGGCGAGAAATCCAGTCTAACACTTTTTCGTTTAACTAATTGTTTCTTGTCATTTGAGACACATTGCCCTGCCCCATTGCATACGAAGATTCCTGGATGTCCAATGTCCGCAAAGAACTGTTCAACATTTTCAATGACCTCAACTCTTGACCTGAAAAAAATTTCTGATACCTGCTAAAACTGTCCGCGGTGCCTATTGTATACCTCTGGCCCTCAATCGCCTCCAGTTGATTTAGCCCTAAAATGTAGGTAGGGACAATTTCTAGGACTCCACTTGCTCTTGTTCCTGAGTCTTTCGCTACTGGATGTTTCTTTGATTTATTTAGCTGACATAATTCACAGTTTCTTAAATCGTGCTCGCTTAGCTTTAGTCCAACTGCGTGATTTTTTAGTTGTTTGAGAAGGTCCTCAGCGTTTTTTATGCCATAAACCAACTCTACTTGATATGTTGTACTGTTCTGAGGTTTCGGCGTAATCAAAGTTGTTCCAACTAAACAAACTATCTCTTTCCTCAAAAAAGAAAAATGTTCCGTTGTTAGTTCGTATTTCTAAAGTCCTACCAAACTAATGTCAAATTCCTTATTATGTTGAGAACTAGCAACGCATTTGTTATTCTGTTTTTTGCTTTGAACCATTGCAATCCGAAACTCATACATAGAATAGAATTTATACATAGAATTTCTGGTATTCATCATTGGAGCAGAATTTAGTTTCTCCAACGTTCAGTATATCGACACGCGATGCATTATAAGTATTATTATCAAATAGCTTATTTGCGTCATTACCATTGTCGTCTATTAGGTAAATGTCTTCCGCGAAATCAAGATCTGCTACCATCATATCGTCTAGAGTAATGCCGAATAAGTCATTTGAAGGCACTTGTTCCCTTATCCAGTCAATGGTAAGACCAAACAAAAAATGGGAAAAGATGGATCTTTGCCTAACTCCACTGACAAATTTGAATTTGCGGGACCTTGCATTCTAAACTCGAACTTGACTGTATGTTTAGGAGTATATTGCTTTTAAAATGTTTAAAACTTTTTGGGGAATTCCGAGATTTTTGCAAATGTTCCAAATGCAATTCCGACTGACGTTGTCGAAAGCAGCCTTAAAATCTAGGAAAAATAAATTAGTTATTCTCCTAAACTCTTCGCGCTGCTCCAGGATCTGCCGAATTACAAAGATTTGGTCTCTACATCCTTTGTTCGATTTGAAGGCAGCTTGGTTAGGCCGTCCGCAATATAACGGTTCCAATCTGTTTTTCAAAACTGCTTTGAGTATCTTAAAAGCAATCGTTAGAGGGAAGATACCTCTGTTATTCGTGCAATTGGTTTTATCGCCCTTCTTGAACAGAGGAATTATTACTGCGGTTTACCATTAGGATAGCAACGATTTGTCTTGCCTCATTGCTGCTTCAATGCTGAAATTCTATGAGGCCTAAGTTCATATTTTAAGCGATAGATCTGAATATTGTTTCATGAAACCCAAGACAATATTTTGTTTTAAAAAGCAAAACTTAAATGCAAATCTAATTTCCAACAGGCATGCTACTGATTGTTAACTATATTTGAGAGCTGCCTGGCTGTTTGTTAACCGCTTTGTCAGATAAAAATTAGTTGAATTGTTTTCTTCGTTTTATCTTTATTTGAAGGAAGAAAAAATTAAGAAAAAATGATTAGTTCTATTCGTTTGGGGAGTTTTATCGAATGCAAAATGCCGGCTTTCAGCAAAACTACAGTACCTGCAAGTTCTTTATCCTTAACGTGATGGTTGGCGACTGGCGACAGAAGTTTTAGAACACTTCAAGCAGAGTCATTCAATTCACACTTAACTACTATTAAAACAAGTTTTTTTGTATTTAGCGCTTTTTACATTCAAGGTTAACTTGGTTTACAAGTAACCAAATTTAGAAATCAAAGAACGGTAACTTTAATTGAGGAAAGCTAAGTAATAAATCTTAACTACAATTTTTGTGGAGGGTCGGGGATGAAGGCTTCCCTAATGTTCTTGAAACAAACTGTACTTGAAAAGCGAACGAATGTTATGGCTGAATGTCAATGCACATAACAAAATACGAAAAGCTTGAAATAACTAATGCACTCTATCAATTAATGGCAGAATAGTAACAAGTAATTATAACTTATTAACTAAATGCTTAGTACGACAAACTAATTAGTAAAAAGACAATTGTATAAATTTGAGAATTTACGCTGATGTGTTCTTTAAAGCTCTCGAGCAGTAAAAACTGGCACTGTATATTTAACTGTCGAATTGTACTTTTGACTTTTGTCAAACCGTTTTGATAGCAAAAAATTTAACGTGCTAATCATAATGAGCTAATAATGAAATCCATTGTTTACAGACTGTCAGCTAATGGAAACAGAGAGACTAAGAGCGATACAAGCTTGATTTTTCACAAAGATATTCGCTGGCTGCTGGATTTCTAAATCTAATTCTTGTAATATGTTTACCAAATGTACGGCTTTTTTGTTTGCCTCGCCTGCAGCGTTTAATTCAGCTTCAGCTGTCAAAGTGAATACACACTTTTTGTAACTTAGTAGCCCAACTGTTTGCAGCTGAACTATTGTTAGGTTTAAAACAATAACCACGTGTACTTTTGTCTATTGTCTATGTTGGCAGCCCAATCTGAGTCTGAAAACCCTTTCAACTCCAGTTTCTCATTTTTTCTTGAAAAACCATACTCTCTGACATTTCACTTTGAGATGACGTAAATTCCCTTTTGCAGCGTTCCAATGTCGCTTTCCAAGATTTCCAACCAAAGAACTCATTAAACTAGCTGCGTGCGCAACATCTGGTCTACATGTTAATGCCACCCAGTTCAAGCATCCCACTATACCCGTATAGTCAAATGATTGCATTCATCTATGTTCATTGCAACTTATTTCTGTTGAATCTAATTATTACTGTTTTGGGGTAACATCTAATGGTGTTTCCAGTATCATTGATTCGGTCAAGTTGAATATCTATTGCAATTTTTCTACATAAGTTTCTTGACTTAGCATTATTTTGTTTTTTGTTCGCTCAATTTTTTTATTTAAGAACCAACCAGATTTTCCGTAACTGCCTTTTGCCCACTAAGTTTATCAATGGACTTATGTAGTAAATCTTTGTTCGCATTTTCCCCAAAAAAGCTACCGGGTTAAAATCTCCCTTCTTTGATTTCAATAATCTTTTTTTTCGTTGAAAGTTACATTCTGAGATTTTCTAACCTTAAAGATCTTTTTTCCTTTGGAGTACATACAAGATAGGTCTTACTATTGTCTGAAGACCCCAAATATATTCCTTTTTGAGAAATCTTATCAATCTTGCCTCGAACACATTTTTCAACTAGAACCAAAATTGAACAATCAAACGCTTTGGTTGATTTTAAGTTAGATTTTTTTAAACTTTGCTTCAAAAGTGTCTCTTTTGAGCACGTGAGTGGGAAGAAAAGTTTTTAGTCTGACTTGACATTTTGAGTTCACATTGTCGATACTCTTTTTCTAAACCTGACTGCCTTAAAAGTCATCTAGCCATTGGGATTATCATCTTTCTTCTTACTCTTCCCGTTCCCTTGTGGTGTTTACGGTGGCGAGAAATCCAGTCTAACACTTTTTCGTTTAACTAATTGTTTCTTGTCATTTGAGACACATTGCCCTTCCCCATTGCATACGAAGATTCCTGGATGTCCAATGTCCGCAAAGAACTGTTCAACATTTTCAATGACCTCAACTCTTGACCTGAAAAAAATTTCTGATACCTGCTAAAACTGTCCGCGGTGCCTATTGTATACCTCTGGCCCTCAATGGCCTCCAGTTGATTTAGCCCTAAAATGTAGGTAGGGACAATTTCTAGGACTCCACTTGCTCTTGTTCCTGAGTCTTTCGCTACTGGATGTTTCTTTGATTTATTTAGCTGACATAATTCACAGTTTCTTAAATCGTGCTCGCTTAGCTTTAGTCCAACTGCGTGATTTTTTAGTTGTTTGAAAAGGTCCTCAGCGTTTTTTATGCCATAAACCAACTCTACTTGATATGTTGTACTGTTCTGAGGTTTCGGCGTAATCAAAGTTGTTCCAACTAAACAAACTATCTCTTTCCTCAAAAAAGAAAAATGTTCCGTTGTTAGTTCGTATTTCTAAAGTGCTACCAAACTAATGTCAAATTCCTTATTATGTTGAGAACTAGCAACGCATTAGTTATTCTGTTTTTTGCTATGAACCATTGCAATCCGAAACTCTGTTTTCAACTGTTCCTTTCTCACTTATTAAACTTTTACTTCTGCTTGCAAAAATGATGTTACCAGAATACTCTTTGTCTATATCTATAAAAACACTTTTGTCTTTAAATGTATAAGAAGTAGCACCTGAGTCTAAAGCTAGCTCATTTGCAATGTTGTTTTCCGAAGTTTGAAAGAAGTAAAAAACTCTTCTCCTTCTAAATTCTGCTCCTCATCTAAACTTTGCGAGCCCTCTGAGTGGTTCTCCAGCTTTGACTTGCAAATTTTTTCTCAGGTTTTTTGCTTTCTTAAATTCGGTTATATGTCCTTGCTCACCACACTTGAAACATTTCAATGGGTAAGCTTTGGATGGTTCATGAACTGTTTTCTTAAGCTTACATGTGCCATTTTCTGGCAGTTGAAACATTTCCGTTCCTTGTTAAATATTACGCTTACTGTTTCTTTACATTTTCAGTATAGAAAACTATCAGGTCTCGTTTTAACTCTTCCAGAGTTTTCTCATCCTTGCTGTACTTCGCTATTGTTGCGAACTTCTTCGGTGTACGAACGATTGTTTTTCTTCGGAGCAACTTTTAAAACTAATGAGACAAACATTTTTCCACTGATTCCTTAATTCAATAGTGTTAAGTTGTACTGCATATCATCTGCTCTGGTGCAACAATCTACTGTACTCCCAGTTTCAGTCTTTTTAAAGCTCGTTAATTGTGTTTTCAAATTATGTAGCTGAGATTTCTTCAAATTTTTGAAGCGTTTACGAAGTACATCACAAGCTCTGATGCTCTTTTCTAAAGTCTGGTTGAATTCGTACCACAAAGTCTTCTTCTTCTCTTCTATTTTTCCCGTCTTTTTTCTACAGGTTGCCTGCGTAGCTCCTCCGAAGAATTGTTTCTAACAGCTTGCATATAATCTAGATAGGTGGCTTCTCTACTGTGAACTTTGCCAATTTTTAAAGAGTGCATTCGAGCCTCGAACTGTTCGGCAAAATACAAGTGGTCCTCCTCACGCCCGCTGAAGACCAGCCTTGCTGTGTTTTGAGCTCATTGTTAGAACTGCCTTATTTTCTTTTAATTTCCGTCCCACTCAAGCCAACTCTTAAAACTAATTGTTCTAAAAAAAACTTTTGCTGCATTAAGAAATCTGTATTTTGTTAAAGCTAGTTTTGCTCTATGTGAATATTCTTATAAATAAAGGTTCGGGCTTAGAAAAAATTCTTTTGCGGACTGAGATCAAAATTTTTTTCCTTTCTAATGTGTTTTTGAATCTGTCGCCTGTTGGTGGCTGTGTTGTATAGCGACGAAGCGGTGATTGGTTATGTTTTTGTATTGAAAAATAAATTATATCACCAGGTTAGCACTTTCAGAGAAACAAAAATAGCAAGCAAAAAGAGTTTGGGGGAACGGAACAATCAATCCAGAAGTTGGTGTTCTGGTCAAGTTTTGTAGTATCCTTGACAAAATCCAAAGAAGGACATTGACATTGAGCCTGCATTTTTGTGCCCCAATTAGGCACGATGAGGAGATCAACACCCTCTGAAGATAATGTACTCGAACCTTTATCTTAGTCCTATTTAAGAAAAGTTTTAACACCAACTTATTCATCTTTTATACCAAATTTGTATCTTACAGAAGCACAGCTCCCTACTGATCCCCCACAACGGTTTCACTCACTCTTGACTTCAGAAGCAGAAGACACTGCTTAGCTACGCAAATTTAGCACTCCACGATTGAAGTCCCCCAACCACGTACACAAGATCTTGACTCCACAGATGAAGCCCCCCAACCAGTTACACAAGCTTCCAACTCCACAGTTGACGTCCCCTAACCAGCTTCAAAAGCTTCTCAATCTTGCTCTTTCGCCAGTTGCGAGATGATCTGGCGTGGCCACCTCTTAACTACAAGGCTTGTCTCTTCTTGTCCTTTCTGTCTACTTCCCCCCGTGATTTCAGAGACACTCTAATGTAGCAAGGGGTGCAAGAACAGTGTCTTTTATTTACGGGTTGTATTTTGCTATAACCTGTCGGCTAACGAAAAGGCAGACACAAACCTTGTTATTGAGTAATTAAACTAGAATTGATTATTGAAAACTGTGACAATTACCACAAAATTTCAGTCCCTATTTATCACCCCAAAATGCTGCACGTTTTGCATTTATGGTGATCACCTTTATTTAACAACTTCCGTGACTTTTCATGACATCCAATCTTTGCTAACATTTTACTCTGACAAATTATATTTTTAAAAGATCAATGGTCAATAGATCAAACATTACAATATGAATAGCTGGGGACAATGTTGTTATAAGTGGCTCATGCTAGCTTCTTGCTGCATGCACTCATTTCATAAATAACCAAGATGTAAATCAGCACATAGATTGAGGTACGTATAAGTTTCTATACTTTGAACAACTAGCATCATACTTTCCATACAGACAAAGGTTAAAACGATATCAGAAAGAACAAACTTTCCTCTTTACTTGTGCTGTAGTTTTTCATGAACACCTGGAATTAAAATTTAATTTTCTTTCCACTCTGAACTCTCAAAGATGCGCAAAATGATATCTTTGATCAATGAAATGCTCATTTAGATGGTTTTCATAATGATTTACACAATTCGTTGGTCTAATGTCTCATAAAGTCGACAAGCACACATTTTGTTAATTGATTGCTCAACTTTTGTGTGCTTAGCATGTCTCAATTTTCATCCAGAAATTTTTGTGATGTTGTACCAACTCTTTTGAAAAACAAACATCTTCACAAATGAAAGAAAAAGGGTATATATTTCTCATGTTATCACAGAGTAAAAATTCTTACATCTGATTTGTGCATTAAAAAAACATTAGTGCAGTTTTTAGCATATAAAGGCCAACACCATTACTTTTCTCAGAACATATGAGAACTCATTTTTAATTTTTGGATAAATCATGTTAATGTACAACTATTCGTCGGTGATCTTTTGCCCAACATATATGATAATTGGCGTCCATCAGATAGGTTAAAAAGCATATTTTTTTAAAAAAAAACAGCAGCAGATTCTAAACATAAATCGATTAACGAACAAAAATCCCTCCAACGAAAGGCGGCGTGATTTAATTAAGATGGAGCAGTGGCCCAAAAGATTTTTTATGGGTGCAAAAAACACCAACCAAAGCTAGCTTTGAACCCCTGCACTCCTGTTTTCTAGACTTGCCAATTTTTGACTCGCCTAATGGGTCCTTAGGTCCTTGTTGTAGCGCATCTTAAACCCTTTTTGCTTCAGGAACAGACATAATGTCAGCATAAAAAGCATTTGGATGACGCTAAAATCAAAAAAATTAAACCTGATTAATTTACGCGAGTAGTTAAATCGTTAAATCGAGGAATGTTCTCGAACAAAAGTGCAAAAAATGGTCAACCAAAAATTTTGCATAAAAAGAAAAACTTGGTTACACTGTTAGCTTCAAACTTCGTTCGACAGCTTTTAAAATTAAGCCTGAGATAAAAAGAGCCAGGAGATATAAGGTCACAAGCCTATAAAAAAAACACTATTCCAGAAACTGTTCTCAATCAAACTTACCATTAATCGCAATCAAACTTACAAATTAATTGCAAGAAATTTATGCTGCTCAGAATTCATTTTGCTACAAATTTTTTTAGCCTTTTGTCGCATAACTAGTTATAAATTGTCTCTGCTAGACCCAGCTAAGCGATTTTAATCTGTTATTTTTTCCAGCATTTACATACTGTACACTGATGCAGATGAGGAAAGAAAGTCAGTTCGCATTCCGTAACTGTCTGCTTCAAAAATCCGAGGAAGATGCAAATTAATAATAGTTCACATATCTAATCTTCTGACTGTCCTCTCGTTTTCTCCCTCGCTTGCTCTCTTTCTCACGTTACAAATTCCTTAGTTCGAGAACTGTAATTGACGAAATTCACAACGTCTTGTGAAATAGAGGCGAACATGAACTCCAGGCCCCTCACAAAAAGTTTCTGGCACGCAGCCCCATACCACTGACGCATAATCGGTTTCTCCTAGGTCAGCTTGTCTCCTTGTGTGTTCACTGGTAAGGAAAGAGTCTCTCAAAGAATGGCATTCACTAGCAGCAACTCGTTTAAGGAATCGTACCCTAAGAGAGTTTTTTCCAACTCAACAAGTACGTTGTTGTAAATGACACAAGACGTCAAAATATTAAAGATTGAGGACTTAGTATAGATTTTTGAAGATCTCACCACCGTGGCTTCCGGCCTTTGGCTACATTCATCCACGTTTTCTCTACCACGGATGGGATCGCCCGATCATATACTAAAGACATCATTTGGAGAGCGCATTAGGCCCGTTGGGAAGCTGAGCAAAGTCTTTCCTAAGGAAAGGAAATGTCGGCAAAACAAAAAAATCTCTCTAACGACAGGAGTTTAAGGGTCAATCGTCTGCACCATGGTCTTCTCAAGTATCCTTCTAAACAAAAAGTCTTTCATTTTCTCAGCTGAGTCTAGGCATGCTTGCTTACCCTTCACGACAACATTTTTCCTTGCAGTTGCTCCAATGCAACTGTTCAAGAAATTCAATTGAGGACCTGCAAAATATGGCTTCAGATCTGTTCATTACTCCCTCCTGCGCTCTGGTTTGTTTTCTACAAACCGGCAGACGGTTCTATCCTATCATCAAAATTCATTGATTACACTTTATCAGCAGCTCATATTAAATTGTCATTGATTTAATTTCCGTACTGGTCGGAAACCTTCTTGGTTTCCTTTGACACTTCCGTTTTCTCGGCTTGCGTTTCCAAATTTTGATTTCGGTGGCTCGTTGTTACAAACCACGAAATTAGGGACACTGTGACTTTTCGTTAAAAGCCCGGCAATTGTAACATAATAGTACTAAGAACATTCCCCCTCCCAATGTAATTTAATAAAAATTTTTAATGAAAAGATTGCTAAGGTGTGCATATTTGAGGACCTTATGTTGTGTTAAAACTAAAACAGCTTACGACAGGCCACGGAATTAGTTAGCAAATTTTGGTTGATAAAGTTATTGAAAGGAATGCAAAAATTGACTCAATTATTGTTTCCCGCAAAAGATGGTGGATCTGCTAATAAGCATTGTTCCTAAAAATTGTCAGTTTTTATTAGGGAAACAACTTATAGTTACATTGAGCATTGATACTAAGATCAACAAGAGAAAACAACAATTTAAATTCGGTATATAGTTGCTTCTTGCAAAAGCAATTAGTTACCTATGTTTGATAGGGTCATAACTATTATAATTGGATCGCCAAAATTTAATGCTTGATAAAAATAGAAAATTCCGGCAGGTTTGAACATTTAAAAAGCTTTTGATTTGCATAAAACTAAAAAAAGGAAAATAATTTTTTCTGCTTTAGACTATTCTATAGTTTTCTTACAATAGATTTTATTTTTTATAACCTAATAAATTCCTGTTAAAAAAATCTCAATATCAGTAACGAAAATATTTTTAACGGAAAAGTCAGTCATATTTTTGTCAAATTTTATAGAGGGCGAAAATGTTTTTACTGAAAAAATAAGATCAATTCATTATAAGCGCTCGTTTTTGCAGTATGTGGAGTTAGCTAATACTTTTATATTAATGCGTTTTTGAGCACTTATGAAAACCAATTTCATGATCCAATAGAATATGTGATGATCTAAGACTTTTAATATTCTGCTATGTGTTGCAAGTTTAGAGCGGCTTTAGTTTTTTGTTCCGACCCCAGTTGTGGGGGGAAGAACTATATATTCAAATGTTTTTTTTTTGTTCAGACAATTTTGGCCGATCCATATATTCATCGTAGAGAAATGTGAGTGGTATCATTAAAAAGCTTGTGCAGCGTAGAATTCGAAACTAAAACGATTTTTTTTTCGAATTTCGGTTGTTTATGGAGTTATCGAGGAGTGAAGTTTTGTGGGATTTTTGGCATGATTTTGTTAACTTTTAGTGTAATTTTTCTTCAATTTACGATCTTTTTTTAATAAATATTAATTCAAAATTACATTTCACACCACCAAATAAATCACTTTCGAGTTCCCAGTGAACGAAAGGCAATAAGAAGACTCTGGTCTCATAGGGAAGTTTACTATAAAAAATCAAATTATATTTGAGAGCTTTTTCGATAGAAAACTCTATCGTATTTTTTTGTTTTCTCAAGTCCACTAGAGACTAGTCACTTTTCATATCAAGGTTCCATTAATGACAATCCTGATTTGATGGTCTAATGAAGCTCAATGAACAAAAATGTTCGTTTTCGAGGAATCGCTCGCGTTTTGTTGGCTTTGACTCTGGGTTATCGCAATTCTACTTGAAATTTTGGTTTTCTTTTTGAGGTTTTATTATATTCTTGGAGTCCTATGGCATAAAAATGCTAGTTAGAAGTGCAATAGATTTCTTGATGAGCACTAAGAGATCCTATCTAGAGCTTTTAATGAACAGCTAATAGCTGTTAAGACTTTAAAAATGATTTTCCGAGACTTTTTTTCAACCTTAACCTATCATAAAAAAAATTTTCGTAGATAGTAAGTCAGTCTCAGCAATGACAGGACCCCATCCTTTCGACTGCAACCAAAATTAATCTTGTTAGCGGTTTTATCTTCTAACTATTCGTTATATGGCCTCAATGCCACAAGAATTCAAAAATTTTTATAAAAAAAATTTGAATGTTTTCGTATTATCGGTTCGCCTTGAAATCTCATCCCGATATTGATGTCTTCCATTAGCTTAGCGAAGACGTTCAGTGGATCATGGACAAAAATTTCAGAGAAAAACTTATGCTTTAAGTGGCTTCGATGATTTCTTCTTATTGATTATTTATACATGAAAATTGTCCTTATCCTCCAATTGAGGCATAGCTGGGCGTATTTATTGGCTTCCGTTGGAAGCAATTGAATTTAATGGCTGTTAAGACTTTAAAGATTATTTTTCGAGAACTTTTTTTAACATTTATCGATCTTTAATTTTTCGTGAACTATAAGTCAGTCTCAGTAATGAACGGACCAACATCTTTTCTACTTCAGCCCAATTTAATCTAGTTAGCGGTTTTATCGTCTAACTATTGGTGTTATGATTTCGATGCACGAGTTTTCATAATTTTTTTTTTCATTTTTGGTTTTTTTTCGTAATTTTGGTTGCTTCTGGAATCTTAACAAATTATTTTAAAATTGATAGTTACATTGGCTTATAGATGACGATCAAAGGATCATACATACAGTTTCCAGAGAAAAACTTATGGTTTAAACGGCTTCGTCACTTTCTTGCACTTTTCGAAAAATTTTCTGGATTTTACATGTATTTGTTGTTTTTTTTCAAAGTCATTGACTTATTATAATGTCTTATTGATGATATATGAACGACAACCATCTTTGCCGTCTCATAGAGAAAAAGTTTAGCGTTTTTATTAGCTTCCGTTGACAGCTATTGATTTTAATGGCGTTGATACTATGTTTTTCTCACAATTTTTGAGGTTTTAATGTATTTGTTCTTGTTTGTTATTTTATTGGAGTCAAAATGTTAGAAAAAAAGAATTTCATTGCTAAATATAGTTGAAAATATTAAAAGTTCTTACTCAAAAGTTTATTTTTATAGGCTTCGACAATTTTCTCGCTCAATTTCGTTTCTGAATTTGGTGTTTTTGCCTGTTTCTTTTATTCTCTAGGTGGCCGTAAAATGCTGACCAGACCCTTAAAGTTCTAATTGAAGATTGAATGAGTTAATTTACCTGAAGCCGTCAGTTTATTGCAAAAATGTTTAAAGAGTTTTAAGGATTTTTCAATTTCTTTTGTTCATGTTTTTGTTCTTTTTGTTAACTTGTAACTTATTCTCATCATTGAGAGATCTCATGCAATTCCTTTTCTATTTTCAAAATTAACATATTTATAGATATTTTGACGTAACTGATGTTTTGTTTGTAGGACTATTTGCATTTTCATAAAAATTCGTGTGAGGGGTGTCTTTATGTTTTTTTTTCTTCCTTTAGCACAATTGAGTAATAACAGATCCCAATGATTTTCAAATTTGGCTCAATTGAACTTATTTTTTCATTCGGAATAATTTTAGTTAATTTACTTTAAATAGAAGTTGAGAAAATTTATAATATTCATATAATAGCGAATGGTTTTAATGGCTTCACTAATTTGTGTTTTCGCAATGTTTGCAATTTTTTGTTTGTAATTTTTTTGAGTTTTTCTGCATCTTTAGTCCGTTCCCATGGCTTAGTCTAACCAAAGACATGTCCTACTGGTTTCATTTTGACTTCGTTGTAAATTTATCAAGAATTATTTTCTTAAAATCTATTGACTTTTGAGTCTTTTGAAATTATTTGGTTTGAAAAATTTTGGTTGATTTTTGAATTTCGCGTCCTTTTTTGTTCTTCTCGTCGACTTGTTGCCTAGTCTCATAAAGAAACAATCCCATCTTCTGCGTAGTTAGGAAAAGTAAATTTGTGTAGTTACTGTTTTGTCTGATTGTAATTTGACGTTGTTACTAGGTGCTTTTAAATTTAGATAAGAGTTTTTGCCGTGAAATTATTGTTTTTGCTTTTGTTGTTGTTGTTGTTTTCTCGCATATTTTTAATGGCAGATCTCGTTGTAATGAGGCCCGGCAATATTTATTTCATTTGTTAGTTTGGTTGTGTAACGATTTTTTAATACTCAAACATCTATTTTTTATTATCTCTTTTTGAAAAACGTAAGTCAAAATGTAGATGAACGCGGTTCGGAACATCATGTGCAAACGCACATCAACGAGCCTTCTTGTTTCTTATTATATCTAAAAGAACATTTTGTCTTCCGTAGTTGAAAAACTTTATTGACTCCGAAAGTCTTATTAAGCTCTGGATAACTCTCATTAGATACCTCAAATTATAAATGTTCCAAAATATTCTTTTCTTCAGGGCAAAACTCCAGTTGTTTTAGTTTTTGTAGCGTATGATCAGTGGAGCTCAGATTTTTTTCAGATCATACACCATTAGAAGTGCCGCAGTATTTTCTGCCAAGAAATGAATAACTGGTTTCTTGTCTCTTTCTTAACAAAAGTAATTTTGCTTGAATATACAACTTCTGGTAACTTTGGCAACCTTTTGAATGGTAGGCAAATTAATAGTGATGTTGACAATATGTCTGAAGAATTAACTATTTCGCTCTATGAAACCAAAAATTAAACTCATTTTATAATTTAAAACAAAAAAAATATGCTGTAAAGAGAAACTGCTAAAACTGATTGCAAAATTTATCACATTTGAGGCAAATTTAATACTTCTAGATTTCGTCCCAGACAACAAAACCTTCATTGATATGTTTTGAGGAAACTGCCATGAAAATTTTTGTTATCAAAGGATGAGCTCTATCGGTTTTAGTGAGAATTTTTTGGCGAAATTTTACTTTGCTTCAAGTTCTTTTTTTCTGCTGTTCAAATCGGACTAAGCCTGCTGCAGGTGTAACATTTTTGAGAATGTCTAGCTTTAGTTTAGTGTGTCATCATTCTTTATGAATGATACCTAAACCACTTTAGTCTGGCGATTTTTGTATTTTGCAATATAGTTGCCTAAACTTTTTGCGATCCTGTTCTCTAACAATAATTTAAAAAGGATCAAAAGTTATATATCTGGGTAAAATATGAGAAAGTTCCGACGCTTCTCAGTTATTACCAGTTGTAGAGGCTCTAACGCAGTGTATGCGGAACCTTTGTGTTATCTTTATACCTTTATCATAAAGTTTGCACTAAAATATTTTTTCGACAAAATCTTATCAAGATCTCATCATGAATTCGGAAATATATTTGCTCGAACAAGATCTCGGCAATATGGTTCACGTTCTGCAGGAGAGATCAATATCTCGGTTGACTTGGCAACGTGTATAAAGCTTCATTTCACCGGGTTAGCTTCAAGTGTTTTTGTTTCCTGACCAAACATCTACAGCAATTTATGGCTTTCTTTTATTTTGTTTACACTGTAATTCCAATTTTGACTGCTCGCTGATTGTCATACACATCTTTAACCTTTTTTGTTAAAATCATCCATTCACTCTACTGTTTGCTAGTATAGGGGTTTGTTTTTAACAAGGTCATCGTAATTTTTTTCCAGAAATATATCTTATGGATATTTTTTGTCTCTAGTGAATGTTTCTCTTAATTTGAGTGGTTTGTTCAAAGTAACTACTCCCCTCTGTGTATGTCTGTACTCTTGATCTGCGGATCAAAACCAGGATACATTCAAAGTGGAATGAACAAATTGAACGAAATGTTTGAATTGAATGAACAACCTAATTACCTATAACAAACACATTATTATAAAAGTAAATCTAAACGCATGTTTAATAGCTAATTTATAAAAGTAACGATAGGTATTTGCCATTCGACCATAAATAAGTAGGGATCATACTCTCCAGATGGATTTCGCACTCCGGGTATTAACTTCAACTGATAACTGTCCACTTCAATGGAAGTGAAAATTGACTCTGTATCCCATTTGTACTTCACAAGGGGTTGGAATTTATCATCTTTCAGTGTCGTTATAAACACAGATTCATCTTCACAGCACCAAATTAGAACTAAAAAATCATTAAAAAAGTTTGTACAATTGATTTCGGGATAACTGTTGCCAAAATTGATAATCCAGAACATCTTTTTGTGAGCTTGAGCAAAGATGACATTGTTTCCAGCTGTTATGAACATGAGTGAGCATATGCTATATGTGTCATTTCTTTTAACTGTAGGAAGTGCGTCACACTTGATTGCGAACTTCTCATCATGAGAGAATTTGATCAACTTTGTTTCTTCGTCCCAGTAACACCAATGAATAGAATCAGGGGCGTCCCAATATGGACACAAGACAATTTTGTACGGAATAGGAGTGATTCGATTCAATTTTAGTCCTTTATCGCTAAAATGAAATGTGTAGACGGAGGTGCCTATAAGAAACAACAATCTTGATTCCACAATGAAATGATTGAAACGTGGAGAAATGAAAACAAAGCCACTATCTATGTTTCCCTGAAACTCAGTCACTGTTTTCATATTAGGTGAAGCAACCAATCCAGAAGATGTGACAGTAAGAGGTTGAACACAGAGTTGACCGTTACCAGCTGAAACTTCAAAATATTCATCCCACTGATCTTCAAAATAAAGTTCATTTGACTTCAAACGACTTGGATTCATTGCTTCAACTCTCTTTGGCGTTTTTGGATCTTCTTCTATTGAAATAACCGACATAAGATCTGATCGCAATTTTTGCGTAAAACAATTAAAAGTTTTGCTAATCAAACTGGTCGCACAGCTCATTAATGATTGTCCTCTTTTTCCTAAAAGATTTTCTATCACGCTTTTGTTTAATTCAAAATCCTTCTTTCTTGTCGCAAAATCTTCCAACAAGTGGGCATTTGATGAGGCTAACAAATCGAGAAATTGTTTTTGTAGATCAACAGTCTGTTCAACACTTTCCGAAATTTGTTTAAAGTCAGTAGAAAGAATTTTGCAATTCTCTTCAGTGATTTCTAAACAAGACTGTCGGAGCTTTTCAATTTCTTTTTCCAAATGTTCAAACAGCTTAAATTGCTCCTTTTTGTCTGATTCGATGACATTTGTCATTTCTTCCTTCTTCAATCGAAGTGGCTTTTCTCCAAGCTCAAGTTCTGTTAACATCTCGAATACTTGCCCTCTCAATTCGGAGCCTCTTTTTTCCAGCGTTTCAAACCTATGTTCACTGTGTTTGCTTGTACATTTCCAACAAAAAGCAATATCGCACGTTCTGCAGTATTCTTGTTGCAGCATTTTGTGTTCAGGACAGACTAAAGGCTCGTAGCCTTTCATGTCCATTATTATATGACCTCGCTGCAAATGAGGCCCAACGCAAACGTCACACAAAAATTCCTTCTCCGATGGGTTATCTTCACGAGAACGATTGCACGTTTCACAGTGAAACAAGTCTGTCATTTCGGTGTTACATTGGTCGCATTTATGATAACCGTCAAGATCGTTGTTCATTGTTTTGAAATACGAACAGATATCTGATATAATATTAGCTGAGTGTTTGCAGAATTTCCTTATCGCAAAATAACCGTAGACAGACTAAAATTTGTTCTTAATAGCAGATTAGAACTGATTCTTAAACCATTTTCAGAATCCTGCTTTGGTTTAAACTTTCATCACGTTAGTCGAAAGTGATGACATTTTCTGTAGACAAAGATGGGATATTTGCGCTGATACATTAAATGCGTTTCTTGTTTTTGCTTTGCTCTCTGTTACAACCGAAAGTAATCACAAATCACAACATCATCTGAATTTAAATTTTATGTATACAATCAATAGACTATAAAACAACCAAAGAATGAACTTAGACAACTTAATGGTTGCCCCCAGACTAGTAACAAACTGTCTCAATTACAAATCTGAGGCCAAGGCTCAACATGCATTGACGTTTTTGCATAAAACCGCAGAAAAGGTAGCTAAAATGTTTTTAATTTGCCATAGAAAGTGGTCAATCATAATCAAAAGAAAAGTCATTCTGCTCTTATTTAGCATTTCTTTTTCACATTTTAAGGTTTTCAGAATAATTTTTTTGATTATTGATAAGAGTTACGGCTTTGAGTGCTAGTTGACTAGTTAACAAGTGCTGGACTATGGCAAGGTCTAATTCTGCTTCCACAGAGCATCGGCTTAAATGGAAAGCTATCCCAAATGGAAACCGATCTTTTTGAAAAACTTGCAGAGTATTTTCATCAAACACTTTTCTAGTTTTGATTTTTTTGAAGGGCTCCATAACAACCGATTACATAGAAAAATGGTCACGAAAATGGGCTACTACATAAATAATTACACGTTAAATAACGTGTATATATTGAAATTAAAGATAAACATAAGGAAACAAAAAACGATTCAGAACCAAATAATCTGTATTATTAGTTTGAACATCTTTCACAGGTTTTTTTGAACAATCAACAAGTGCTATTGAAAAAAAAAGATCTTGAATTCGAGATGCTGTCAAATCTGAGACATTTAAGTGTTAGAGGAGCAAATTTGTTTCCATACTTTAATAAAATGGCTTTTTTATAGAGCAGATGTGTAAACTGAGAGAATGTTAAATCAACTAATTTTCAGGTGTCTCTTCTTAGCAATGTGTTCCAAAGAATAAGGCAGGTTTGATTCAATTTCTCTGCCCACAGCTTTTTCATGTTTAATACTGTTTTCATTATAAATATTTCTATTACTCATAGTTTTGTAAAACTAGACGATTAATTGCATGACTAAACAAATCTTGCCTCTATTTTGACAAGTTTTGAACTGCCGAAAAATCAAAAACGGTAGAAAAAATTTGTGAGCAAGTGTTTCATAGTCTTGTATGACCCATTGTTTTTGTGTTTTACTGACATTTTTTATCTCAGACCATGGTAAAAATTGGTCTGAATTTTTGGCTCCTAATTGATCAATGAAGGGAAGTAGTTTTAATTTTATAAAATCACACTAGACAAAACTGCCCAGTCCAACGTGCTTTCTCTTTCAAAAAGATCAATTGAAACTTAAGCTGGAATTTTGAGTAGCCAGTCAAAATCTAGTCAAGTTCCCACAGTTTTGATAATAAGAAACCGATAATAATCAATAAGAAACCGATTTTCAATTGCTACTAACAATTTAAATTTCTAACAATGCCCTTTATTATTAATTTTTTATGTTGTTATTTTTTGTGAACTTCTAAAGTGTCGTCTGAGTTGAATCTTGATTTTTTATGTATATAAGCAAAAGTTTGAAAAAATTTACTGGGTCCACCAATTTTTTTTCGATTGCCTCATCCAAATTAAACGAACGAATCGAAATTAGTATTTGAACAAAAGCATGTTTTCAACTTAGACTTCTCCAAAAAATACGATAAAAATTTTGCGACAGGATTTAGGACAGTATTGTCCACATCATCTTGATCTGGAGAACGAAAAATAAAAGAATTGAAAACAAATTTTGAGATAAACAATTTCAGGAAGAAGTTCAAATATTGCAATAAAACTTTATCAAAATAACAAATCTGATCTAATCAACGCTTTTTATTTCGTTGACAAAAAATAAAGGTTTCAATTGCACTGAATTTCAGAGCACCTTTCGATAGAACATGAACTCTTCGAGGCCTCAAAACATCAAATGTTACGCCGATAATATGAAGATCTGGCGTGAATAAAGTAAATATTTTTCCAAAAGGGTATTGACACTCCCTAATTCCTTGGCGAGGAAACAAATATTTTAGTTGCACTCAACTTCAGAGCACCTTAAGAAAGATCATTGACTTTTCGATGCTCCAAAACATCAATTTTACTCATATAATATGAAGATCTGGCGTGAATAAGTCCACATAGTTACTGTTATTAGTAAAAAACTTTTCCTGCCTTAATTGCCAAAAAACGTATATTTAATCTCATTCAAATAACCAAATTGTCACATGCAAAGAGGTCTTGACCACCACCCGGCTGAAAACCGCTGTGACTTTGCGCTGTCACGTATCTTTACAATTCTGTCAAAACTCTGGAGAGCAAAGTTTCCGCAAATGTATGCTTTCCAAAGTGCAGTAAAATTGTCTACAAGCCTAAAAAAATGAAAGACGGAAACGAAATCCCAAATTTTGAACGATGTATGACGTCACCTGGATCATTTTGCTCTAGCAGAGACCCCTATCAAAATAAATTTTTTTGGACTTTTTCCAAACGTCTGTTGATAGTTGTTTTGGATAGAAAAGGTGTCTCAATGGTATGTGAACACGTTGGATTTCGTATAAATTAAAATTAAAACAAAAACCTACTATTACAAAAAGTCCAAAGAATACTAAGTATGAAGTGTTTTTATGCTTCGTTTACACTGCTGAAATTTCTAGACTACTGCTTTTGACTGAAAAACTAGCTTACCAGCAACAAAAACTTTAATCCAACGGATCAAATAGAATATTTATATTACCGAAATTACTTGTGAGCACAGAAAACAAACAAAAAACAAAATACGTTCTTCGAATTTTTTTATTAAATTTTTTTCTTCATCAAAACGTAAAAAAGATTTTAAAAACTTGGCCGGTCTTAAAATGAAGCTGTTTATATTAGATTCTTGGTCTTTTAAACAGGTGAAAAAAGAGTTCATGAGAAAATGTTTTTTTTCCATTATGCAATTATTTCATTAAAACATTATCAACGAAAATTCAAAGTAAAGACAGTTAAAGTAAAGTTTTGCAGGCATATTAACTTAACGATTGCTTCCATTTACTTTTCACACTGAATTGAAATAATTAAAAGTAATGTGATTCATATTGGTGCTCTAGTAACTCCATACCGGTTTTATTTTCATTAAGTGCAATTTTCCGACACTAACGAAAATTTCACTTCTGAAAGAAGCCAGATGACTGGACTTATTGTGTAAACTTGTTGACATCCTGGTCACCGGCAAAATTTCCGTTGATAAAATTGCCCAATTTCAATTGAGGCAATTCGTAAGTATTTATTAAAATCCTCGATGTGAAAATTGTATGTGATCAGTAATTGATGAACAAAACTCTCAGATTGGATTCCTGACGTTTGCCGCCAGAAAAAATTGTCTTACTTACAGGTAATTCAATTGAAAAATGTTTAAAGTAAAACTTGTAAACGATATGCGTGGTGAAATCATCCTACAACGCCAACTACTAACGATTAGGGACAAAAATATTCAGATCTGTTTGCAAAAATTTTAAAAAATAAGGCATTATATTATAAAATATGAAAATTTTTATATAAATAAATGAAAATTTGACATTAAGCTCAATCTAAGGTAATTGATAATATGTACGGATGTTGCTAAGCGAAATTGTATTTACCTTTCCTGCAAAAACTTTAAAATCTTGCCGCAGTTTGAATTCTCTGCGGAATATTCTGTCACTTAATGGACAGCAGAAGTTATAATTGAACTGAGCGACTACACGGGAACTGCAAAAAATACGAAAATGAAATGACAACGTTATGCCTAACGCGAAACAAATTATAGGTCGAGCCAAATTCCTTTGTAAAATTTTGGGTCCAGCTAAAGTCTTTTGCAAAAAATCTGAGTCGAGTTTAAGTCCAAAATGTCTTAGAGTCCAGCTAAAATCTTTTCATAGCTCAAATGAGTCGAGTATGGTCTTTTCAATACATTTTGGTCGAGCATTGTCCTTTCTTAAGTCTGTACATAGACCTGGGCTTTGTGACGAACATGCCCAATGCGAGACAATGCTTGATTAGGAGGTTTTCGATTGAGCCAGCATAATGCGCGCAAGTATGACGCTTTATGTAGTACGTGATGAATTGCGGGGTGGGTATTTGTAGCTGATAAATTAAATTTGTTTGATAATTGAGAATTAATATCACTAAGTTTAGAGAGTGCGAACCTTCAAATTTATGATTCAAAAATTGTTTTTAGGGGCATTTTGGGCAAAAAGCATTTTTTGTTGGTGGTTTTTGTAATTATTTCTGAATGCGTTCAATTCGCCAGAAAATCTTGAATGTGATCAATTTGGCAAAGATAAATTGATTTTATATTTCTCGAGGTAGTTTATTGATTGCAAGGGTTAATTGTAACGGATCTTCTTGACTGTTACTCGCAGTACCAATGGTTCATACCTAAAACATTTACTAGCAGTGTGTCATTTAGAAGATTGGCAAAAGGTGGAGTGCAAAAGGTTAGAAATATGATTGCGTTCTTGCTCGGTGAATGGCTTAATAGAATAAACTGCGTTTTTAGTAAAACTTTTCAGTGTAGATTTCTATTGAAATTTTTTTGAAGGTTTTCATGATTTGGACTTGCATTGTTGATAAATTGCTTGAAGACTGGCTATAATTCCAAACCAAGAAAAAAATTTTTTCATAGTCCCGGAGAATAACATTTATGAATTCAGGAAAAGATTTAAACAATCTGATTCAAAATTTCTCATGGCAAAGAATTAGTTAGAGTGTTGTTTTGCTGAGGTTCAGAGTACTTCGAAAAAAAATACCGAGAGGAAAAGGGAAAGTTGGGAAGGTAAAATAAATATCATTCATCTTTCAGACACACTCCCCATTACATGTTGAACTAGAATGTAAGAAGTAAAAATTAAGATGGACCTGAAATGTTAATTTCATCAAATTTGCAGAACGAAAATTAACTTTAATTTAATTACTCAAAACGAACCATCAACAAAAAATTTACTTGTTCCGACCCCCCCCCCCCCAAATGAAAATTGTTCTGCTGTATAAAATGGCGTAATCTATAAAGCGAGAGTTTAAAGCAATGAATAGGATCAGCTCAATTTTTATCAAAAACGGGAACACAAAAAACGACGCAAACTTTTTTTCTTTCTCTCTTTAGCCACCTTTAAAAAGCTTGTAGTATATTTTTGTGCATTTAATGGCTATACTTGAACTATTTTCGTCGTGGGAAACATTTGCCTTCTTCTTCGAGACGCATCAATGCTATTTTCATGATGCCTATTCAGTTTACCCAAAAACTTTAGAAACTGAAAGAATTTCTTTGATGAACTTAGTACCAGAAATAAATGGGGTTTCGAAGCAACTGAACTTTTCAATTAAAAACTAGTACCTGTCAAACATCTGAGGAAAGGACAAAACGAAAGACAATTGTCAGACCACTCTATTCAACTTGTCCGCAGTAGACAGGGTGCAACAAAGCAAAAAACATGAAGACAGAGTATATTTTATACAGCTCCAAGAACTTTAGGCGACGTTGCTATATCAAAAAGACCCAATTTTAGGTAAAATCAAATAACCAAAGAACTAAATCATCAAGCAAGGAAGAATTTTGAGCATAATTTTATAGTTAAAAATGATGTTTAAGTTCACTCTTGTATTCATCATGACACTTTCCCAAAAACCGAAAAAGAAAAAAACTGCCATGAGAGCAGTGTTTTGGAGATTTCTGGTATTAAAATTTTTTATGCTGTATATAACGCTATTTTAAGGCGATCCATCTGTCAATTTGATTGGGTGTTTTTTTGTCTGATCTGAATTCAACGGAACTCGTACGACATGACAACGTGTATGAAGTTTCATTTAACCGACCACGCCTACCCGGGTCGACACCGAATGGTTAACTTGTAAGAACTTGTAAGTTTGCTGCAAAAGATGGTTAACTTGTAAGAACTTGCAAGTCGAATGATTAACTTCTAAGAACTTGCATGGCAAATGGTTAACATGTAAGTTTCTTGCACGTTCGTTCCGGTCAAGCACAACTATGATTGGTTAATTCAGTTTAACATTCAGTCATTTACCGTGGAGGTAAATGACTGAATGTCATAAATGACTGAATAACATTCAGTCATTAAGCGCGCAGGAGTTAGTTGCTCTGTTTGGATAACATAATACAATTCGACCTAAGTAGACAAAATGGCTACTTTTTGAATTTTATCAATTAAAGAGAGAGAGAGAGATCCTTTAGCAATTCCATTAAAAAAACAGTAGATCTCAATTAGCTTCTTCCCGATTATCTTTCAAAAAATGTTCCCAAAATAATGAATTTGTGCGAGTGGTTAACTTGTAAGTAACTTTTAAGTCGAATGGTTAACTTGTAAGAGCCTTGTAAGTCGAATGGTTAACTTGTAAGAGCCTTGTAAGTCGAATGGTTAACTTGTAAGAACTTGTAAGTCGAATGGTTAACTTGTAAGAACTTGCAAATTTTGGAAGGAAAACTTGCAAGGCAATGCATCGCCTTGTAATTTTCTTCCAGAAACTTGCAAGTTCTTACAAGTTAACCATTTGGCCTCAAACCGGTAACGTTTTTTTCGTATCCTGATCATACGCCAAGGGCAATTTATGGCAATCCTTTATTTTGTTTGCATTATAATTCCAATTTGACTGCTCGCTGATTGTCACGCATCTCTGTCCCGTAAGATATGACGACTATGTTTTACAATGTTACACTTAAAGGTCTCTAATATAATTCTATTCAGCCAGTGTTCAATCTGAGATCTGCTCATAAGATTTTTTCAGTACGTAAACCCTTAGAAATGCAAAAAAAGAGAATCACAGGGCCGTATTAGTTTTGTCCATTAATGTTATTTTGCTATAGGAGAAATTTTTGCAAATTGAACAACTGCTTTCTTGTGTCCTTTAAAAATCTTTTTGCTTGAGTTTTCAAGTAACTTAACTCGTCGTAACAACTTCTGGTAACTTTGACAATTCTTTGGATGGCGGGAAAAATAAAAGGGATGATTCGAAAACTGTATAAAAACATTACAGTTTTGCTTAATGAAAACTAAAGGTAACTTCCTTATTATGTTCTTTAAAAAACATATTATCAAGCTGAAATGGTAAACTGCAAAAATTGACCTTGAGGCGTCTTCAATTAGGTACAAAAGTAATTCTTCTAGATTTTATCGTTGACAACAAAATCTTCCTTCATATGATCTAAGGACACCAAAAGGAAATTTGTGCGAACAAATGGTATATACTATCCTTTTGAGTGAAAATCGTTGTTGTAGATTTTACTTTGGTTCAGTTTTTTTCTGCTGTTCAATTTTATGGTAATCGCAATTTGGACTAAGCATGTTGCAGATTCACATGTCTATTAGGTAAATCTGTCAGCATTCTTTCTGAATGATACCTAAACCAATTTAGTCTGGCAATTTTTGTATTTTGCATTATAATTGCTTAATTGTTTTGTGATCCTGTTCCCTAACAATTAGTTAGGAGGGATCAAAAGTTATATCACCGGGCAAAATAAAAGAAAACCACGAAATTTCTTGTAGCAAGTGTATGCAAAAATGCAAGTGAATGAAGAATCTCTGCGGTATCTCTATAATTATTAAGAGCTTGGCAGATTGCACTGAGAAAAGTTTACCAAGATCTAATGATGGGTTTGCAAAAATTTTTGGCCTATTGAGATCTTGGCGATTTGTTTCAAGTGTTTCTGCTGCGTTGGTGATCAATAACTTGTATGACATTACAATTTGTATTAGCTTAACGTCTTTTTTCCTTTCCTGACCATACATCAACTGCAAGCGGCAACCGCAAGTTATGGTTTTCCTTAAATGTTTTAATCTTCCAAATTGACTCTTTTGTCCACGTCTTTAACCTGTTTTGTTCATCCACTCACTCCGCTGTCTGCTAGTATAGCGGGTCTGCTTTTCACCTTGTTCCTCGTAAACTTTTTCCCAGGAATATATCTTAAGGAAAGTTTTCTTCTCCTGCGATGATTTTTTAAATTTGAATGGTTCGTTCAAAGTTATTCCCCTCTGTGTATGGCTGCCCTCTGGAACTGCAGCTCAAAACCAGGATTCATTTAAAGTTTGAATGAACGAATTGAACTAAATGTTTGAAAAGAATGAAAAACGTAACTACTTATCGGAAACACGTTATTAGAAAAGCAATTTAAACGCATATACAATAGCCAATTATAACTTATATAACATGTCACGGGTCAAGCTACGTAAGTCTAGATTAAACAGATAGAACTCATCAGTAAAAGTTTTCAATGAAAGAAATTTAAATTCAGATTTCGAGGTATTAATTGAATAGATATACGCCAATTAGATTAATTATTTTTTTCAACATGTACAATAGATTCGCATACCTGTTCCAACACGAGAGGTCAATCAGTTGTACGGTTAGTAACTTCCAAGTAAAAAGGCACATCAGCAGTGAATTCTTGCTGTATAATGAATTAGTAGTTAGTGAAATTGTTATAGAAAATCTGTCTCTGATAAATTGTTTGTGCTATAAGCTGGTTCGTGCAGACGAAGATTGTTTTTAGTTATGTCAATTGAAAGTGTTGTTCTTATTTGTTATTTGTTAGAATTAGACCTTTTATTATTTACTGTTGTAACCATTTTCACTACAATTAAATTATCATGATCATAACTTCTAACTAGATGCTGTAAAGTAACCGAGCTACTTTTTGCAGAATGGTTTGCTGAATCAGATATGAAATTTGGACACTAATGATATGCAGTTCTTATGATAATGATGATAATGAGGCTACAGAAAGTAACGTAAGTTCGGCCATGAATAAGTAGGGATCGTACTCTCCGGATGAGTTTCGCACTCCAGGTAGCAATTTCAACTTATAACCATTTACTTTAACGTAAGTGAAAAGTGACTCTGTATCCCATTTGTACTTCACAAGGGGTTGGAATTTATCATCCTTCATTGTCGTTATTAACACAGATTCGTCTTCACAGCACCAAAGAACTAAGGTACCAGCGATTGCGGTTGTGCTGTTAATTGTTTTATTTTTGTTTCCAACTTTAATAATCCAGTACTTCTGTTCGAGAGCATTGGCAACGATGACATTGTTATCAGCTGTTATGAACATGAGTGTCCTAATGCTATATATGTCATTTCGTTTAACTGTAGGAAGTGTATCAGACTTGATTGTGAACTTATCATCATGAGTGAATTTGATCATCTTGGTTTCTTCGTCCCAGTAACACCAATGAATAGAACCAAGGGCGTCACAATATGGACACAAAACATATTTGTACAAAATAGACGTGATTTGATCCAGTTTTAGTTCTTTTTCGCTCAAATTCAATGTGAAGGCGGAGGTCCCTACAAGAAGCAAGACAAATTTATATGGAGAAATAAACAGACGCCTTTGGAATAAAAAGCAACGATCAATGTTTCCCTGAAACTCAGTCATTCTTTTCGTATCAAGTAAAGCAACCAATCCGGAAGATGTGAAGTTATAATCTTGAAAACAGAGTTGACCGTTACCAGCTGAAACTTTAAAACATTGATTAAACCATCCATCTTGCAAATAAAATTCATTTGACTTCAAACAATTTGGATTTATTTCTTCAACTCCCTTTGGAATTTTCGGTTCTTCTTTTATCGAAGTAACCGATTTAAGATCTGATCTCAATTTTTGCGTAAAACTATTAAAATTTTTGGTAATTAAACTGGTTGAACAGCTTATTAATGATTGTCCTCTTTTTTCCATTATTTTGTATCGCTCGCTTTTGTTTAATACAAAATTCTTCTTTCTTGTCGCAAATTCTTTCAACAAATGAGCATTTGATGAAGCTAACAATTCACGAAACTGTTTCTGTAAATCAACAGTCTGTTCAACACTTTCCGAAAGTTGTTTGAAGTCAGTAGAAAGAGTTTTGCAGTTCTCTTCACTGATTTCTGAACAAGATTGTCGGAGCTTTTCAATTTCTTTTTCCAAGTGTTGAAACAACTTAATTTGCTCCTTTTTGTGTGATTCAATAACGTTTGACATTTCTTCCTTCTTCAGTCGAAGCGGCTTTTCTTCAAGCTCAAGTTCTGTTAACATTCCAAACACTTGTCCTCTCAATTCGGAGCCCCTTTTTTCGAACGTTTCAAATTTATGTTCACTGTGTTTGCTCGTACATTTCCAGCAAAAAGCAACATCGCACGTTCTGCAGTATTCTTGCTGCAACATTTTGTGTTCGGGACAGACTAAAGGCACGTAACCCTTTCTGTCCGATATCAAATGACCTTGCTGCAAATGAGGTCCAACGCAAACGTCACAAAAAAGTTCCTTCTCCGATGGGTTATCTTCACGAGAACGATTGCACGTTTCACAGTGAAACAACTCTGTCGTTTCGGTGTTACATTGGTCGCATTTATGATTACCGTCAAGATTGCTATTCATTGTTTTAAAGTACAAACAGATATTATCAGATTTAAAATTAGCTGACTGTTAGCAGAACTTCACTATCGCAAAATAAACGTAAGTAGACTAAAAACAAGATTTTTCTGCATAATTTCTCTCTCTTTGCTGTTAAAATGCTTTAGTTTTAAGTTTAAAAGCACGTGAGACGAAACTGATAATTTTTGTATACAAATATGGGCTATTATTGTCTGACAGATAACTGAGTTTCTTGTCATAGTTTTATTCTATTTTAAAACGTAAAGTAATCTAAAGTCACAGCATCAGCTGAATTTATATTTTGTATTCAAATTAAGTGAACGTAAAATCACTGAAAAAATGAACTGAGAGAACTTACTGTTTGCGTCCAAAATTTGTAACAAAATGCGTCGTTTCAAATTATAATGCCAACATGCGTCGGCGTTTTTAGCATACTTCTTCAAAAATTGTGGTTAAAGTTTGTTTTATTGACCAATTTTTTCGAAGATCATCACGTGAGTTCTCATCTAATGCCATTTGGTCTTTTTTACTTTTTCCTTTTCGCTTACATTTCACTTTTTGAAACATCGGAACAACTTCTCTTTCCATCTATAAAATTCGTTCTTTTGATTTCTAATTGATGAGTTATGAAACGGTGTATATTATTCTTAAAAGTGCAGTTTGGATAATTACATCAATCGTTTGGCACCAAAAAAGAATTTGCCTCAAATGAAGGGCTAACTGAGCTGTAAAAAAAAGCGAGAAGACAAATTGCATCGTACATTTCTCTTCTTGATTTTGCCAAAAGACACAAGATTAACAATATTGTTATTTTTAAAGTTTCTTTCAGAACGATTTACTTCAGACTACCAAAAATGGGTAATAACAATTGAACAGATGCTGTTAATCTTTCACAAAAATTCAAAACATTATCCAATTTGAGACAGTCGTGTATTGCAGGAGTTAATTTTTCGTTTTAAAAATGGTGTTTTGAGTGTTGTGGTCAAATTCCTTAAAATAATAGAAAATGTATACGAACTCTCAAAATTTCATGAGTAGGACATTTAATTAAAAATGTTTTTTTTCAAAATGAGTACGGACAAACAAACTATTGTAGACAAAACATTCGATGTATAATAATGCATTGGATCTTACTAAACAGAAAAAAAATAATTGAGATATTAAAAAAGGTTAAACTTTTCAATTCTTGGTTTTTTTTACAGATTTTCCAGAAAATTTTAACGATTGATTTAAAATTTGCCCTCAAAATCTTTAAAAACTTCATTTTCAACGCTATTATTCAGATAAATTTCTTGAGAATGACTAAAAAAAAACAAAAACCTCTTTGGCGGTTTTTTCATACTGTTTCATCACTCATTACTTTTTTTGGATTTTCTGACAACTATATCTCAACTCATAGCAAAAATCAAATTAGACCTTTCGTTTTTAACTGATCAACGATATTGGAAAGCATATTTTTTATCAAAAAATTATCCTGTCTTCAATTTAATTTGCGGCAGATATTCTTTGGTTTGAAAATCGAGCAAAATTTAATTTTCAATAAAAACTTACTATTTGTTCGGAAAGAGAAACAAAAAACAGTCAAGTTTGATTTCTTTGGGTCAAAACTATTGTTATAGTCATTTCGGACAACTGATTGTTTGATAAATAGTAAAACCTAATAATAAATAGTAAACAGTTTGAAAAATAGAAAACATGGTAAAAATAATGAAAAACTTCGTGAAAAAGTACAAGCCGTCCTGTTGCTTGTATTGTCAAAATCTTATTTTTGTTAGCCAATACGGTATTTGTTGGTCCTGTGATACTAAAGTACATTTTGCATTTTATTTATTTATTTGGTGCAGTAAAATTTCATATGATGTATTTATTTAGTTCAATTTATTTGCCCTTTAATTCCCATTTCATTCCTGTTCATACTTCATGTCTCGAATTAATTTTATTTCAACTTAGTTTGTTTTCCCGCTTCATGATCAGACATGTCTGATCACACGTTCATGCTTGTTTACAAGTACTTGAGTTAGATCTTAACTTTTCCAATTCAAAGTCAGTTGCTCTTCTCTTTTTGCTAACTAGCACAGCAAGTAAGCGCAAAAGGATTAGGTTCAGATTTCGCTCCGCAAATCACAACTGTAGAAGTATTAAGCTAACGCGCATCGTAACAGTCTTACGAACTCTATCAGCGTACAACAGGGTGCAGCCAGCAAACAAGCGTACACTGCTCGGGAAAGATGCATTTCAGACAAGCCAACACCCGACTCTTTACTTCGTTGGGAAGAATGAAGAGTACAATACGAGCTTGCACTACACGCAAAAAAGAATATCATTCTCGACACTCTACTTAGACCAAAACCTGAGATGGTGGATCTCCCGTTGGAACCCATACATGAAGAGACAATAGTTGGCTTGTCGGCACAACCTGATGGAGAAAGAAATGCTTGCAACGCTTAGCAAAACATGAGATGGCAGAACACATGTCAACAATTCATTGAAAGCGGTTTAATGTGTGGAGATAAGCCATAGCCACTCGCAGATCGAAAAAAGGTCTCTCTTCTCTACTTGAGCATCGGGGGTGGAAGAACGACGCATTCTGAATTGCAAAAACCCGCATATAATGATTGATACATTGTCCACTGCGGAATTTTGGAAGATTGTAGAGGCTGCATTCATACGAACCCGAAACATCACCTTCGATCGTCACGTCTTCTTGAGCACGAAAAAATATCGAGGTGAGACTGTGGAGCATTTCTACCTAAGCTAAAAGAATTAGCTGAAAATTGCGATTTTGAAAACAAGGAAGAAACCCTAACACGTGATGTACTCATCGCCATTTCGATTGACCCTGAGATCCAAAAAGCTCCTCAAACAAACAGTAGAGCTGCGACAGGAGTTGGATTTGGCAATCAAAATGGGATTCGGGATGCGAAACCAGCATCTAATACAACAATACAACAAGATCATAATCCCAGTCAGCGTGAATGCAATTCAATTTCAAGTAACTCACGATCATCAAATTGGCCATTCTCAAACTGATTTCGATTTTCAAAACAAGGAGGAAATCCTAACATGTGATGTATTCATCACCAATTTGATTGACCCTGAGATCCAAAAAGAACTCCATAAACAAACAGTAGAGCTGCGACAGGAGTTGGTTTTGGCAATCAAATGGGATTCGGGATGCGAAACCAGCATCAAATACAGCAAAACAACAAGAACCTAATCCCGGTCAGCGTGAATGCAATTCAATTTCCAAGTGTCTCAGGATCAACCAATGGGTCATTCTCAAACCAGGTTCAAAAACAGGGAAATTGTCCAACCCTTTATTGGTCAAATTGCGAGGGAAACTGGCTCCCGAATCAACGCGGTAAGTGCACTGCCAAAGGCAAGACGTGTAACAATTGTGGGTTAATGAATCAGTTTGGCGAAGTCTGCCGAAAACAAAAAGAATGCGAAGCCCCAAAATCCCAGGAAAAGAACCGTAAACACAGTAGATGAAGAACCAAATCCCAAAAATTCGGTGAATTTCCTTCAGTTGTCGAAACTATATGAATCTGACTACAGCAGTGGGGAGGACCATATGGTCGCTGTTATCCAAAAATAGAACCTCTAAACATGCCGGTCAAAATCTGTAATATATCAACTACGCTTCTCGAGGAGTCCGGAAGCGCGTGTAGCATTTTCAATCGATCTCTGGCGTCAAAAGTAGTGGAGTGCAGCCCACATGCTTCCAGGATACAAGAAAACGCAAGCCCGCAACTCAGAATATTCTCGAATGAGACGATTCGTATTGATGGAATATTACAGGCGCCAATTACGAGAAAAGGAACAACCTCACATTCGGTCACACTCACAGTCGTCGCTGATGGCCTAAAATCTCTAAATGGTTCAGATTTGTTCAATCATTTAGACCTAGCTGTAAAACAATCTTCTTCCTCAGGTTATCAAGTCAATATCGTTTCATCATCGTCAGACTTCAAAAAGAATATTGCACAAATATTTCCTAACTTAATCTAGCGCATCGGAAGATCAAAAAATCACGTGGCTAAATCAAATTTTCACAAAAAATTCCAACCTAGACATCGAAAGGGTAGACAAATACCTATTAACCTTCAAGCTAAAGTTAATAATGAACTCAAAATGTTATTAGATGAAAAACACATCCAATAAAACTCACCAACTGTCCTGATAAATGTCTTATTTCCCCCATTGTAGTCACTGTCAATAAAGATCAGACAGTCAAACTTGCACAGGATTCAAAAAATCTAAATAAAGCCATTAGCAGAAACAAATGCCAAATGCCTAATATTGATACGCTTATCGAGTCTATATCTCAACAATTTAAGGCTCCCGCATCGCAAAACAGGATTTATTTCTCTACAATAGACTTAAAACACCCGTACTGTCAATTAAACTTAGATCCTAACACAGCAAAATCCGTAATTTCAATATAATTAGCGGCGACATGACAGGCACTTATAGATTTCAAACTGGATTTTTTGGTTTAAAAGATATGCCGCCAGAATTACAAAAAGCAACGGATTACACTCTTATTATTTTAAAGAATATCTATTGTTTTCTCGATGACATCTAGATTGTAAGTGAAAGATCGAAGGAAGAGCATAAACAAGACGTTCTAAATTGTCTCAAATGGTTGGATAACAAAAATCTCAGGATAAATCTCCCAAAAAAAATTGGACACCACATTTCACATTTGGGTATTTCGCCCATCCAGATTAAGACCTCAACTATTTTGACTCTTGAAGCACCAAAGACATTTAAAAAACTCCGCTTGTTTCTGGGTTCAGTACACTATATCAGCAAGCTTATTCCAAACCTAGCACAAATTAGCCACACACTTAGTCCTTCATTGAAAAAACCATCTAAATTTATCTGGACGGATGTACATGAGAATTGCTTTATTGAAACAAGAAATCATATTGCGAATGCCACTGAGAATAGTCAGTACAACCCGCAGCTCGATACACGTTTAAAATGTCCGACCTTGGAGCGACACTTGAAAAATTAAAAAATTATGGCTGGAAAAAAAATTGCGTCACTATCTCGATGTATAAACTCATTTGAAGAACGATATCATGTTAATTAACTAGGACTTCTCGCGGTAGTTTGGTTTAATGATAACTTTAGAAATTACCTGTATGGCAAACAGTTTGAAGTGATTACAGGCCACAGAGCCTTTCTTTATATTTTGAAAGAAAATCGTTCTAATAAATCTCATAACAGTCGCATAACTCGCTGGATCGATAGACTGCTACACTTCCAATTTGATATTGAGCATTTGTCCGGGGCAAAAATGGGATTGGGGACTACATCTCACGACATTCAAACCAAAAAGCTAGAAAAGTGTCCGCATGTGATGAGAAATTCATTGTTGCCAAATTAAAACTTATTTCTGTATCAAGCAATTAATTAAATATAAAATATAACGAATCCGCGTCCGATTTACACAAATAAATACAAGCAAATGATCCCTTATCTCAAATCACACCTAAATTTGAGTCTGCAACTAAAGCGATTAGTTTAATTAGCACACTAGCTACTCGTGTACATAAGCATGATGATTTTTTTTCTCCCGCACCGTGAAATCATTTTACAAATACAAGCTGTAATTTAAACAATTTAAAAAATGCATACCCAGCGTTGAAAATACCACCAAACACTTCAAGTGCTAAGCAAAATGTAATTCAGTTTAAACAACTTTTCCAAAATTGGAATGAAAAGTCTTTCGCTAGGCGCGATACTCAGTTCGATCAGCCTAATTTCCAGTCAATAAGGAGATATTTTGAAAATATTTCTAAAATTCACCACCGAAAAATAGAGTTAGTGCTTTTCGCCTCAAATCACTCTCCAATTAAGTCGCATAAATCTTCTTCAAAATTTGTTTCAAATTTTGAAAAATACTCTGATAATTTATCACATCATCTCAAATAAGAAAAACATGCCTACTAAAAAACGAATTACAAGAGTTCAATTCACCAACTCCTCACGCCCGCGAACCCACCCTATACTCCTCCAATATCATCTTGCGCTAAAAATCAGCCACTAAATTTCCCAACTGCTACTCGCAATTTTTATTTAACCGGGGACCAAGTATTAATTTTTAAATATTGTTTTTCTTATTATCCACAAATAAAAAACTGTACAACAGGTACAATTTTTTTTTCACAACAAGTAGTATTTGATACCTGAGTACATTTTACATTTCATTATTTATTTGGTGCAGTAAAGTTTCATAAGATGTATTTCTTCAGTTCATTTTATTTGCTCGTCATATCCCATATAATTCCTGTTCATAATTCATGTCTCGAGTTACTTTAATTTCATCTTAGGTTGGTTTCCCGCTTCATGATCAGACAGGTCTGATCTTCGGTCATGACACACGTTTTTGCTTGTTTACAAGTACTTGAGTTATTTTTTTCAATTTTCCAATTCAAAATCAGTTTCTCTTCTCTCTTTGCAAACTCGCATCTAAAGTACGCGCAGGAGGATTAAGTGCAGATTTCGCTCGGCGAATCAGAATTCTAGCAGTATTAAGCTAACGCGAATCGCAAGAGGCCAACGAAATTTAACAGCGTACGACAGCTTCAAAAAAGATAATTGCCAAAGTTCAATGGCTTGCATTATCTGGTTGTTTACTGGTTTTGGTAAAATTCTATCGCAATTTTCTATTACACGGTAGAAACAATTTACTGTTTCCAGATATTCTTTTCAATCTGTTTTCTCTCTGTATGCAAAATACCGTTTAAAAAATGTATTATGTTTATTTTTTTATTGAAATATTAAATTGTATACATTATTATTGGATTCATCGTCAACAGTAGGAATTTCTTGTTTGTCTGCCTGATTGAAGGTTTGCTTGCCAGACGAATATTAAATTTCACTGATCTTAATAAAAAATAAATTACTCCAAAAAAGTGTTTATTTTTAAAAAGAAAAAATTTCGATAACTGTTAAATTTTCACATAAAACTTAGCGGACAGTGGACTCCTTGTCTCTCCTCATTTTGCTAGATCTGTTTTATAGATTTTGTTTTATCCAAATCAGAAACGAAAATCACAAGACCGGTTTTTCTTATCTAAAACAACTATCTAAGAGGTTTTGAAAAAAGTTCTAATCAGCGTTCTTTTGTTTTGTCTTTGTTTCTATTCTTTCAAACTTTGAAAAAAAATTGAATAGAACAAGAACAAAAACAAAACAAAATTTTTTGGATTTTTTCCCCAAACTTCTGTAGATCGCTGTTTTAGATAAGAAAAACAAATCTTGTGAGTTTTTCCTCAGTTGGATAAATACAAATCTATTAAACAGATCTACAAAAACGTGTAAAGACAAGAAGTCCAAATTCTACAACGCATTATGTGGAATTTTAACAGTTGTCGCATTTTGTCCCTTGTTAAAAAAAACACTGTTTTAGAGTGTTTTATTTTGTTAAACATTGAAATGTAATATTGGTCTAGTAAGCAAGCAATCAAATATTCAATCAGGCAGACAAACATAAATTGCTGACGATGATTTTTTAGCAAAAACATGAACAAAAAACAACAGACGTTTCAATTTTCACAATTTTTTCATAAACCGCGAAAATCGATGGTAAGGCTTGTATCAAGGCTGCACTAAACGTTTCTTTGTCTTCCATTGTTTTCTCCTGCTATTTTTCTCCTGCAAAAAAGCTATTAAGTAAATTGTTTCAAAAGAAAAGACATTCAAATGTTGTCTTTGCGAGTTGTTATTTATTTCATTTTTGTATCTAAACTTTTTTACCAAGACAAACTATAAAAATTAGAAAAAATAAACTTATATCGATCGCAAAATTTCAAAAAAGAGGAATTTTAGTTCTAAAAAACAAATTTTCGCAGAATATTATATACATCTATTCAATTCAGTACTATTTGTGTTGATTTTTGAAAGTTGCTAATATTTTATCTAAAAAGCAACAGAAAACTGCAGTGAGTATTCTTATTTTATCAGCTTTCTTTTGTGTTTGTTATCAACATGGATTTTAAGTTAAATGTAACCGTTTTTCAATTTTTCGACCGAAAATGAACGCACAGACAAGTGCGCGAATTAACATGCCAAACGTGTGTTCCTTTATACAGACAGAAGCTCACTTCTATGAGCTTTAGTCATTTTTAATCTCGGAAAATTTACCAATTCGAGGTAATTGTGCTGACTCTCCTCAAAACCCTGGATTCACGTCTCGCTTGGCTAGGCGGTCCTTGCTAATCAAAGGAAGTTCTCAAAAAATCGAAGCTGAGTCACATTTTTCAATTAAAATTAAGGCTCACAATCTATTCATCCTTCGAGATTTTTAACATTCCGGAAAATTGAAATTTTTCAAATTCCAACAGAATGTTAGCATTTCCGTGAGAGTTATTATATTTTGGTAGAATCATCAAAGAAATTTTTTTGTTTGGCGATGCTTAAACAAAAATGAATATTAAATTCAACAAAGACAGTTGACATTAATTTTTTCTGTAAATTTATAAACCAAACCAGTCACTGCTCGCAAGACAGGGCAGCAAGGTAATGCCCAAATAAATGTTTATCATAAAATGAACAAAAATTTGCCAAAATTAAACTGATGAAAACAACCCTAATTTTTAGAAAAGTTTACCGAAGGGGGATCATAGGCGTCTAGCATAAATAGAACAAAATTTCCAGACTAATTTCCGTGATATTGCCTTGCGAGAAAATCAGTCCGGAAGCATCGGAGACACGTGTACTTTTAGAGACCAGTATTTTGTACATAAATATTGCATACTGGTTAGTTTTTATTCATCACTTATGTTTCAAATCATTTCACATCATTATATCTCCGTCAAGTCAAGAGACTCTATGTTATTCAAAAAAACGGATGCACGTAAATTTTGGGGTTTTATTTGTATACTGGGCCATAACTACTCAATTAAATAAACCTTCTGCTAATTATACCCAGTCTGTGTGCGCTCGATCGGTTCAGTCGAAAGATCTGACGTTAAAAAGTTCCAAACCGTGGCCTGATTCAAAAAGAGCCAAAATGATAAAAAATGATTTTAATAACCCCTAAATTTTCAGTAGCTTAGTACGAAAAGCATTTGTTTTGCTAAGTTGATCTGATGTTCGGTTGTGATATAAAATAGTTCCATATAAAGTCTGATGAAATGCTGAGACATGGCCATGGTCCGCAACAATTAGTGGAATCAACTATTTCGTCAATTCAAATTTTGCTAGTCTATAATGAAACCTGATTTCTGGAATACTCGGTTAAAGAGTATTGAAAACTTTTGTCTATCATTTTATGAGTTATATCTAATTGGCTCATTAAATTAATCTTTTACTATTAACACTTAATTAACTTTCATTAATCACAAAGAAATTGAAATTGTCACGCAGTAATAAAACAAACTCTTCAGATACCATAGCAACTTACTTATCCACAGTACAGTGAGGTGTATGAGAGTCGATGAAAAAAAGCCGATTGAAAGTGCCCAATATTTATTGAGATTATAGGGCGATAACTTAAGAGAAATTTTGCGGTCAATTTGCCCTCTGATATAGGACTAACAAATTCTCAACCAATCATAACCGAGTAATTGAGAAATTAAATTTGAATATTTTCTAGCAAAAAAACTGAAAGCGAATTAATAATTAGTTATTTTGAAATTTTTGCGGGCCATTGCCTCAGCAGCTCATGGGAATTGATATGAAATGTTACATGGCAATTTTTCTAATTCCATTTTACCAACCTGTCATTTTAACCATAACCATTTCACGCAATTACATTTTAACCAGTGACACTTTACCCAATGGTTTTTCATCTTTTTGTCCATTTATCCGATTACAATTTATCAGTCACTATTACACGTATGTTTTTAAATACTTATGTGGACAATATAATCCCATATTCGCTTATGACAATTTCATATCAATTCCGACGGGCCATTTAGATTCATAGCCATTTATAATCCCAAGATCGGTTGTGATATTTTCATCGCACGCGCCATTTTTCATATACTCAGCTAAATAGTAACTCGGGTAATTTCAACAATAGGTTAAATTAAAGTTCGCATTGGATAAAATCCCAGGTTCGTTATAATGGCGTTGAGTAAAATGGCATTGGGTAAAATGGCAATGGGTAAACGGGTATTCGGTGAAGCAAATTGGGTAAATTGTCCTAACAACGATATGAAAATATCACAACTAAACCTGAGACCATTTAACCCAATTAAGTACTCTTCATGGTAGTGAACAAACAACTTAGGGCAATTTAAGGTAACTTTTTGCTTTCGGCTCTGCTGATATCAAGTCAGGTTTCGGCGCTTTCTAACGTCGACTTGTATATATCTTCAAATTTGAAGTTGATAAGTACTGTTCAAATGCTGTGCTTCCGCTGTGAGGCCCTAGTGAGGGTTTTGAATGATAGAGTCAAATATTTTTTTTCATCAACCATATGGCAAATCTTATTTTTTTAAAAAGCAAGGCATAAAGCGACATTGTTTACCGAAAAGTTTGTTACGTTTAATTACTTATTGTAGCTTCTTGGCTTTTTGAAAACCGATTTGTCAAAAAAATTCTATTGATGAAAATAAAATAAAGCACAATGCTTTCTTGGTTTAGCTTTAAGTATTAATGAAAGAAAACAAATTAGAACAATGGATTAGTTAATTTCAACTCAGGAGCTGCTACAAAATTTTTGGCCCAGTAATTTCGATGCTTGTTTTCACATTTTGTATATCTATACATTGACAATGTGGCCCACATATACTTCAGCCTAGTCACTTTATTGGTTTTTAATTGACTCTTTTAAGGTGCTGAAGTGCATAAAATGAGAGCTTTCCACATTAATTTCCAGTTCATAAACGATTTGCAATCAAACTCACTTTTGACCTTCAGCGAAAACCGATAAAGCCTTTAAAACATTGAAGCAATTCCAGCAAGTGCTATTAAATTAAATTTTCACCTCAACGAGGGTGTTTAGTTCGGTTCCGACAGACGCTTTGTGACTATTTTTTGTATAGTTGAGGCAGTTTGAAAGCTCCCTTGTTGTTTTCGAAACAAGCAGCACATGAAATGAGAACTAAAGTTATGGTTTATTGTAAAATTTAATGCACGTATGAGTTAAGGGAGGCGTGAATTAATTAATGCATTGTATCCATAAATGGCAGAAGACAGGCAGGTAATTATAACTAATTAATTAACTAGTTAGTACACCAAGTTAATTAGTAAAGAGACAACTGTATCAATTTGTGATTGATTGAATTTTACGCTGATGTTTTTCAAAAGCTCGCGAACAGATAAAATATAGCACTGTAAATATAACTGTCGATTTGTATAGTTGAGTTATTTTATGACACCTGGTTTTTTGGCAAGTATTTTTTTTTTCGTTTTACTCCATAATAAACTAATGATGAAATTCAACTTTCAAAGACAAATGTAAAACTGCTCAACAAAAGGGTCTTCTGTTACACTTGAAAGCTTCACTATCATTTTTGACTTCCATTAGAGATAATTGGAATTTCAGACTTCTGTACATAACTCCAGTAATTCAGAATTGTCAAAATAATTTATCTAGCTCCAATTTGCAGACCATAAAAATATTATCTTTTTCCGATGAAAACCTTTTTCCGATAAAACCTTTTTCCGATAAAAACCTTTTTCCGATAAAAACCTTTTTCCGATAAAAACCTTTTTCCGATAAAAACCTTTTTCGATGAAAACCTTTTTCCGTTGAGTTGAAGTTCATGTTTTCTCTCCATACTCCATTTGCGAAGTCTCAAAAGTGAGTAATTTCCTCACCGACTCGTGAAAACTTCATCTTCAGTTGTCAAAACTTAACTCCTCTTGGTCCGTTATTATTTTTCCTGAATTTCGATATGCTTGATTGATAATTTGCGCGGACCTGTCTCAAAATATTTCAGTACTGACTCATAGTAATTTTATTATGATTTTTACTATGCCCATAGTTCTGATCATGACACTTTATAGACATTTCATGGTAAAATTCATAGTAAAATTCTGAGCTTATTCTGGACATAATGAACTAAATTCTGAACTGGATCTTTTCCGTTTGTTACCCCCCCCCCTCCCAGTACGTTATGCGCCCCCAGTTACAGAGCACGTGCCATTAGATAGTAAACCATTGTAAAAATATGGCACATGCGTCTGGGGGTTGCAAATAGTATGCGCCCACTAAGCTGGGGGCACAGACGGAAAAGATCCTCTGAACTATTACATGTAATGGTGTAATGGGAGTAGGAAGCAACAGTTGTTAGACGAGGAAGTATTTGAGGAATTCGGCATAGCTCAGTTTCCCATCCATGTTCGTGTCAATGTCTGACATCAAGTGGTACAGATCCTCTTCGTCCAGTTGGATGCCATGGTGGCGCAATATCTGCACAAACAACAACAAAATGGGGTCCGTTTTTGCAACCCCCCCCCCCCCCAGAAGCACTTGCCATAATTTTGCATAATGATTTGCTATGTTATGACACTCTCTAACTATGGGGGTGCATAACGTACTGGAGGGGGGCACCAACGGAGAAGATCCAAAGTTATGTAAACAAAATTGGGATCTTTTCCATTTGCGCCCCCGTACGTTATGCACCCCCAATTACAGAACACGTTCCATTACATAGTAAACCATTGTAAAAATATTGCACGTGCGCCTGGGGTGCAAATAACATGCACTCACTAAGCTTTGGGGGACACAAAGGGAAAAGATCCCAAAAATTTTGCCTCAAATAAACAAACAAAACCTTCCAACCTTCTCGAGTTTTTTTAATTTGAGTATTGTTATTCTTGAAAAAAACGGACAAACGATAAAAAGCTCAGTTAGATGAAAAGTCATAATGGTTCCTTTCGGCTCAAGACATAAGATCAACGATTACGCAATTTCTAAAATTACTCCTAATTTTTCTTTACCATGAATCAATTTTCAAACAGAAAATGAAGATATTTCACGAATACTTTCAGAGTTAAATGCAAAGATGTAAAAAATTACAGAACAGCAGAGAAATTTATCAAGAACCAGCATAGCGTAAACAATCTTTTACTTAATACGTCAAAAAAACAACTGGTTATGTTTTTAACATTTGAAATCCATACTGTGCAATACAATCTTAAAACATGAGAGCTCAGATTTCATTATTGATATACAATAACGGTAACATACAATAACGGGGGCTAGAATTATGTGGGGTGCGTCTATAATGGAAAATACCCGATAGAGCTTTAAAAACCAAATAAAAGACCGATTAAAGACCAAATAAGAGCTGAAACATATTCGATAATAATAAATAACAATGTGCTGGGATTGGCCAGATATGAGGAACAGACAAGACTGTCTATATTTGAGGAACTAATAATCTTCCTGTAAAAAATAGAGCACTAAAGTGAAAATCAACAATTAAGATAAAACAGGCCAAAATTTCCAAAAGCAAATAGACCGATCTCAAGCGCAAGGTGAACAGCGGAGATATTGATTACATTATATTGGCGGAAGCATCTTAGCCATGCGCAATGAACACAAACATAATGACATTCTGAAAACAATTTCTTCTCAAACCCGGGTTAATGACAAAACGCGCAGTCGGCGTACGAAGGAGGGATAGATCGGCTAAACTCAAAGAAGGGCTACGAAACAGCTTAAAAACTACACAAACCAAAGACAAAATCAGTATATATATTCAAGGAAATATCACTAAACGTAGCTTGAAAGTGACAGAAAGCAGAACCGAAAGAGATGTCTAGAGTCATATGAAGCGAATGCTCCAAAGATAAGCGCATCTAACACAGACATACAACCGTGGAACCTCTAATTTCAACTGTATTACAATAAAAAAAGATGAGCGGGATGATGATCTCTTGCTTGATCTCAAAAATTTAAAAATTGAGCGGGCAAAATGAACAACCAATCTCATATCGGAAACTTTATAGCTTCAGCATTTGTTCAGGTTTTAACTAAAATCAACATTCTTTTCTGAAAATTTAATGGACTTGTATATGGTTTCTTGTTTTGTTTTCTTGTAAGATAATTTTTTCTATCCAGATTTTACAAGGTTACTTTTCTAAAAGAACTTTTGAACTCAATCAAAGACAAAATCAGTAGATATATTTAGCGACACATCATACGTAGTTTGAAATTGACAAAAAGTAGAACCAACAGAGATGTCTTGAGGCATATGAAGCGAATTTCCAAAAATGGGAGCAGCTTACACAGACATACAGCCATGGAACTTCTGGTTTAAACTGAATTACAGTAGAAAAAAACTAGATATGAGCTGTGTTATTCACATTGACCAACTTCCTCCTGAAAACTTTCCATAAGATCAACGAACGAAAGATAAGCTTTAATCTTGCCAAATTTTGTTTTCTAGCAAGATAATTTTTTTTCTATCCGGATTTTACATGGTCACTCTTTTAAAGGAACTTTTTAACTCAACCAAAGACAAAATAAGTATTTATATTAAAATAAACATCACCAAAAGTAGCTTGAAATTGACAAAAAGTAGAAACGAAAAAGATCTCTTGAGTCATATGAAGCGAATGCTCCATAGATAAGCACATCTAACACAGACATACAGCCGTGGAACTTCTAGTTTAAACTGTAATACAGTATCCAAAAAGAAGAGAACTTCATAACTTCATCTTGATTACTTCATAACTTGATGCAGAACTTGGTAACTTCAGCGATTCTTCATGTTTTAACTTGAGCAAATCTCCTTTTCTGAAAGCTATTGAATATTTATATTGTATATTTTGTATATAAGCTTCTTCATCTCTTTCGCAACAAAGTTTGTCCTGCACAAACCTTGCAAGATTTTGCTAGAAAGTTTTCTCCAAATTTTACAACATGTTGCAAGATAAAGTTTTAATGCCAGATAATTTTTCTCTTTTAAATACGCAAATTAGGGTAGAAAAATGAAAACGTTCATAAACGATCTGCATACGATATCTTTAATGAAATCTAATAACTATTAAAAATTACTCCGATCAGGCTCAACAATTTTTTCAACATGGCGTAAAAATTCGCCCTGAATCATTAAAAATAAGGAAGAATGAATTGTACACTTTATTGATCGACTTGTATCAGGTTGATGAAATAAAGCAAATATTGTAATTTATTGTTTTGTAATTTCAGATCAACTTAGTTTTTGCTCAAATTTACCAACTCTCCAGAAAGCTTTCTACAAGAAAGTATAGAAAAAAGCGCCAAAAAAGCAACTAATTACAACAGAGATTGACCGAAAAGGAGTTTGCAAAAACCGTGCAATATAGCTTTCAGTCTTGAAAGATAATTTTTTATCTTTCAAAATCGTGCAAAATAAAATTTCATCTCGAAAAAATTTGTTTTCTTGAACGATGACATTTTTCTATCAAAATCTTACAATATAACCTTCTTCCAATGAAATCTTTCTAAGCCCTACAGGATAGGATTTCAACTAGTCTGTGTCAGATTGATTGTTGTTTTCAGCTAGAGCGGAAAGGATAGGGTCATCGCACACTAGTTAAGTCAGAAAAGAGAAAAGGATTTCCACGCTGAACTCTCATCGTTGAGATGCGACAGCAATCACATTCAGTTGAGAGTGGAAAATCACACTTTGACTATTTTTCGCAAGAAGTGGTCTTATGGCCACTTCTGTCGACGGAAACGCGCAAAAGTAAATGACAACTCAAAAATGTGAGCATAAAAAGTCGGTCTAACAATTACTAATTGCATTAAAATTCAGACGTCTGAAAACCCAATCTCAAAAAACAAATAATGAAAAAACTTTATGAACAGTGAAATGAAACCTTCAAAGACAAACATTTGAAAAACTCCACATTTTCTTATTTAAGAAAAATTTATTTAATAAAAAGAGTACTTAAACATTGGAATAAGAACGCGAAGCAAGCAAAAACATAGCTGGCAGATTGCTGGAAAATAGCCGCGATAGACGCTTTTGGCCTTCCATGAATTGAAACAACTAATGAAATGAAATAGATAAGAAAGATCGACCACCAGTCTTTAATAGACCACTGGACTTTTTGGGTCAGATTCGGACTGTCATTTTTATGACACATACGGTCTATACTTAAGACTAATACTCAAGAATTAGGGCATATAAGTTTGGCACTACTTAAGTGCAAACCTAAAAGCAGAAATGACGTCACGCATACAAATTTGAACAGGAAAGCAGTAGAAGTCACTGAAGTCATTGAAAAAGTCAATTCCAAGACGTCAGGTGGGAAGACGAAACAAAAATCTGTCAGACGAAAAAAAAACATAACAGGACAAGTCCTGACGTACAATTCAAATAATTTTCATTGACTAAAGAAAAAACTAGACCTAGAATGGACTAGAAAAATTTAGAAAAAAATCAGATAAAAAATGAAAAAAAGTAAAAATCAAAGTGAAATGGCCGTATGTGCAAAAAAAACAATAGCAAGAAATGAAAATTTGGTTCAAACAAAAAAAACTAGGCCTAGAACGAACTACGAATGGATTGGTAAAACCATTTAGAAAAAAAATCCGATCCAACAAGTGAAATTGCCGCATGTGAACAAAAAACTACTAGCGAGAAAGCGAATTTATCTTCAAATACCGTTTTCTCACTCTACTTAAAAATTAGAGCGAAAAAATTTCACGCCGCAAAACCACTCGCTTTTTTCCGCTCCACTTCCTGTTTCGGCGTGATCAAAATCCTTACTCCAATTTGACTTCAAAAATCATGAAAATGTGTGAAAAGATCTTAAAAAAAGACAGCGCCCCAATACAGTTCAAATTCTTTGAATTGTAAAAAGAATCAGGAGCGCAATGATAGCCGACTGGAATTGCTGACGCGGCTATTAAAAACAGATAAAACCTATTGGACCCATTTTTTAACTATGAATGCTTATGAAAAAGACAAGATGGAGTGCAAGATGCGTACTAAATCTCGTAAGTTCTTGTAACATCTTGCAAGATAACCATCTAGTACGACTGAATAGTTATCTTGCAAGATTCGTACTAAATCGAACTAAAATTGGACAACTCAGTACGAATCTTGCAAGACAACTATTCTGCAATATCTAGGGCAGAATAACAGTCATATATTATATAGAGTCATAGTTCCCATAATGGCTATAAGGTAATGCCCTCTGTAGCAGTTGAACAGAATTTTATTGCAGCAATAATATTTTTCACCTTTAAGAATTCGTCCCTTTGCAAGAATCCGTCTTTGTTCACATCGTGCTGTACAAAAGCCCTTCTCAGATTCTTCCACTTGGCCAGAATCTGCAATCAAAAATCAAACAAACAATTAGAGAGCATCCAATGACGTAGAAAACGCATTAGTTAGTGAAAATAAACAAGACATCCGAAATCACGCATTTTTCCAGAAATTATTATAAACTCAAAATAAAACTTTTTTATTCGAACTTTGCAGTTAACCCATTTTGATATTCACAGACAAAACTTACCGCAAAAGAAAATTGTCCCAACTTAACTGAAATAAATTTACCTAAACTTTGAGAATACTATTTACCTGATTTCACATGTTGGCACTTTTATTTCATAAGCCCTCGAGGGTTTTACTACTTTTCACCCCGATTGATTTAACTGCCCACATTTTATCATTATTTTTTTTTTACTCAACATCTTGTTTTCCCGTAAATTTTTCGCGCAAATACCTTTTCCCCAAACTCTATTTATCAGTAATTTCCGACATCTACCTAGAAACTTGTTAACTTAAACTTGAATATTCCTAATTTTGAACGTTTATTTGTACCAATTAACATCATGATGAATTGATACAGAAGTGAATTAATCGAAGGTTTGGATGGTAGGGGTTAAACTAAAGAAGTGTTAAAAGCCGGAATATTGGTCTGAACAAAAAACTTTGAGAACTCAGCTAACGAAAAAATCGCACAAAGTTCGAAATGCAACCGAGAAAACTAGAACTCGAATTAAACATTCACCGTATTTTTTTTTTACCAAGGTATAGGTAAGTAGATTTCACATCTACAAACGCATGAAGTCACCATAGTTGGGTAAAGCAACACTAAGTTGAAACTAACAACATTACGTATGCTGCACATCAGTACCCGGACTGAACTTCAGGTTTTAATCAGTAATGATTCAGTGAAATTGCTTGTTTTAGATAACTTGTATCAGAGCTCTGATCATGTCCATTTGAGACTTGGAACGTCTTGATTCAAGTCTTAAGTCTAGGCGGCTCTTGAGTCAAGTCTTGAGCACAGTTTTTAGCGTTAGTTTTCTATCGTTTCGCAACGAAAGAAAACATACCCGGCAGATTGCCGGAAAATAGCCACCGTTGATTCCAATAAGCATGATTGGGATTGAACGAATAGAATATATTGAAAAAAAAAAGATTTTTGTACAAAAATATTTTTTAAGTCCGATTTATTTTGATGGCATTTCGTAGTTGAACATACTTCTGTTTCTTAGAGCGAGGCTACAGGGGCTACTATCAACACCAATAAGCATTAGAGGTGGTAACTAAGACTTATAGGAACGACGTTCAAATAGCGGGCATCTAAAATTGGGCTTTATGTGTTTATCCCGTTTCTATTTCTGACTTCAAGTTTTTATACCGACTCTGTTTATTTTGAATTGCTTTGCTTAGCAACTGATGTTCAAATTCACTTTTAGCAGAATGAGAGAAGAGAGAAACTAGCCTAGAGAAGTCAAAAAGATTTCACGCAAAATGTCGAAAAAGCGGCAAAATGGTAAAGCGAAAAAAAGTTTGACGAAGTAAAAAAAAAATACGAGCGCAATAATAGCCGGCTGAGAAGATGAGGGCGGCTATTAAAAAGCCACCATTTACGATGGCTGGCCTTCAAATCACTCCAAAGTGAAAAAAAGAGCACAAGAAAATGCGAGCTTTCCTACGAAGTTCACTTAATAGAAAGAAAAAAATGGATATTCCCCAAATATAACACTCATGGCCACTCTTTTGTTCACAATGGAAAAACCTCGTTTCGTAGTGATATGGGAAAATTTAAGTTGATAGATGCTCAAATCAAATAGTTTCGCCAGATTAACAATTTTCTTGCCAAAACATGACAAATTTTTGCTAATGTTGAAATGCATTAATTATGAATAATGTCTTTTCATTTCTCTACATTGCTTAACTGCGCAATAATCATGACATGCCAAGTCTTGGCCATGAATTGACTCAAGACTTGCCAAGCCTTGACAAGTCTTGAAAATTGAAACAAAACATGATCAGTTCTGATTTGCCAATTCAAGACGCTATTTCACTGGAGAAGTGCTGATCAAGGCTTGAAACTCGTTCAGGGTACTAAATCGTAGACTGGTACGGGAGGACCCTTGAATAATTTCACGACAATTTTCGTGTCAAACATCTCCATCTTGAATAATAAGTTATCAAGAATAATATTCCCGCATAAAAATTGACAATTTTTAAAGAAAGAGTGAAAAATAGATTTACAATACAACCAAACAGTTACAATAGAACCATATAAATCAGGTTAAAAATATACGAATTGTGAATAATGAAAGCGAAACAGCTGTTACGCGGTGTTCCAATAAGCAAGCGAAGATGAAAGATCAATCTTCATTTTTTCAAATGATTGTTATCTCTATTCGTTACATGATATCTTTACCCAATGCCAGAATACATTATGCTACAAGAATATCGAACACATTAAAATCATTTATTTGGTAACTGATTGATTTTATGGTTGTAATAAAATTAATAAATGCTTGCATGACTTTCAAGCAATATTTTTTTCTTTCAAGTATATTTTTACTTTTGTGTACTATTTTTATTCACTTGTTTGAAAAAAATGATTATGCAAGCTTGTTTGATAAAAAATATTAGGTTTTATTGAGACATCTTAGCACGCAGGGTATTTTGGCATTGGGTATTTTGTTCTGACTCTCTATGCCTCTAAATAACTAACTGTCCATGCAACAATTCAGCTACCTGCTAACTAGCTTGAGTTTGGGTGCGGCTTCTAATATTATCAATTACCTGTAGTTTAATCTGTTTGGGAAAGTGGCGGCGACGCGGTTCGCTACTCTGGGAAAAGGGAAGAATAAAATCACTTCTGATTCTGTTCTGATTTGATTCGATATTCCAGTTAAACGAAACTTGAAGAATAAGATTTTTGGTAAGAGAGTTAAGATATGTACAATATGGTAATGTCTTTGCTGGTGTTTCGAAAAATCCGACATCCTATCAAGACATTTTCAAGGCATGTCAAGATTGATGAGGAAAATTTGGATACAGGATCTTGTTAAGGAATCCCATGTTTTGTTACAAAATTCAAGATATTTCAAATCTAGGTAAGATTCATCAAGTTTTCCTTCAATGAGACACCCCGTACCCAACTTTCAGAGTAATTCAGTACTGATTCAGACTGTTCATGTCACATTTAGCACTGAAACCCTCTGACTCAGACTCTGATATTTTTCTGATTCAGACTCTGAATTAGACACTGAATCAACGGTAAGTCTGAAACTTTTGGCGCTAACAATGTAGAAAACAAAGAGCAATTTTCAAAGTTTGGATCTATTGAACCCTAATTTTAATCTAGATAATCCTTTAAACAAAGATCAGCAAACCTGACATACACAATGAGGTTGCAATACAACATTAAATGAAGTATATCTATACACAAACGCTAATTAATAAGGACCAATAGGGTTTATCCACATTATAACACCCCCCCCCACCCAGTTACATTATGCTATGGTATAATTACAAAATGGCAAGGAGACGACTAGTTCTATGTACACTGAGCTGGGGGAGGGGGGCTGTGGAGGGGCATAATGCGAAAGACCCAAGCATTCAAACGAGAAAAACATAGCCGGCAAATTGCCAGAAAATAGCCGCGATAGACGCTTGTGGCCTTCCATGAATTGAAACAACTAAAGAAATAAGATAAACAGATCGACCACCAGTCCTTTAATAGACCACTAGACTTTTAAGGTTAGATTCGGACTGTCAATTTTATGACACATACGGTCTATAAGGAGAGCTTTTTCAAAATTGATATTCGTAATCTAAAACTCGAGACTAATGTTCAAGAATTAGAGCATATAAGTTTGCAACTACTTAGATGCACACTACTGATTTTTAATTAAAATGTTCATAATATTTAAAGTTTCATAAGTGAGTTCAGAAGTCATTTCTTCGAGTGAGGTAAGCCACGCAATTGACCTACAAGCAGGAATGACGTCACGCACACAAATTTTAATTGCAAAGGAATAGAAGTCACTGAAGTCAATTCCAAGAAGTCAATTCCAAGAAGTCAGGTCGTGAGAATCATCGATGGAGACGACGAATTAAAAAAAAACATAGCAGGACAAGTCCTGACGTACAATTCAAAGAATTTTCAATGACTAAACAGAAAAAACTAGACCTAGAATGGACTATGAACTAATTGAGAAAATAATTTTTTTAAAAATCAGATAAAAAATAAGAAAAAAACAGAAAATCAATGTCCAAATGCAACATTTGAACACTTTTTGTTCAAACACCGTTTTCTCACTCTACTTTAAATTTAGAGCGAAAAAATTTCACACCGCAAAACCATCGCTTTTTCGCTCCACTTCCTGTTTCGGCGTGACCAAAATCACTACTCCAATTTGATTTCAAAAATCATGAAAATGTGTGAACAGATCTTAAAAAAAGACAGCGCCCCAATACATTCAAATTCTTTGAATTGTAAAAATTCTTTGAATTGTAAAAAAAACCACGATGTCCCCAATAATAGCCGCTATCGCTTCGCGGCTATTAAACAACATTCAGAATAAATGAATTGTTCGGGGTGGGTGGTGGTGGGGGGGGGGGGGGGTGGTTTGATTAATAAAAGTACTCACCCTAGTTCTGAGTACTTGTATGATACTGTTAGTATCAATGGGAGGAGCTGCCTCCATTGGTTTCTGTACCACAGGTGGAATGTACAGTTGGAGGAAGCGGAGGTAGTGGAAATTTCCGTTAGAGTGGATGTCGAATGCCTTGCAGAGTAGATCCACCTCTTTTCTTGTCAATTCCACTCTGTGCTGGTAGAACAAGTTCTGAAATTTGCAAAAAGTTTACAAATTTCTTTTTACTAACTATAGTAACGTTAGATAGGTTTTCAGTTAGTTAAGGTTATACTCTAACCACTTATTAAAGTTTAATGTATCTATCTTTACAGTTGCCTAGATTTGCAAATTAACGCCTCTGCATTAAAAAAACGTGCTGAAAACCCCCATGAAAAAATCACCACCACCAAATTTTAGCTAGAAAAAAAATCCCAAGGAAAAATATCCTCACGGAAATACCCCCCCCCCCCACTTGCACACATGGCTGTTTAAGAGCTGCGCATTTAGGGTGTTTGGTGATGCCTCGCGGGCCACGGCTCTGCCTTAGCGGCCCGTGGGACTTGACATGAAACAATCACAACCGAACAAATTATCGCGACCGAAACTCAATGTTAATATGGGGGTTCCTTTCCGTGGGGGAGGGGAGGGGGTATTTTCGCTAGAGGGTTGACATTAACAGAGGGTTGAACGAAAGAGGAGCTAAGCGATAGAACAATTCAGTGAAAGTCAGAATGACGGTAGAGTGCAAATGAAAGAAAAAAAAGTGAGACCTTTGTAGTAAGATAGTCAACATGTGACCTGCCGTATCTGTCTCGGCAGACAAAAGCCTCTTTCAAACTACGTGTGATCTGAAAGACGAAAATGAAGACACGATCTAAGCAGACAAGTTAGTGCAGCAGATAATAATGTCTTCTATGAATTCTCAGCCATTCACGCACTGAGAAAACTCTTTTCTCTTTTAAATAGTGAATGCTCTTATAAACTATAGTCAGTTTACTGATTTTATATACCATGTATATATACCATTGACTCAGGCAACATTACATTTAACTTGTCGTAAAAAGTTAATTAAGTCTAATTCGCCCGCAGAAAATAGTATCTATCTTTAACAAAACCTTAAAGCTATAAAAACAGCCCACATCGGGTCCACCTTCCCGGGATGACCACCATACACCGATCTTAGACACCATATCATAGTCATATATGATACCATATCTAGGCTTCTTAGATACCATATCTAAGACCATGCAAAAAGATGAAAGTACTCCGAAACGACGGGTTTTGGGTTGCTATACAAAGCTCTAGAGGCATAATTGCATTTGGAGACGGAATTGAATTCTTTTTTTTTCAATGATTTCTTAGATACCATATCCAAGATCATAGGCTTTTATGGCCCATACAAGATCATAAAACGCTTTTGTGCAACCTCAATCTTTGACTCAAAGATGCTTTTAGCAACATCCTATGGGGGTTCACGCGAAAAAAATGGACATCCAAAAATTACTCATGAAAATTTTATGGGTCTTGGATACATTTTATGACCCATATAAGATCATAAAACTTTTTTGTGCAACTTCATTTTTCGCCTCCAAAAAACTTTTTACAACATGTTAAGGAGATTACAGACGAAACACTGGAAAAGTTTTGGACGTTCCAGCAAGAAAATTTGTCAACTGGACAACATCATTGCTTCTTTCTAGCCAAAGATTGTTCAAAGAAAATAATTTCGAAACCATGAGCAAAACACCACGACATTCTCAGAGGAATTTTCAATGCTTTGATTTAATAATGACAGCATAGCAGTTCTGTTTTTAGTTTTATCAAAAACCTCCTTAAACTGCAACAAAAAATGTTAAAATTATTGTTTTCCTGTGTTTCCAACAAATTTCTGGCAACTTATTCTTGTATGCAATATACGATTCTAGTTGAACAAATTAAAAAATATAGGCGAAACTCCAAAAGAGTTACTGAAGTGTTTTTAATGTAGTGAATTACTAATTATAGCAAGACACAATTGAGCTTCCTTTTACTTTTTAGTGTTTGACATTAAACACATTAAATTAAAATATATATTTAAGTTCTAACAAGGACGGAAAAGCAATAAAGTTTGAAAATTTATTGAAAGCAGTAATATTTTTGAAAATGTAAGAAGGGAAAAAGTGGTTATTTCCAGTTGAAAAATAAAATTTTTTCAAAGAACGTTAGGCGGATCATTCTTTTGGTTTTACAATCTAAATACTATTAGTAAGGTGGGACATCAATTTTGTTTAATTTAAAAAACTCCTTGAACTGATAAAACATCACTATTTTTAAACAATTAATAAGCGAAAAAGCTCATATTTCCAGTTTAATGATTTAGATACCATATCCCAGATCATACAACTGAACATTTGTTTTAATGGATTGAAAAGCCTTCATTTGTTTGCAATGTGTCTGACATTTTTGCTGAACCTTAGAAACCATATCCAAAATCATATACGGCGTCTTAAGTTTAATATCTAAGTTCAATATCTAATAAAATGTTCTATCGGAGGGAAAACCATCAAAAACGTGCTGCTCTGCCTTAACTACCAATTTCATGTAAACTCATGAAAATGATACCAAAGATCATATATGGCTTTTTAGAAACCATAACAGGATCATGCCAAAAATTTGTCTTAGACCTGGATGGAACCATATATGGTCTCAGATATGGTATCTAAGAAGGGTCATTCCGGGTTTATTAGTTGCATCTACGATAATACTAAAGCTAAAAAAGCAGTACACATAAAACAAAGACTTCAGTTCTTTCTTGCCGGGTTTTAAATTCTCGTTAACTATGTCCTATAACGTTATCAGGTTCCTTAAGCATTTCGGGCTAAAATAAATTTATATGACGTGGATATGGTAGCCAAAAAAATCTATCGTGGTAAACGTCAACACGAGTGTTCAGTTGCATGCCAGTGCCCTAAACTTCCTTCAATGACGTTATGTTCCAAAAACAAGAGATTAGGTCAAGTAAGAAGAACGAAGAACAATTTCCTACTGCCTCTTCCATATTAACAAAAAAACCTTCCATCCTCAGCATTATTTTGTGTCAGGCATTTTAAAGAAAACAAAAAATTTTGGTCAGGGAGGAGTAGGAAACACATCTAAAAATAACACAACAAGCTTCTATGATTACTCAACAAAGTTGTCCAAAACTTGATGCCAACTAGGTAAAAAAAAAAGGATCGCTGGACCACATGATTTGAAAGCAGACGTAACGATTAGTAGAAATAAATGTTAATACTAGTGACATGAGTATGTGTGAGTGAGAAAAGGTTAAAAGGGAGGGGGTAGGAGGGGTTGGGTTGTTCACTGTGTCACACCTCGATGGTGTTTCGAGTGACGTATCCATGTCCGATGGAATCCATTTGTCTCAATTTGGAGCGGAACTCGCTCAACATCTCCACCATCTGATCATAGGAGCAAAACATCAAATTTCAAGACCAAGTAGAAAGAATTATTTAACCTGATAAATACTATTCCAATAATGCTGCTTTACTTTAACTTTATACTATTTATTTTGAGTGTCAGTATTAAGTACATCAAAGCAATCAAAGCTCAAGGTCAAGAAGAAAGGGAAGTTAAATCAAGTTGAAAAAATATCTGACTAAAATAATACGGCAATATTAATGAATGATTACGCAAGAGCGAATATTCGTGAAGGAAATTAGATACAGTGGCAAAATTTTTGAAAAAGTTCTGTTTAATTTGACTCTAAGGCCTGAAAAGAAGGAGATTGAGATAAATCTACATTTGGTGATCACAGAATTTCTCGACTCAAAACCAATATGAGTAGTAAAATTTGGGGTGGTCTACCGCTGCAACGCTTAGGTGATATGTCCATTACTGTATCAGCGTTTCTTGTGAACTGCTCGAAGATCTCCTCTTCTTGTAATATCTGATGAATTAAATCGCAAGAACTGCTCATTGAAGGTCTGGGAAGCGCTTGTTGGCGTAAAAATTCTGGCTTTGATCTCAAAGAGGACTTTACTCTCATGACGGATATAGGATTTAATAATCTTCTCCATGTGTTTTGGATTATCGTTTGAATAGACCAAAATGTGTTGGTGCTCAAATGGTATGTCATTACACCATCTGAATTGCTGCTGTGTCTTTTGTGGCTCATGGTTAACAACTGCAAACTGCCATTCCGTAAATTGGTCAATCCAATGTGCTAGTCCTTTCGGCTGAACTTGCGTGGTGAGGTTGCCCTCTCTTTGATCAACTTTGCGTCTTTTTGTGTTTAGCTCAAAGGAAAACTGAGATGGAATTAGGACTTGAGCGCTGTAAACAATATATCGGAAGTTATCTGAGGTTTCTGGACTGTTTTTCATGGTTATTTTTGATAAATGCGAGAAGTTTACTTCTTCGTTGTTTTTATAGAGCGATTTGTTTAATTAGGTCTGATAAAAACCCAAAACTGAGATAGCTTTGATAACAAAGACAAAAATGAGATAGTTTTGTTTGTTTGTGTTTGATAAATTATAATGGAATCCAAAAGGCAACGTAACCCAGGTGATTATGCGTTTACGCGAGTTACCATCTGGGCCATGTTGCCTTATTTCAGGTTTATTATTTAATGATTTAAAAAGAAAACTTAGTTAGATTATGTATTGGTTAAGAAAATATTGCATGACTATTCGGCGAATCGCTTATCGCAATCGTACTATAAGTTTGTATTACTCAGCTTTAGCGTGATTTCGTCTAAGTAGTTTTGGTATCCGTAGCTCGGCAATGTAGGCATGCTTCCAGCACTAAGCTGTATGATTTTGAAGTTGGTTCGAGACTGGGCTGGGAGGGATCCTATTTCTGTGCGGTAGACCACCCCAAATTTTACTACTAATATGCACATAAATTAAAATCAAGATATAAAGTGACATCACAGTGGGAAAAATCAATAATTCTGGAGATAACTAACCTGTGGCTTGATACGAATCATAATCTCTTTCACTTTATCTCTCTCTTCAGCGAGAGTCAATTTCTTCTCTGCCTTCTCTTTTATCTCGGCATCCGTCTCACCCTAAATAAACAAACAAACAAATAAAATAGCAAAACCACGAAAAAAATAAAAAATTTTATACAAGGGTGAGCAACTCCAGCATCAACTTTTACTAAACTTACAAAACCATACAAAAATTTAGAAAAAAAATGTGCCCCGTTTTTCTCTGTGCGGTTACTAAACAATGCCGTCTACTATATCATAATTGTTATTTGATGTCAACTCACCTTTCCACACCTGTCTGGTTTAGACTTAAGAAGAGCAATCTTCCTCTCTCTCCTCTGCTGGGCTATTCTCTGCTTAGCCTGGGCCACCAATTCCTCATCGCTCACTAAATAAACAAATAAACAAATGTAAAAAATAACACGCAAAGACAAAAATATGAAAAGTGCGGTAAAAAAACTGAAGGTTAAACAATCGTGAGCTTTAATGTCAAAATTTGACAAAACTTAGTAGTAGTAGTAGTAGTAGTAGTAGTAGTAGAGTAGCAGTAGTATTTGACAAAACTTGCTATATTTACTCTTCAAAATACACTCCAAAGAGATCCTTTGAAAACAACACAACGAAATAATAACAAACAGCGAAAGAAAAAATGAAAAGTGCAGTAACCACAAGTTAAATAATGTTGCGTACACAAATTTTTAGACATGCAGAAAGCATAATTAATTTTCTTAGGACGAAAGTTGCACTCAAATAAACCTTCAAACACCCAGCACACATAGATGGCAGGGATGGCTTAAAATGCATAAAGATAAATTAATATGGTATATAACAAAAAGGTATACAGGAAAAATTACTCCTATGAACAACTAATTGTTGGATCGACAGGAACAAAACGAAAGGGAAACACACTGGCTGCAGAATTTTTGGGAATAGTGAAGCTATCTGATCACATTAATTGACACCAGAAAAGACGAAGATGCAAACTCACCGCCCGTATTTTTAAAAGGTAAAAGAAAGCGTTCTGAAAAAGCATTATCTACTGAACAGCTTTTGAGGCCAGTGTATATACTCCCACTTATCAGTGTTTTCCGTGAAAAAAAAACATATTACGTAAGCAGAAATGAAATAAAACCTAATTGGTTAATAGATATCTAAAAGTTCCTCTGAAGACAAATTGCAAGTTTAAAAGACAAATTGCTGATTAGCACTTAAAAATATCTCTGCTAGTGAGAAATGTTGGCATCTCAATGATATCTTATGTACTCAATACCGAACTAGAAAAAAACAAATTTTAGGCTAGATAAACTTGTTTGCCTGGAAAAATTGTAACAAAATAACTGATCCTAATAATAAACTGAGCTGTTGGATGAGTAACGGTGAGCTCAACTTCCAGGCAGAAGGCAAATAGACATAACACTGAATAATAACACTTAATTCTTCAAAAAAAATTTAAAAAATAACATAAAAAATGACGTGGTCGAACCTGTTTATTACGTTTCATTCTTTTTATCTTTCTGGCCTTCGTCACTACTTTCTCTTATATATCGTGCTTTGCAGAAAAAAAACGAATCTAAAATTTATTGAATTGAACCAGACAGCAACGTAAATTAGAACGCAAATCTTAAGTCTGCAAAAAATTTGAAAAAAGAATGCGATGGAAATTTAAAGAAAAAACAAATTCAAAAACAATCCGAAAAATTCTGAAAAACAAATCGAACGTTATCGTCGTTATGGTATAAAGACACGTAACTTGATAGCTACCTATTATTCAAATAAAAAATACATGTGTCTGATAGATATAAGTTTGCTCAAATAAACACGTGTGCACAGAAACAATTCATTTGGAAACCAGAAAACTCTTCAAACTGCTATTTTCTTAACTTTCTGAATAATTGTTACGTCAATTGGTCACTTTGCGCATATTGTTTTCATTTAATCTGACAATTTAGTGTAATCAAAACCAGTACTCACAAATCAATCCAAGAACGGTAACAAAAAATTTTAAAATGGACAACATAGTCACTCTTTCTATGCGTCAAAAAGCACTGCCCCAAAAAACTGAATGTTTGGAGCGCGGAGTAATTGAAGAACATAAGTGGAATAACAACATACAAACAAATTCAATAACAAAAACAACGATGACGAGAAAAAAAGAGTTCAGGATGCAGAAAAGGCTCAAGTGTTCAACAATATATGTAAAAGCAAACTATCGCGGGTTTTTGATTTTTGTCAAATGTTTAGATTTTCATTAAGTAAAAGTTTTCTGTCGATAGTGAAGAACACTCTTCATCAAATAACCATAACTTTGATGAAGTTTTCAAGGTAACCATTTATTTCATTAAAATTCATATCAATTTAGGTATGAGGTTAAAAGCATCTAAAAACGACAAAATAATGGCTAATCAGAAAAACAAATCATTAAACTACGCATGACAAATATCAATTCTCTACGAAAACGAAACTCGCTCTAATCAGACAAAAATAGCTAAAAAGTGAAAATATCGAAATCACATTCCTTGTCAAATACAGAAAAGCTTGAAAATATTGAAAAAAAATATATTTATTAATTTAAATAGTGCCAAAAACCCATAAAGCCATTTACGGATCACTCAAAGACTGTTAGAATAAAAAGCAGTCATGAAAATATTGGTATCTTATCAAATGAAAAGAATTTTCAACAACTTGAAGAGCATTGGGTGACGTCACCACCCTCCCCATAAAAAGTGAAAGCATGACTTGTCATTTAGAAAATAAATTAAAAAGGATTGTAGAGGCAAAAAATGAAACATTTCAACCCTGCTAGCCCAAAATATGTTAACAAAGCGCATGACATATGAAACTTCTGGATCTTTTCCGTTTTGTGCCCCCCCCCCCCCCCCCCCAGTACGTTATGTACACCCCAGTTACAAAGCACGTGTCATTACAGGGTTATTCATCATATAAAAATACGGCACGGGCGTCTGAGGGCTGCAAATAATATGCACCCACTAAGCTGGGGGGCATACACGAAAAAGGTCCACACTTCAAATTAAAATTGCTTAAAAAACCCAACTCAGAGAACAATGCAAGCGGAAAGTCCACTTTTGCCTTTAATACCCCCATATGAGGGCATGTATAGTATATTGTTTGAAACTCCCTATTACACAGCAATTTATTATACGGAAATAAAAATGCCGGTGAAAAGTTAAGATCAAAAAGTCAGCAAAATTACACTGAATCCGCAAAATCTATAGTAGAGACACAATCATACAATCATACTTCAATTAAAACTAGATTGTTTCAGCTCTAAATTCACAAAGAAATTAGTTCAATGAGCGGATCTGTTCTCTCTTTGTAACCCCCCCCCCCAGCTTAGTGGGTGCATATTATTTGCACCCCCCGACGCACGTGCCATATTTTACATAATGATTTACTATGTAATGACACATAATCAGTAAATTTGGGGTGCATGACGTACGGGGTGGATACGGAAAAGATCCCAATAAGCTTATATTTATTTATTTTTGAACATTATAGTTTTACTATAATAAACAGGTTATATGCAGTGATAGCTCAATTTATGTCCATATTCAGCCTTTGTCCATTTTTTTACCATTTAAAAGACAAAAGTCACCACAAAATGTGCAAAGAAAAGAGATCATTATGAATACCAGCAGGATGTCCAAAAAGCATGAAAACATTCAAATACAAGTTTGAACAATCGAACACTTTTATATGACACTCATAAACATCTTCAAAGCAAATAAAACAAATTCACGATCATACTTTGCACACATGAAAGCATCGGTAAAATAAACAACTTTTTTCGAAAAAATTATGCTGTTGAAGTTTAAAAAAAAACTTTGGGGATCTTTTCCATTTGTGCCCCCCAGTACGTTATGCACCCCCCCCCATTACAGAGCACGTGCCATTACATAGTAAATCATTATGTAAAATTATTGCACGTGCGCCTGGGGGTGCAAATAATATGCGCCCACTAAGATGAGGGGGGGCACAAACAGAAAAGATCCAACTTTGGATTGAAAATAATCACAAGCAATTAGTTTTTAACAAGAGTGGAAATGTCAAATTGCTTCTTTCGGAAAGTTAAACGCAACCGCAATGTTTTGATATTTATTTGGTTACACTAAAAGCTCCAAGATATGCCTCCTGTCGTTATAACCAATTCATCATTGGTTATAATGACGGTTATAATAATCCATATTACAGCTGAAACCGAGAATTTACGGAAATCTGAAAACCCCACTCCTTGTGAATCAAAAATTGGATCTTTTTCGTTTGTGCCCCCCCAACTTAGTGGGCGCATATTATTTGCACACCCCAGACGCACGTGATTTTTACATAGTGATTTACTATGTAATGGCACGTGCTCTGTAACTGGGGGGCGCATAACGTACTGGGGGGGCACAAAAGGAAAAGATCCCAAATATTTAACGACATCGCATATGGCCATGGATAACTTTTAACACCAACTTTTAAATAACTCTTACTCGTTACGTCATCACATGGACACACGTGATCAAACTGAAGCAAGTGTAAAATAAAAGAAACATTGTGCAATGCTTGAGAACAAAATGCATACAAAGAAAACACGTTCACAAACAAAGTGATGGGTCGTCTCTTCTTGCATTAAAATTGAATACTCACTTTAAAGCTTTCACAAGCCACGACAACAAACAGGGTTTGCTCGCAACCCAAAGCGTCACCTGCTAATCGAATTCAAATCTTCTAAGATCATCAATGATATTTCGAAAATGGACCCCATGTTATAGATATGATCTTTACCATTATTCACCCTCCCAAAATTAATTGGTGTGGATTTTATCACAATTCAAGGTCACATGTTCTACATTGCATCAACCAGTAACATCCCCAGACGAACTTCAACGGTTATCTTGTAAGATCTTGCAAGATTCTTGCAAATAACGTTTATCTTGCAAGATCTTGCAAGACTCTTGCAAACAACGTTTATCTTGCAAGATGCAAGATCCGGACGTTTATCTTGCAAGAATCTTGCAAGATCTTGCAAGATAACCGTCCTATTTTGACTGGGGATTCGTGGGGAATTAATAACCAAAAAAAACCTACCAATTAAACAACTAATTTCCCGTCTATTCAACATATCATTGCTTCAAATTTCAGTTCAGATATATCCTCGAAATTGTTCCTCAAATATTTCTAAGCTGTTATTTGAGAAGCTAAAAACAAATTTCAAAACCACACGGTTCAAATAATTGAAATTGCATTCAGTAAAATTGCTTCGTTAGTGCACCAGAGCGAAGCCAAAAATTGCGAGAAATTGAACTTTTTTGGCTGATTTTTTCAGCAAATCAACATGCTTTTAGATTATTATCCCTTTTTGCTTCTAAATATTATGCAATCAACTAGTTAAATTTTTGTGTTCAATTCTAAAGGGTTTAATTAATTTTTATTTTTTAGTGAAAACAACTTTCCGGAGAGGTCGCCTTTCTAAGAAAAAAAACACACAAAAGCTTATTTTAATAATTTAAAATTAAATTAACAAACCATTTTATAAAATTCTAACATCTTTTGCAGCAACCAATTGACGCTAATTGAGAAACTCTGACAACCTTCAATGGAGATTTCAATTTTTCGTAAACAAGAATAAAACATTTGAATTAAAAACAAACAATTCAAAAACAGCAAGAATTTTTAATGATCCGAATGAGTAAAAGCTAGTTATGTACAAAAAATGACTAAGACGAGATAAAAAACAATGTTCGCTTTCTCAGCATTTATTTGCTCCTGCCTCAAACTTTTAGGAAAGCTGTAACAATTCATTGTTATTAAACTAAACATTTGAAACACTGGGGGCCATCAAAACGGAACAAATCAATTTTTTAGCAGCTGCTATTGAAAAAATAGGCTAGTTTACAAGTCGTGTTTCATTTTTTAAAAATTTTTCGAAAACATAATAATTAACAAAACTTAAAAAGTATACAGCAAACTCATTTCTCATTTTCTGCTTTTTCAAAAAACACAGAGTTGTATGGTGCCCAAGATTCGTTAATTAATCGCCCAAGCAAACGTTTACTAGACAAAAATTAATTGTTTTTGAACATTGAATCGTTTTACATTTATCATTGATATGAAAGAAGATAAATCTCTTTAAATACCCCCTTGGCTGACTTTGAGATTACAGTGCATGTCTTCATACTGAATGACTTTACGTCGTGTTTTCCCCTTTTTGAAAGGTCTTTGAATAAGCCAGTTTAATCGCTTGCCAAAATTTCAGCCAGGTTACTATCGAAAAAGTTAGAGTTTATCTTTAAATAAAACCCTAAACGAAACTTTTCAAGATCTGTCGCATCTTGGAAAGTGACATTTCACTTTGACAACAATTTCTGATCCATCTAACGTAGAAATGACGTAGAAAGATTGATGATTTATAAAGTAGGAGCAAAATTAAGAATTTAAGTCATTCGTAGACTAATCAGGGTTATTCGATAAGAGCATACAAAAAGAAAAGGTATCTATTTTAACTTTAACGTTGTTGAACGTTGGCCGTCACTCTTCCCCCGTGGAAAACCATCCCGACAAATTAATGCTGTGTAACCGTTCTGCTGGCATATAAACCAGAAATACTGGCGCTAAACAAGAAATGGATAAACGGCTTTAATTAAACATAATTGCCCAAATAAATATTCTATTTCTCCAATTTTTGTTGTTCTGAATGTCTGATTAGAATTCGGTTTTCGAACAGTTCCGAGAAATCAGCAAATAACTTTATAGAAGTTACTATAACAAACCTGGTATGGGTCGTTTCTCGTACATAGTGTTTTGCCCAGTTAGGGCATTATAGGGGTGACCAGGGGTAAATCTGCCCACCAAAGCCTCCATGGATACCTCCCCACTTTCTGGCTCTAGGGGCAACGTTGCCCAGATCCTGTCTATCTCGTCGGGCGACAATGGGATGCCTAAATAAGTTATTACGTCATAAAATACCCCACTTTAAAACCACGCATTTTGATAATTAAAACAGTGGTTGATACCTCTAGTTAATTTGAATAATTGATTCGAAAAAAGAACATAATCTTGTTTATCACAAAGTCACAAAGAATAGAATAAAAAAATTGAAAAAAACGGAGAAAAAGAACATGAAAATTTTTAAACAAAAACAAGATCCGATTTAAAACAACTGATTTTTTAAAAGAAAAAAATCTGATAATTTTTAAGTTGATAAAGGATTACCTATTTTGGAGAGGATATCCGTGAATTCTAATTTGTTCATGTGTTTCTTCCCATTTTTAGTCAGCAACAGGAACGCCTGAAATAAAAAAACAGCTGAAATTAATGCTTTCAATACAAACACATCATAAAATTGCAATCAACTGAAAAAAAGTATTTTGGAAGACTTCTGAACAGCAGATCTAAAATCTGTGAAGAACACAAATTTTTTTGCAATATTTCTGCATATTTATTAAATTTGATAAATTTTTAACAAAATTAAGAACTGATTCATGAGATAAAAAAAATAGCTCGAAAAAAATTGATTTCAGAACTAAACATTAAAAAAAGTGATTTAAAAAGAGAAAACTAATAATAACTTACTTTATGAAGAGAGTGAATTTTGTTCTTGCTCACTTCTTGCATCGCCATCTCTAACTAGAAAAACATTAATATATAATGCAATCGACTTCTTAATTCTTTTTAAGAGAAAGTTAGAAACATTATATTAGAAAAGCGCAAAATATATTTATAAGCAGACAATATAGGTTCTTTCTCAATATACCCCCCCCCCATTGGTGGTCAGACATAAAGCCCCAATCATGGTAAATTTTACCAAAATCGGGGGGGGGGGGCTATATTTTCGTGGGGAGCAGGGGAGCTATAATGGGAAGACCCCAGACAACAATTATCTCATGACAAATTATGGAATTTATTATACGATCCACAGCTATGTTTAAACATGAAGTAAACTTACCATAGAAATGGGCAAATTGAAGACATTTTGTTCAGACGGGTTCTCCTGCAACTCTTTCAAAGTGTCTAAACTCCTCTGGAGCTTCTTGGGTGACACACTACGAGCAGACTCTCTCAACAGACGTCTGTTCCTGGAAAACAACCGAAAGTTAAAGGTATGAATGAGGACACAAAGAAAATTGGGACATTTTCCTTTGTGCTCCCCCCGTACGTTATGCATCCCCCAGTTACAGAGTTATGCATCCCCCAATATGGCACGTGCGTCTGCAGGGTGCAAATAATATGCGCCCACTAAGCTGGGGGGAGGGGGAGGGGAACGGAAAAGATCCAAAAATTAGCATAGTTAATTGCGAAAAAACAAGCCAAGATCTGCCATCATTTGTCTTAAATATAGTGTATGGCCTCTTAATTTTTGCATCATTTATCATTTTTGTGCGTCATTTTTTGGTGTTTCCTAAAATTGGTTCATCGTAATACCGGCTACAGGAAAAAAATCTCCCGAAAACTATTAAATTCGAAAACGACAGAAGATGATAACAGTCTTAATTAAGCACCGTCCAGGCAACACGTATGTACAATGGGATCTTGTACTATAAATTTTACGCCCTCCAGGAGAACGTGCTACTTTTTTGGATCTTTTCCGTTTGTGCCCCCCCCCCCCCCCCCAGCTTAGTGGGTGCATATTATTTGCAACCCCAAGACGCACGTGCTACATTTTTACATAATGATTTACTAGGTAATGACACATGCTTTATAACTGGGGTGCATAACGTACTGGGGGAGGGGGGGCACAAACGGAAAAGATCCTCTTTTTCATATAACGCGCTTTATAACAACCTAAATTTTACGTGGGGGTCACAAAAACACTTCCGCCTCTGGTAATTTTTGCTAGTGTAGGATAGTAATAGTAACCCTACCTGTTTCTAGTAGTGACACCCCATGCAGCAGAGAGAGGCTCCTTATCCATGATGAATCCCTCCTCCCTCTTCTCCTGAGCCCATCTGGCACTCTCAGCCTGGAACCCTCCCACAGACTGGCCACTGAATGGCAATTGGGAAGAAGCACTGCGTTGGGAAGCGGGAGTGTGTGACAGTTTGTATCGGGAAAAGCTGAACAAACATTGGCAATCATCATTTGAGATAATCTATACAAACATTCTCTCCGAAATTTCGATTCTACAAAAGACTGTGTTGAGACAAAAATTAACACTATTGTGAAGATAGCTCAATAAAAATGCACCCTATGGATTGGTTTGAAACAATATTTCCTTTTCTCAATAAACTGGAGCGAACGGTTGTGATTCAATATTTCTATACTTTGAATTTTTAATGCAAACTTTTTTTCAACCAAATTGAAAAATATTGCCGGCTATGAATCCTATGGACATAATAATTAGCCCGACCAGTCAAACCAGCATGTAAAAAATAGTTGAAAACCTAATTCAAATTAGGGAAAAATTTTCAAAATCTTTGAAAACTAACGATTTGATGAACAGTTTCATGAAGTGTAGATACGCGACTTTTCCCTTGTTCTCCTCAGAAGCGACAGCTGGCTTCACAAATATCACAAATTCCAGCACCTGTTTGTTACCAGGGGTCAGAGAGAATTTCAGATGCTTCTCAATCTGTTGTTCGACTACGGATGGTTCCAACGCACACGAGCCGTCTTTGTCGGCTTCCCTGAAAATGGACCCTAGACTAAAAAGTTGATATAACATACAAAACTTTAATTTAAGAGCTTATGTTAGCTAATTCCCAGGTTGAGGTGCCAGATGGTAGTGACATTTGATCAGACCGTTGCAGGCCAAAACATCTTCTGATCAGACTAATGTTCTCTAATAACATCGTGCGCGCTCGAAGTGGTCTCTGATCAGACCATCACAGTCGGAAAAGACTTCTGATCAGGCTAAAATTGTCCCGATTCTTGTGCAAACTCGGCCCAGTCCAATTTCAGATCATTGTCCACACGTTCGAACTTCCAGCGTTCGGAACCACTACCAATCACACTTAAGCCAGACTTATATGCGCTCAAAATACAATAATTGCACTGACAGAGAAAAAAATCTTTATGTTGAAGAAAAAGATATAGTCTTAACAATCTTTTTGGATTTAGCGAAAGCTTTTAACTCAATATCCTTGGACATTTTCATTCAAAAAATTGAAAAATATGGTTTTGGAGAAAACGCAGGAGTCTTATTGAATTCGTTTCTAGTTAACAGGAAACAGTGTGTTAGAAACGGAATAGTTGAATCCGACTGGAGAATTATAAATCATGGCGTTCCACAAGGTACTGTACTAGGACCACTAGTATTCATACTTTATGTAACTGACTTCGGTGAGGAAATAGGGAAAAGTTCGAAAGTTTTACAATTTGCAGATGACACAGCAATTTTATGTCATGAAAAAAATGAACAGTGTTTAGAAGCAAAGGCTAAGAAGATGTTGATGGAAACTGAACAATATATGAAACAAAGCAAGTTAACTCTAAATGAAGGGAAAACAGAAATGATGGTTTTCAAAAATGAAAACTTACCAACTGTCAATTGCGTTGAATTTAAAAGTCATTCATTGAAACCAATAGATGAATGCCGATACCTAGGTGTTATTCTTGACAAAGAGTTGGCAGACCAAAAACAACCTAATAATGTGATCAGTAAAATGGCTTTAGCTATCAGATCAATTTATTTGGTACGCAATCAAATACCTTCAAAGGCTCAAATATATCTCTTCAGATCACTGTTTTATCTGTTTTATCGCATTTAGAATTTAGTGCAAAATTTTTTAAAAGTTTGCCGTCCTATTCAATTGACAGAATAAACAAACAAATTAGATGGGGCATAAAAGTTTGCTTTTTTCGAACAAAATATGACAGTGCTCATAAACTACTTCTTGAAAATAAAATACTTCCCGCAGAAATTCAAATAGCAAAAACTTCATTAAATAGACTTTTCGATATTGTCTGACAAACAAACATACAAGACCAAAGAAAATTCAGAATAATCGGAGACGTTGAAATTAAAGTTAATAATCGTACATATGATTTTTCTCTCACAAAAAATGTAAATCAAAATGGAGTCAAAATTCAATTATAAGAAATTTTGTTCGGAAATGGAATAAACTTTCAAGAGCTCTAAGAAAATAAAAATCAAAGAAAAAATTTTAAAAAGAATTAAAGCAAGAGATGCAAAAAAGACACGAACGAGTTTTAATGGACACAAAAATTGAAGGCTTTAAAAGTTTATTTTTTAAAAAAAAATTCACGAAAACTAGAAACTGAACCTTAGTTTTTTATTGTTTTTATGTATAGTTATTCAAGGGAAAGATGTAGTATGTTTGATTTATAAAATTACAACATGTAACTTTAACCTTGGGGTTATTCGAATTTACATGTTTGAGATTTAGAAAAAATGACCTCTGATTCGATTTATGTTCGCTCGAAATCCTCTGACCAGAAACTAAAGTTAAACATAGACGCGACATTAAATATCGCCATAATATGTCATTACATAAAAACTGATTTCCTCAGCAGAATAGGCAATCAAATCAATTCAAAATCAAAATCGTTTTGTTAGAAAAAAAAGAATTTTCAAAAATTGATAAATTGAAACTTTTGCATGAATTTGCTACAGTTCGCCGGCACCATAGTTGCACTTGTTGAATGAGTCTCTGGTCAGAACATATTTGTTCTTGGCTCTTACACATTACGGAAAAAATGAGAAAAAAATAAACCATTTGACCTCTGATCAGACTTTTGTGCACTCGAAGTGACTTCTGATGCGACCATCCAGACGCAAGCGAACCACGGTCAGGCCGTCCCAGACCAAAGTGACCACTGATCGACTAAAATTTCCTCCGAGGAGACTCAAATCAGAACATGCTTCAGACTTTCGTACTCTCAAACCGATTTCCAGATCTATAATTTTGGTCTGGAAAAACACCGTGTGCGTTCGACTTGGGTCTGATCAGAGGTCACATCCGTCTGGGACCTAAAGCTGGATTATAGGGGTTGGTCTAGTGACAGAGCTAACGCTTATCAAAATAGTCCATAATGCTTAGTCAGGTAAGAACATGTACGATGAGGTAGGTAACTTTCACTTCAGCCATTAAATGGTAACTGTTACATTGTTTGTTTACACAGAATGGTATAGAACTCAATGCAAAAGACATGCCATATATTCCAAACGGTCCAACAATTTAATAAAAAACCATGAAAAGGTACAAAATGTCTTGATATTTTGCAGTTAACTGGGAACCAATATATGACCTCAATTTTAATTAAATGCAGTCCACGCGGTCTAAGAAATGGGTTGCACTATTATAGCGAGAAAAACTTTCTGAATATTTTTTATCACCTTAAACTGCAGTTTCGGATTAAAAAATTATCATTTTTTTGCAAGAAATTTTGCAGGTAATGTTAGCTGCAATTTTGCTTAACTGCAAACATTGCAGGTAAATTTATTAGAAACTTTTTAGAGTGTGACTAACTTGAGAGCATTGAGTAGATTTATAAAAGGAGAGGCTAAGTAGTTCACAATTGCAGTCTCCAATTTGCCGTCATCTTCACCCGCCTCAACTGTCGGTTTCTTAGTACCACCCGCAGAGCAGCAGCAACTAAAATCAACATAACAACGTCAGATGTGATGAGAGCTGAACGAATTCCAGATCACAAAATAATAGTTCTTTAAAAAGATATTTCGGGCTTAATTCATAAATTAAAATACTATAAGGCTGTGTTGAGACAAAAAAAAACTAGCTTGGGAAAACATAAATTAGTGAAAAAAAATCATTTTAAAAAATTAAAAGTAATATAAAGATATCCATAACTACAGATATTATGATCGGCTGAAAATCAGTCGCAAAAACACTTAAGGTAAAGACCAATAGCAAAAGATTTTATGTAATGTATTCAAAAATTTGTAAAAAATATTTCAAATTAAGGAGTAATTATTTGGATTTTATGGAAGATTTTAAAATTAAAAAAAGGACAATTATTTCCTTGTGTAGTTTCTCATTTAAAAGAGAAACAGAAATAAATGAAAACTAACTCATCTTTTTGATTTCCTGTTTTCTTCTCTCCGTCTCCTTTGTAGTCTGGACTCAATTTATGAACCGATTCCGATTTCATCTGCAATATCAACACAAGGAATAATTCACTGAAATCGCAATAAACATAAGAAAGAATGGACCAATTGTTTGTTAAAAAATTTTGGATCTATTCTGTCCCCCCCCCCCCCCAGCTTAGTGAGCATAAATCTTTTATGACCCCCAGGAACACGTGCTATTTTCTAACATAGTAACGTGCTATATATCAACATATAACTTGTACCTGGGGGTCATAAAAAACACTGGGGGGGGGGGGGGGGGGGGTTTGTGAAACAGAAAAGATCCAAAATTTTGATCTCAAAACGACACATTAGTTGATCATAACCGAATACTTAATAATCATACAAGAATTTACCCAATAACACTCAGCAAAATTCTACATTAACGATAATCTAAAATCAACAAATTTATGCATTAAACACACTCCACAAGAATATTGAGACCTTTGTAATGGGCGCATCTAATGCAATCTTGCAATAATCTTTCAATTTGCCTGATAAATCTGATAGGAGATATCATTTTCTCTTGCAACTTTCTGATACGCTTTTGGGAACTTTTTCGTTTGTGCACCCCCCCCCCCTCCGGGCTTAGTGGGTTTGCACCCCCCCCCCCCCAAACGCACGTGCCATAATTATACATGATGATTTACTATGTAATGACACGTGCTCTGTAACTGGGGGAGCATAACGTACTGGGGGGGGGGGGGCACAGACGGAAAAGATCCCGCTTTTGAATTTTTCAAATACTGCGGAGGAAGTTGTAAATTTCCTGACCGGTTCAGCCCTGGATGCGAGAATGGTGACGAAGTGTGAGAAATAGACTCCATTCTCATCACATGGAATGTCTAATCTCCCCTGAAGTTTGTCCAACACACTCTCTTCACACTCTATTGAGGTACACTCCAGTAGACACTTTTTGATCACACCAAGTGGGAGCTAAACAAACAGAAAAAAAGTAATTTTGATTAATTTTTTGTAAAAACAAACATGTTTGCTCCAAAAATATTGAAAATTTTTGTTTGACAAAAATGTTTGGGTCTTTCCCATTACTTAAAGCCCAGACACGAAATTATAGCCATACGCCCCCGTGTAATATGTTTATCATGGTTGGGGGGGCTATACGTTATCTGACTACTAAACTGGGGGGGGGGGGGGGGGAGGCAATGGTCTATAATGGGAAAGACTCAAACGTTTCTGGGCAAATGAATGTTCTTTCTCGCGCCAATGACAGTTTCCAAAGCAAACGGTCAGAAATTATACTTTAAAGACACTCTACTTTCATCATCTCTAGTGATATTTAGACACAAATTGAGAGTCTATGTGAGAGTGAAGCAAAGTAAAAAAAAACTAGCAAACAAATTTTCAACAACTCCACGGCAGCCACTGTACACAATCTGTGATAAAACGCGCGTACTATAAATTTTGTATCCTTTTTGTTCATTTTCTGCTCCAGTCAAACATTATGTCATATCTTACAAGACTCTCATAAGCAATTGATTAATCGTACAAATTCGAACAGAATTTCATCGTCTGATTTCAAATTTTTGTCATGTGCACCTCAATATCTGATAACTACCAAAAATAATTTAAATAAATGCTAATTTCATCTGAAAAATTCACAAGAAAAAAGTGATATACGCATTAATCAATGAATTGAAAACAAACGTTATAACGTTACAGACTAATAACAGAAGCAGATGATTAAATTAGGCAATCAGTTAGCACAATTTTCCTTCCAGATCCTTCTGTGTCATGGAAGCTTACAGCAAATAACAGTTTCTTCAATATCAAAAGAAAAATAAATCTTCAGTCAGTTTCGTCGATTCGAAATGTTTGGAAAAGTTTTCTGGAACAGTACTGAAAACAACCTCTAATTTTAACTAATGAAACTGGGAACAAGGTCAGCTCACAAAAATCGTTTTACAGAAAGATATAAATTTGAAGGAGGCCTTGCATGAACCAAAAAAGATGTTACACCTATTTGTTCCAACAATTTTTGTCAAAATAATTAAATATATATGCGAGGCTGGCTTTTTTCAATCCAAATTTTCACTTTTGGTTGGAGCATTGCGCAGAAAGAAGAAAAACATCATTTTATAACTTTACGAATATAGTTTTGATTAACATTAAAAAAATTGTTTTCTCAGAACTCTGAAAAAGGGGAACACTTTAAAAATTTGAAGTCAAAAGCAAAAAATAGTCCGGTGGGACATCGCTAAAACATCGCTTAAAAAATGGAGAAAATTGCACTAAATTTAGTTAGTTAAAATGACTTTCATGAGTATTTCTTTACAGTTTACAGTTTTAAGCCAAAAAACTAAAGATTTAAACTATTCGACCAAGAATTAGAAAAAAATCATTTTTAATGGCCACGAAGCGATAGCTTTTTTAATTCGCCGTCTCCATCGATGATTCTTGCGGCCTGACTTCTTGTTTTGAGTTCTTGTTTCTGAGTCTTGAGTTTTTGATTTCGAATATTAATTTTGAAAAAGCTCCATTAGGGTTTCCTTATAGAGCGTATGTGTCTCATTAAAAAGACAGTCCGAATCTAACCTAAAATCTAGTGGTCTATTAAAGGACTGGTGGTCAATCTATCTATCTTATTTATTTAGTTGTTTCAAATCCATGGAAGGCCAAAAGCGTCTATCGCGGCTATTTGCCGGCAATCTGCCGGCTAGGTGTTTTAATTAAAACAAAATTTCGTTAAAAAATATTCTTACTCAGCATTTCAAGTCTGAGCAATGCTTTCAATTAAAAGTCGAAAAATTACTTGATCGTGAAACTGAACAAACAAAAGACTTTTTTTTGAAAAGAAAACCAAATTCATAATTTTTAGTTCTTATATAATTTGTTGAATTTTTCTAATTCTTCAAAAGCAGAATCCAAAGAAAGCCTGCCTTCCGAAGTAGGCCTCGGGATGGCCTACTTTGGAAGGCGCAGGCTCGGGAGGCGACAACAAGCTAATTCAAAGCCCTTAAAAAATGCAAACACAAACAAACAATCATTAGATTCATAGGCTACCTATAGGGAGATACCACGATGTTGACCCTTTAGAGTGCGCACTATACACGGTGATGATTTTTCATCCTAACAAAACTGAAAACAAAATCACGTTTTACCCATTGAAATTGCAAACGAAGCCTGCTTGCTAAGATTATTTCACAGATAGAAGCATTTCAAAGGACGCCTAACATGAAGCACAAAAAATAAACGCATTTTTAGTAAACAATCAAATAAGTTTAATACCCGTACCGTGATTTTTTTAAAAGAGGTCTGCTTGATCAAGATATCTAAAAGCAAGCATATATCCCAAACCACGTTTCAAAAAAAGAATTGAATTGAACTAAAAGGCTACGGAACCGAACATGCGTACTGAAAAATAAACTTGAACTTAATAAAAATTAGAAAACCAGATAAAAATAATTCTGCCCATCAATCTATTTCAATAACAACAAGAAAATATAAACAATCAAAGAATGGGAAAATAACTACTAAGATAATTGCTTAGTTTTGATGGAACCAAACCCATAAAAAACCCATTGATGGAACCAAACTCATACAACGCATAGTCAGTGTCCAAGTGCATAACCAAAATATCACTTTTTACTTATTGTCAACTGTCGATGAATGTGCTCAGAAATTAACCGGTCACGCATAACAATGTTTTCCTTAATTAAATGAATTCAATTTGTTTCAGTTAAAAAAATTGTAAAAGTCTTTATTTACTGAAGAAAGAATAACACACTCTAATCAATTCGTTTTTCTCAAAGATGGAAACTGCGCACGTGAACATAAAAAAACCATGAACTTTATGTTCATGCATCCTCGCTATAAAAATAGCTTTAGTTGTGAAAAAAGCAGTGAAACAATTTAACATACCGTCCCCAACAAAAACCTTATAAAATTGGCCAATGCTTGTAAAAAGGGCCAGTAAGCTAACGAATGATAGCTGCCAGATACGTTTAATTTCTTATCAGAATAACAGTTTACGTTTTTCTCGAAAGAAGATTGCTCTTTCCAGGTGAATTTTGTCCCCTTTTTTGCGACAGCAACTTATTGTCGTATCAAGTTGTTCCACTGCCAGTTTTTATTTGTCTATAACTTTGATTTATCTCGTACATTGAGCGTTTCATAATTTGATTACCTAAAATTGTTCAACTTTTAAACTACAAGTTTCACAAACAGTTGATTTGAGCAAAAGCTTATCTTAAGAATTCTATACTATCGATTTGAGCTAAGCTAATACTTTCCAAACAGACAAAAAGATCGTTAATGTGCGTTCCCACATAGAGGTCTAGCCAATTTCATGTTATAACTTATAATCAACCCTAAAAATCTCAATCAAATAATAAATATGTACCCTAGACAGGCTCAGTATGTTTTATAGCCGTAATCACTTGCTTCAAAGTTTTCGCTGTAAGAACATGGAAAAAATTACAAACAAACTTTAAATTATAATGGAAGTTGCGAAGCGTTAACATGACTGTGTTTTCATTTTCCTCGGACTCACTTCAAACAACTCGGTCTGTGTAGTTAACAATGGAAAAAGATCTATTGGTGCATTTCAGTCAGTACAAAATTAGGCCGAACCAATTACTGTATATTCTTCATTTTTTTTTTATTTTTACACAATTTTTTCATTCTTTGTCTGCAAATCTGATTTAGGCTGCACGTCTCTCTGCGCTACCTTGAGCCTCAAATTTTATTGAAAAAGCTCTATGAATTTGGATAGCGTAAAAAATCTGTCTTAAAAACTTATCCTGTGCATTCCGTTTAACGATCAGATCTGCAAAATGTTTCCACGGAACTAAAGCACTGCTGATGATGAAACTTGTTTAAGTAAACGTGAATTTGAGACTGTTCTAAGTAGTTCTAAACCGCAAAAGCTCAAGGTGCCTTATTATAGATTAAAACAAACAAATCATCAAAATTATGCATCGTTTTTGTGGCTGCAACTTCCTAGGGTTTTTTTTCTATGGTGATCATGGACAACCAAGATAATTAACTGAGATATCGCTTGTTAGTGAAACAAAAAGTCATAAATGAAAAACTGTCGAAGTATTAGAAAGAAGTTCGAAATTTTTTTAAGATCTAGTTTTGAGTAGAGAGCTTGAAATTGATGCTTATCAATTGCTGTAAACGATTGCGAAGGTTGTGTATCTTCAATTCAAGTTCTAATGAGATTAAAACCATTGTGAACAAAACATATCAGACAATTAACTATTTAACTAATAGATTTAACTAACAAATAACTATTTAAAACACACAATTTAATAATGAAAACCAAAAAGTTAACGTCAAAAACCGATGGAGACGGAAACAAAAACGTAAGCAGTTAACTCCATTAGATAAATATAACCAACTGACGTCGGACGAATTCTCTCAAACGACCGGCGAGCGGTTGGCTTCGGTAGCACGCAGCCGGGGCTTAGGGATGCTAGCATTGGGGGTGGGGAGTGTAAAGCGATGATGTGGAGTAGGGTCGAGATGGCTGGAGGAGGATGGACTGGGTAGTGTTGGGGGTGAGTAGGGTGGGGGGGGGGCAGGAGGTGTAACTGAGGGCGGTCAAACTTTTAAGATTAAGAACCGCCCGTCACACTGTGAAATTGTCTTCTAAAGCAATTTTGTTGAATCACATACTTATGGACTACTAAGGAGTAAGGCTCAAAAATAGCTGCTCAACCAGTTAATGCCCTCCGAGTTATACCTGATTATCATGTTTTTGCCGGCGTTAAAAAAATAAAAGGGTCAGATGAAAAACCGGTCAGGCAAAAAAACGCAAAAAAGACCACATGACTGATAGAATTGCAACCAACTTCGTTTGAGAGCCATTTTCAAGCCTTTTTTTGTCTGGAGAAGCAAAAAAAGAAAAATTTCGTTAAGGATTGTTTCAGTTTTTGATAACTTTTCAATGATAATCCTCTGTATCTCCCCAGGAAAGATATCTATTAGCCAAAATTGACGGATCGGAAAACATTTGAGGGTTCAAACAAGTCCCGTATTTATTTCCCTTCAATTGAAAGAAACAGAAAAATTGAAAATCCAATTCTACTGCGGTCCCCCAGGGCGGCTTGTGACCCTCAATACATATTAAGCTTGACATTATAATATGTTACTATGTAAAAATAGCACTCACGCTTGCGGCATAAGAGTTATATGTCTAATAAATGAGGGGCTGGTACCACGCGAGGCTAGTTTTATGGCTCTAAATTTGGAATTCGCCTTTCTTCCAGTGCAAATTGCAAATGTTGAAAGTTCTAAATCGCCGGACTTTATCACGGCGCCTACAAACTAACTGGACTATATCAACCCTCCCTGCCCCCCCTTCCCCGTCTAATCTAATAATGAGACACGTCAGACTGGAGTTTTCATGCATCGTTGGTGTAGTGGTAGCATAGCAGCCTTCCAAGCTGTTGACATGGGTTCGATTCCCGTACGATGCAACTTTTCCTATCATTTTTTGGATTTGAATATTAGATTGGCGAATCTTGGTGCAAATAGAATCGACTCTCAAACACTTTCGAATCTATTCTCAACCTTTCTTAGATAGACTAACTTGTCCACAGTTGAGTGCGTCATACTTCTCAAACGTCTTCAAAAGCTGCAGAGAGGCACCTTCAAACTAAAACAAGCACACAAATGCTCGAATGGAACCGTTTCGATTCAATTTTGGATTCAAATGCCATGTGTGAAAGAAAAAAAAATTGAAATAAAAAAGAACACTGAATTCAACCCAATATTGCTGTGCAAAAACAAATGAGTATATTGCGCAAAACAAAATGACAGTGCAAACTATTAATAATAATAGCAATGTCATTACTTAAAAACTTTTTAATTATTCAAATAAGTCTGGTTTTTTCCGAAGGTTTTTTCCTTTTAAAATCAGTCTAGGCTGAAATGGCAATGGTTTATGTAGCGAGTCTAGGGGAAAAAAGCACAGACTGATTCTAAAAGGAAAAAAACCTTCGGAAAAGGAAATAAACCCCTTCGAAGAAAAATCACAGAAATAATACCCCACCCCCCCCCCCCCCCGCCCAAAGAAATAAACTTCCATTATAACATTGAATTTCGGTCGTGATACTTTGCTCGGTTGCAATAGTTTCAAACCATTTCTCAAGGGCCGATAAGGTAAATATTATATACACGTTACGCAATTATATACGCTACCATTCTCATTGGTTATTAAGTCTGTGGGCGTGAAATTCAATTGTTATTAACTTGTTTTTTATTACTATATTTCTATCAATTACCTTTTCTCTGAGAACAGCCATGAACTCCTTAGCCTTCATCTTTAGCTGACTTTTGGGAATGGGTGCTGAGGGGTCACTGGTCACTCCACTGGGGTGATCCAAGTCCCATTTGGGCTTCCACGGGGTCGCCCTCTCACTCAAGTCCTCTAGTGCTATTGAGTAGGCGGTGGGCAAACGTGCACTCTCACGACCTGAGAAAGGTACAAAATAACGTAAAGTTTTTAACTGTGAGAGTCTGATTGGCCAACGATATTATGTGCACGTTAATCATAGAGTATCTTTCCATGCACTTTGAGACAAAAAACAATCAACAATCAAAAAGTTTCCCCAATTTGGCAAATTGAAAAATTATGATTGAAAAATCACAAAATCTAAATATATAAAAACATGGGTATGTGTCCTACTTGCAAATTATTTCACAATATTTTTTCAGCCCTGCGTCGTTTAACCCCGCAAACTTTTCATTCCGGAACCCTTTCCACAAACCCGGGAAAAAATTTCAAGGGATGGGCTTAATTGTACCGGCTGCTTGCCATTCTTTTTCTTGATCGAGATTTCTTCATCGTCTAATTTGTAAAGCATTTGAAGCCCCACTAACAGAGAGGATCAAATATTTGCGGATATTCTAAAGTTAAACAGTTCTGGAATCTCCAAGTAAAAATGAACCTGGAATGAGGTCAGTCTTGGCCCTGTGGTACATAAAGTCCCTCAATTTAGGTCTGCCCTCCTTGTCCAGACCCCACAGTGTGAACAACTTGTCCTTGGAGATAGCACCCACGTTCTCAAGGTCGTACCTAAATGAAACGGTGAATATACAAACTCTTTAACTGTTAGGGGGTCTAAGCAGGCGCAACTAATGTGAAAATGGATTAGTACTAGATTCGAAACAGCATCTCTTACTTGCTTGTCTTGTGTGCTAACCATCACACAAACTGGTCTTAATCTCTCGAACTTGGGCGTCTCTTATAACCCGTTCTCACGTTCTTTCTTGTTCTTCAAGGCTGCATTTCTCTAGACAAGTATACGTTGAGCAAGTAGAGCTTCTTGTCAAGATATGTCAAGCTTATCTTATGAACAATCTACATCAGATTGTCCTCTCTCAACCTTCTAACATGTTCCATGGTCTACTTTTTGAAGTAAATGATTTCGGGTTAACACAAATGTCAACAAAATTTGGTTATTTTGATAGTGAGGAAATGACATGCAACTAAATAGTGCAATAGCACGACAAGACATCTACTCGTTACTAAATACAATTTTAAAAAAGCATTTTTCTACTTATAATTCTTGTTTGTTTTTGTTTACTCACATGCCAGTCACTTCGCAGATTCTAACACAAAAACAATCAGAGTGAAAAGTCAGATTAGCATAGCACAACTTTTACAATCTTAGGAGAACAACGCTGATGAGGTCGAATTTATATTTTCAATCAATCGATTACAAAGTTAAAGTTAAATAAAGTTAAAACATAACTAAAGTTTAGAATGCCCTCCAGGGGTAGAATATGGCCATTTATAACTGACATGGTCAGAGATGATCTACCAGCTTTACAATGGAACAATAGCTTTGTAATGGCTGGTACCATCTATTATTAGGATTCACAGACTATAATCAATAGAAAAACATATAATAGGTCGTTCACAAACCTTGAAGATCATAGGCGGCAGATTGCCGGAAAATAGCCATAATAGACGCTTGTGGCCTTCCATGAATTGAGAAAACTAAAGAAATAAGATAGACAAATTGATCACCAGTACTTCAATAGACCACTAGACTTTTTGGGTTAGAACCGGACTGTCAATTTTGAGACACATACGCCCTATAAGGAAAAACCCTAATAGAGCTTTTTCAAAAATGACATTAGACATCAAAAACTCAAGACTCTAATACTCAAGAATTAGGGCATATACTTTTGGCACTACTTAGGTGCACACTATTGATCTTTAACTAGTAAATGTTCATAAAAATTTAAGTTCATTAAGCGAGTTCAGAAGTCAATTTCTTGATTGAGGTACTTATATTGGTGTTCCCTGATTATATTATAAAGTACCTGATGATAATTACAACATATTTCAGGTCTTCGGATATGGGTCTAGCAGTTATCCCAAAACAATAATAATTCTAACAATCAATTCTCTTCTTCATTCCTTTTTAATTTTCTTCAACTATTCAAAAGCTTTCTACTACTTCAGTTCTACAAACCCAATCCTTCTAATGGCAAGTTATCTACAACTAATTTATTCAATAATTCGTACAATTTTTCCACCAATAAGATTTAACTAAATCTAAATAGAAATGGCTTAACTTTAAATCCAATCAAAGTTTAGACATTACTCTTCGCTTCTTTAATATTAATGATTATACTACCTAGCATTAATTCATAAAGCATTGATTCTTTGAGGCATTTAAAAACCACATAAACAGGACGGCTTATGGTGTTATAGTTGGCATACTGAAGTTTTGCATGCAATGAGTATCCAATTTTAAGATATAAATTAATAAAAATGGGGTGTTCAGGTTTTGCGCAATTTTTTTGCAAACAAGTTGCACGTTGCCTATATCTGCTGGAGCACTCTCTTGATTCGTCAGTTTGAAGTGTTGCATCAACTGTTGCTCACTCAAAACAATATTATTGTTTGCAAGTTTATTCATAGGATGTAGTTGTAGATACTGATAAACTGTTGCGGACACAACCAACATCGGCTTTGATTTACTTCTCTTTTGAACAACCACTGATGTGATAATTCTAGCATATCGTTGATGATAACATTGTACAACATATGTCCGTCAAAAATGCAATAATAAGGAAATGCAAAAAGAACAAAATCCAATCGTTACTGACATTTTCCAAGTTCCAGCTTCTCAAAACTTATTCTGATTGCTTGGTCTCAAGTTTTTCATGTTAAGAATAATAGGTTCTGAAATCTCGTCTAATTTATCTAGTGATTTTCTGTGAAATTCAGGCACCGTTAACATTTTTAATTGTACTTGTTCGATAATTTGTCTGCGAGCTTCAGACATTGATGAGATGTGTGAGAGTTGCGCTAAATCTGGTAGGTTACTAAAGAGATGCTGTAATGGAACAACTAGTTTGATGTCAATCTTTATCGCGCTGCCATTTTTGCAAGAGAACATATTCGCACTCAATTCCATTGAGCTAGTCTCTAATTTTGTTCAGCATTTTAATTCTAACACACATACCTGACACTCAGGAAGTTTTGTTCGTTTAAGATGGTTCGTATTTTTCAAGTCACTGAAAAAAAGATCGAAGTTTTTACTCGATGATGTAATCAGCCATTCACCATTACCAAGATTTTTCGCCTTTTCCTTAATCGGAAGTTTGACCGTCAAAATATTACAATTCTGTAATGCTGAGAACTGATTGCCAATTAGTAGTGAACCAAGACACGTATTTTCTGCGGTTTCTAATGAGAATCAATTTATGTATACAGAAAAGCTACAAAGAAAATGGAGCCCACAAAGTTGTTAATTTGTGGTTGTGAGAGTAATGCTATGCGGTTTGTTGATTCAGCTATTGCAATATAATTTGATTCCAATTCATACTGAGGGGCATAACCATCTTCTCCTCCGTTTGGCATTGGTAGTGGAGTTGCTCTATGTAAATTGAGAGCGGGGGTAGAATTACTGATTACATGCCATTAAGCATCTCGTATTTTCATTTAGCAACTTAAAATTATGCTGTGGTTTTTCTGCGTTTCATTGAGAAGCAATTGCGTTTTTTGTATCTTCATTTGCGATGCAATTATGAAAAATTTTTCGTTCAATTTCGAGTTGACTTCGGTATTTATTGTCTTCCAGTTCTTGCAAGGCATAGTCAATGTCCTCTTAACTGTGACTTGATCCTCCGCAACTTCCAAATATTGACCCTAACGTATATGCAATTCCTGCCCCTGCTGATAAAGCAGTTAATGCTCCGAACGCTATTAAGCCAGTTCCTCTTTTGTTTCTATAGTATGAGTAACTACTCACTGATGTTGTTGATCCCATTATTTCAACAAGTTCTCCTTGAAGTTCTCTTATGTCGATTTTGGCTGCTTGTAGTTGTTTATCAACGTATTTTGAAATCAATTCAAAGTTCAGCGACGATTCATTTGTTGACATATTTGACAAGTCGCAACCGTACCCGTATTTGCTCCTAGCTGTTGATAACGTAGTCGTCAGATGTTTGATTTGCTCGTCAATTGTTTCAATGAGTTTTGATAAAGAACCCAAAAATTGAACGTTGATAAATTTTTCAGCTAACAAAAGTTTTTGTTGATAAACAAATTCTATGCCGTTGTTTTGATATTCGCAATAACTCGATGAAATAGTTACTGTAACTATTAGACTCAGATATGCTAGCAAAACCATTTTGTGAGAAAATGACAGATTTTTAGTAGGATTTGATTTTATCCTTAGGTGGCCAAGGTAAGAATAAATTGTACCTACTGAGTTTTCATCAAGCCATTGTAATTGGAAATAAAAACTTCGAGCCTTGAGACTCAAATGAAAACATCTGCGAGCAATGCTAATAACATTTCTGGGTAACTAGATTCTCCAAAAAAATCATGCAGTAATAATTCCGTTTTCAAAATAATTCTAGGATTGATTTGTTGCAATTCTCATGCCGAAAGCCGTGTTGTTGAACTGTAGCGTGTAATTTTGCTGTTTCGTAGTAAATGTTTAAAAGCTGAATTTTATTATTTGTTTTTGCAATTTCTAAAAATAGTGGGGGTCTAGACCAGACCTCACCTTTCATTATGTAACTTTTTATTTAAATTTTGCATAATTTTAGCAATGTTCTGATAACTCAAGTGAAATGTTTGTTTTCAGTGTCTTCTGTTGTAACGTAATGTATGAAATAATTCTAACTCATCACTAATGGTAAGTATGTTTTCAGTTGAAACATGTTTCGCCCCTTTGTGTTTCTCTTTATGTTGGCTTTGGCCTGTAATGAGATCAATGTAGACTTTGAAACAAAAATTTTGTTGCAAAGATGCAACCATATTCTTGGAGTCTGGGGTGGCTGTCCTCACCTCGGATAGTGTGGAGTATTCCTGCATTTCAGAGGATGTGGAGCCTTCTGTTATACAGTATTGGTGGTTGTTCTCTCTGGTCTGTGTATTGTGTGTATGCTGCTGGCCATGTTTAATTGCTGCTATTTTGTTGTACTTTTGCTAAGTACCTCTGAAATTTAATCTTTCAGTGTAACTCAAATTTTAACGATTCAAATGTAAACAAGTAAAACATTCTTCATTCGTTAGGGAATGAGAGGTAATTTTTATTTAAGATAAAACATGCCAAGTACACGAAATTTTTCATTATCATTATACGAAGAAATTGAATTATTTAAGAACAGCTTCTATAATGACTCGACTTCAAAATTCATTGGGTTCAAGGCGCTTCCAATTGGGCTGATGTTATGGCGGAGTTCAACAATCAAGGTTTTAATTATATATTAAATTACAGCTGGATGAAGGTACCCGTTGCAATAACAAACCATAATTTGTTCAAATATACAATAGCTTTTTAGAAGATGTTGAAAACATTAGTAATTCGAATCAATTTCGAGAAATTGTTGATAATTATTATACCTTGCCTTCAACTGTAACAAACAACTGTCGTGAATCACGAATTTACCAAAATCATTCCTGTCCTGATCCTGATTTAAACGAATTTTCATTTTCTGCAAGTTTTTCTTCGTTAAATTTATGTACGTTTTCTATTCCTGAGTCGTTAACTTTTACTAATTTTGATGCATTATTTCAATTTAATCCATATTATACAGATGGACACGTTGAAACTGGTGGGCAAGATTCAATTTCATATACTCTTGTTGGCGAAAAACTATTCTTAATTTGTAACCGTGGCAAACAAAGTGTTTTATTGGAAAGGCAACTTAGAAGTGTTAAGAATTTCATTCAACTTGTAAAGCATGGCTCGGGTAAATACGAACATTCCATGTACTATTACATTCCAAACAAATCGCATTTCCTCTGCCAGCCTGCTTTATGCGCGCATTCAGTTTTAACCTTCACAACCGGTCCGTCACTTGTCTTGGGTTGGGAAGCGAATAATATAAAAGATATTAGTCGAGCACCAGAAACACTCAGTAACTATGGCAATGGTTTCGAAAACAATGTGTTCAAAAACCTGATTAACATTCATGGCATGAAGGGAGCTACTGAATCGAGTAGTTTTCGTGATAATCAACTTGGAAGAGTCAGTGCAAAAACGGAGCAATTACAATCTTATGCTACTTCTGGGCAAAATATTGTTATTACCAATAGTACAAGTAAATGCGGTTGACCTGCTGGTCCAAGTAAAAGTCGCAAGCAGAGTTTCTTCTTGCCTGGCCAGAAAGCAAAATATGAAAAAAAGCGTAATAAGGATATTGGTATAATATATTTTAGAGAAATAAGTTAGGGAATATAGGAAAATAATTATAAGAATTTGTTTGGATTATTGAGAAAGCCTTCAGTTAAGATTGCACCGTGGTGTTGGCAGAGACTGTACATCAATGAAATATCCTACAGCATAACAAGTCTCTGGAATGCGTATCAAACATGTTGGGCTGGAGTTCAAATTCAACGGCGGCCAAATGACCAAATTGCCCAATAAAAGTACGTTTTTATAAAGTATTGTAGTTTACGCTGCTGGCACAAAAGTTTCGATAATGAGTATGTGTTCATTCAATGCACAAGAACCTAAGCCACAATCGTATGTAGACGTATTTTTCATTTTTTTTTTATTGTAACTTGAAACAATTGCATTTTTGTTGGTTTTTCTAATCATAATTATGTTATAAACATGAATAATCTGGGATATAGATTGTCATTTCTTCCCTTTCGATTTGTGTATTTTTCAGTTTTGCTTGAGGCAAGTTTGGAGTGGTTGGTGTTCATTCAGTGTGTAATGCAATTAGGTTAGGAAAGTAATCTATATGAACATAAACAATCTAATATCAATGCGTTGTTTTAAACAAGAAATAATGTTGTAGTAATTATAATAGAATAATTGTTGGCAAAAAAATCTCCAACTAGATTGAAAGTGCTGAGTCTGCTTCCTGACTCAGCCATATCGTGAAACCGTGTTGAAAACTTGCGGAGATTGTTGTTTAGCTTGCACTGTTACAGTTTGTTGAACTGGTTTTTGAGCCGTTGAAAGTGAAGTTGAATCATTACTACTTGATTGTGCCGCTCTTTCAGCCTTTTTATCTGCTATTATTTTTGCTAAATTTGATACTGGTGCTTTTGGTTCAGGTGGTTGGGTCCCTTTTCTGGTACTGACGGGTTCTGGACTTAAAACTTCTGAACTTGATATTGAATGTACTGGATCATTTCTAATTGATTAGGAGTTTTAAAGATCGAATTTGATGAGTCAACACTTGATTGTGTTTGGCAATTAGAGAAGCTTGAATCAGCCGTTCTCATTTCCGGAGTATTGTCTGTTGGTTGATCATTCGGTTTCGATTTTGTTATTTTTGTTTCTACTATGGTTACTCTATTTAAATCCCACGGATTGTGAAGCATTTTTTCTAAACTACTGTCGAAAGTTTCGGGTTCTCGTAAAGCTTCAGGCAGGTATTGAAGTGAGTGGTTACGCGAACATGTATTTTGTAGAAACGTCCATTCCGGTCAATATATAGGAATACCCGCCACTATGGGGTAATTTTCCTACAATGTCTATTTGGAGCATGTCAGCTGGTAGGCTGGTGTTAGAACTAACTGGATTTGGTGGAGGTGTTAATTTTTTGTACTGTGGAGATTTTGCTTGCGCGTACGTTAAAAATTATTAATATACACTACTAAAAAGTCAATGAAACCAGGAAAAAAGTATACTCTGCTGAATTCACGTACTGTTTTTTGTATTCCCAAGTGTCCCTTCATTTCACTGTTGTGAATACGGTACAGTAACTCTGTTCATAAATGATTAGGAACAACTAACTGTTTATGGTAATTTTGTCCTGTGTGATCAAAGAACCTTCTATACAGTATACCAGGTTCCAATGTTAGTCGGCTAAGGTGCTTAGTATTTCTTCAAGTCATACGTTGAATAGGTCGTTTCCGGTTTAATTTTATTCAATAACATGTCAGATTTTTACTTTCACTATGTCTGGGTCATTAAGTTGTTCTTTCTCAACATTAAGTGTAACAGGCTTTCAATCAATCAAATTTATCCATCGGGTTTTCTTCCGAAACTGCACATAGTTGATTATAATGCACTGAAATCAGCTCTGTAATTTCTGCTTCTATTTCATTATCCGCATTTGTAACTATGATTTCTGGATTTTTGTGGTGAGTAGGTTGTGGCGCAATTTCTTCAGTAGTTTATACTGACATATATATACTATTATTAGTATATAATTAGTAATATATACTGAATTATCCGGTGTATTTGATAAAACGTTAATTTGGATTTTATGTAGAGGTATTTGACCTTCTAGCTTCATTTTCATTTTTGTTGCCGGATTTATATGTACTCGAGACACGGAATCCGCAGCTGCGTTTGCTTTGCCTGGAATATGGCCTAATACAAAGTTGAATGAATGCACGAAGTCAACAGCGTTCCAAAGTCTGCCCGGAAGCCGTTTTGCTTGAAAGAAACGTGTTACACTTTTGTTGTCTGTTAACACAATAATTGGTTTGTTTGAGACTCCCCATATGTAATGTTCAAACGTTTCAAAGGCATAATGTACACTAAGATACTACTTGACATAGATTGAATGTTTTAATTGTGCTGGAGAGAATAAATGGGAACCAAAGGCTACTGGTGCTTAAGATTTTGAAGTGGTATTATTGTGATTAGAGTAATCTTCAATGAGTAATACAAAGCCTGCGGCAAAGAAACTTGCATCATACATGATGACGAATTGGCAGTTTGGTTTTGTCATCTTTAATGACAATGAACACGCTTTTCCTAGGTCATCTTTCAGCTATTCAAGACTTACGTGACGTTCAGAATTTACAAAGAATGCGTTTTCTTTTCGTAGTAGCTTACAGAATGGTTGCAGTTTTTCAGCCCAGTCTGGAATAATTTTTTGAAAGTACTGAAGAAATCCAATTAATCCTCTTGTTTGGTTTACAGATTTTGGTAATTTTACTTTATTAGGTTTGATGCCATCTCCTGTAATTGTATGACTAAGAAAATTAATTTCAGGTATTCCGAATTCGCATATTCTATCGACAGTTTGAATCCCAGGTTTCTATTTTAAAAAAAAATGTTCCAAGTTTTCAATAAGTGCACATCCATCGATTGCTCCTGATCCAAAGTCATCGACATAAACAAAGCATCTATCGCTTGCAACGCATGCATGAAGGTGTTTGTTTACACAAGCACTGAAGGCTGTAGGCGATCTGCTTAAGCCTTGCGCAAGTCGCTTGAAAGCAATTGTACGCCCACCATAACTTAATGCGAGTAATTGAATACTCAACTCATCCGCCATTTGCATCGAAAAATATGCTTGGCTGCAATCCATTTTTGCAAAAATTGATTTACCTGCTAAATCACAACTGGCATCAGCCATTGTCGGAATAGGAAAATTATGATTTGAGTAGTCAAGTCTAAGTAAGTGGTTTTTTTTTCTAAGATCAAACAGAATTCGTAGTGTTCCACTTGACTTTCGTTGGGCGAAGATCGGTGACGAATAATTCGAAAAAGGTAACGTTGTTATGATATCATAATATTGCATAAGTGCGAGTTCAATAAATAGTTCGTCACGTAACTGTATCGGAGTTATCGCATTTGTAGAATATACCGGACGGTTATGCTCAGGTGTCAATTTGACTGTACTGTCGGAGTTTTTTCCTGAATCTAATCGGTGTCGTGCAAAAATTTTATGAAAGCGCACCAACAGTTCTTCCATTTTTTTTTATTTTGACTGGTATTGAAAATTGACTTATCCCAATTAAATTGGCTAAGAAATTGTTTTCGTTTGGCGTCATTAATGGTTGGATCAAGCATTTCTTCTTCCTTAAATTTCATTAGAGACTCATAAATTTTTTTTCCACTCCGATAAGCTTCGAGGCGACTTCGTGAAATGCTTGTTGACGCAAGTATTGTGCTGATTTAGGATAGCAATTATCGTGTTCATTATTTTTAATCAGGCTACAAAGTGAGGGGTGAATTGATTTGTCGGCTAGCAAATGAGTTTTGTCCCGATAGTTGTTTTTGTTGGGATTTCCCGTGAACGCATGAAGCCCCTATATGGCCTCTTTTGGTTAATGCCCCTCGAGAATCTTTGCATATTATTTCCTAGTTCTTTCTGCGTTTTTATTAATTCGCAATTGGTAGCAGCAATCGAATTAAGTGCTTCCGTCAGTGAATTTGTTGTCTCATTAAAAGAAAGTGCGTTAAAGGCTGTACATCTGGTAGAACACTTTTCAACGCTAACCTCTTGGAGACAAATGTGCAAAGTTCTTGAACTGTTTTTGTATTTAGCTCCATCAAAAATTTAATCCGTAGTTGGGAAGGTATGCCAATTATAAATGCGTCACGTATCCGTCTGGTTCTCTCCTGTGATCTATCTCCGCCTGTTGAATTTGCAAATGCTAAATTTGCCAATCTCGTCAGATCTTTTAAATAATCTTCCGGGGTCTCTCTTGATAAATTGAATTTTTGTTCTTGAAATTTCAGTTTGAACAATTCTATTCATTTTGCACTTAGATATCGGTTTTCGAGAGCTTGGATTGCTTTGTCAAATGTGTCTCTGTCTGCTGTTGAAATTTCCAAGAAGAAAGCTAATGCGCCGCCTGTCAAGTGCAGTTTGAGGTCATTCAATTTAGAATTGTTCGGTACTTGCGCAAGTGACACTGAGCTTCTGATCTGTTCCTTAAAAGTTCGAAAATCTTCTGTTTCGCCACCGGGAAAGAGGTTAACAACGACAGTTTGTCCTGAACTTGTTCCTGTGATGCCTGTTTGAATAGCAGTCGGAATGGCCGTAGCCATTGCTGTAACGTCTGTCATTTTGCTGTTTGGTTAGCATCAAATTTGTTCAATAATGTTTAAAGGGCAAAATTCATTTGAATTCGGGGGTGCAAATCAATTATGCAGTTTGAATTGGTGGTGAGAGTTGATTTAATTTCAGTAAAATTGTTCTCAATTTAAGTAGTGTAAAATATATGAATACCAGGTCGACTGTCGATTTAGTAAAATTTGAAAATTGCAGTTTAAAAATTATTTATAGAGTAAGATAAAAATGGGACCAATGTCGTTGTGAACTCTAACTTTGATATCTTTATCAAGAACGATGAGATTCATGATTCCAATGTGAGTTCGGCAATTTGCACCCAATTTACTAATAGAAGACATTAGGCAAAAACCTGACTTGAATTGAAGGTTCTATCAACCCTGAAGCATATTCATAAGCTTTAACTGGATTAATCAGTTCACATTCAATAATTTCTTGTTGATTCGGATGTTTAGTAATTTTTGAGACTGTATGTAAAATTTGTGATTTCGATAATTTTCCATCGTACTTTTTTGATACAATCAATGAGATAGTTAGTTCCGGTAAATAAAGAAGACCTCTAAAGGATGTATTACAATATTGTTTTTGCGAAAGAATGGAAGGCCGAGTAACGTTGAAGTCATATTTTTTAAAATTAGGAATTCTTTTCTAAATTGACAATTCCCGATGGTTATTTGAGTTTCAACGCATTTTTCAACACCGATAACTCTACTATCTGCCATTTTTACTGATTCGGTAAATACTTCTGACGATTTGCGGATCTTGCTTGGCTCCTTGTTCAGTATCAAGTTGAAGAGTTTAATTGGCATTGCGCTCAAAAATGCGCCCGTATCTAATAAAGCGTTAATATGGAAGCTATCAAAAATAAGCGGTACATAGAAAAGTTTCTCTCCTAGTAAAGAAATTTTGCTAGTTTTACATGCTGGGACAATAGCCGTTAGATAATGTGGTTTTTTCAGTTTTTTGAAGGGTCGTATCTGTTGAATGAGATGTTTGTCACACGTTCTGGTAGCAGTCGAAACCAGCAGTCACTTCTTTTGTGTCCTGGTTGTCCAGAGCAGTGACAAAACATGTTATCTCTTCCTCAGTAGGAATTTTGAAAGTGTTGTGACGGTTGTGCGCGATTAGTCCAACTTCCTCTATTCTGGTGCGGTCGGCTAGCAAATGAGTCTTGTCCGCGATAGTTGTTTTTGTTGGGATTTCCCTCGAACGCATGAAGCCCCTATATGGCCTCGTTTGGTTAATGCCCCTCGAGAATCTTAGCATATTATTTCCGAGTTCTTTCTGCGTTTTTATTAATTCGCAATTGGTAGCAGCAATCGAATTAAGTGCTTCCGTCAGTGAATTGGTTGTCTCATTAAAAGAAAGTGCTTTAAAGGCTGTACATCTGGTAGAACACTTTTCAACGCTAACCTCTTGGAGACAAATGTGCAAAGTTCTTGAACTGTTTTTGTATCTAGCTCCATCAACAATTTAATCCGTAGTTGGGAAGGTATGCCACTTATGAATGCGTCACGTATCCGTCTGGTTCTCTCCTGTGATCTATCTCCGCCTGTTGGATTTGCAAATGCTAAATTTGCCAATCTCGTCAGATCTTTTAAATAATCTTCGGGGTTCTCTCTTGATAAATCGAATTTTCGTTCCTGAAATTTCGGTTTGAACAATTCTACTTATTTTGCACTTAGATATCGGTTTTCGAGAAGCTTGGATTGCTTTCTCAAATGTGTCTGTCTGCTGTTGAAATTTCCAAGAAGAAAGCTAATGCGCCGCCTGTCAAGTGCAGTTTGAGGTCATTCAACCTAACATTGTTTCGTACTTGCGCAAGTGACAATGAGCTTCTGATCTGTTCCATAAAAAATCGAAAATCTGTTTCGCCACCGGAAAATAGGTTAAGAACGACAGTTTGTCCTGAACTTGTTCCTGTTATGCCTGTTTGAATAGCAGTCGGAATGGCCGTAGCCATTGCTGTAACGTCTGTCATTTTGCTGTTTGGTTAGCATCAAATTTGTTCAATAATGTTTAAAGGGCAAAATTCATTTGAATTCGGGGGTGCAAATCAATGATGCAGTTTGAATTGGTGGTGAGAGTTGATTTAATTTCAGTAAAATTGTTCTCAATTTAAGTAGTGTAAAATATATGAATACCAGGTCGACTGTCGATTTAGTAAAATTTGAAAATTGCAGTTTAAAAATTATTTATAGAGTAAGATAAAAATGGGACCAATGTCGTTGTGAACTCTAACTTTGATATCTTTATCAAGAACGATGAGATTCATGATTCCAATGTGAGTTCGGCAATTTGCACCCAATTTACTAATAGAAGACATTAGGCAAAAACCTGACTTGAATTGAAGGTTCTATCAACCCTGAAGCATATTCATAAGCTTTAACTGGATTAATCAGTTCACATTCAATAATTTCTTGTTGATTCGGATGTTTAGTAATTTTTGAGACTGTATGTAAAATTTGTGATTTCGATAATTTTCCATCGTACTTTTTTGATACAGCCAATGAGATAGTTAGTTCCGGTAAATAAAGAAGACCTCTAAAAGATGTATTACAATATTGTTTTTGCGAAAGAATGGAAGGTCCAGTAACGTTGAAGTCATATTATTTAAGATTAGGAATTCTTCTCTGAATTGACAATTCCCGATGGTTATTTGAGTTTCAACGCATTTTTCAACACCGATAACTCTACTATCTGCCATTTTCACTGATTCGGGAAATACTTCTGACGATTTGCGGATCTTGCTTGGCTCCTTGTTCAGTATCAAGTTGAAGAGTTTAACTGGCATTGCGCTCGAAAATGCGCCCGTATCTAATAAAGCGTTAATATGGAAGCTATCAAAAATAAGCGGTACATAGAAAAATTTCTCTCCTAGTAAAGAAATTTTGCTAGTTTTACATGCTGGGACAATAGCCGTTAGATAATGTGGTTTTTTCAGTTTTTTGAAGGGTCGTATCTGTTGAATGAGATGTTTGTCCCACGTTCTGGTAGCGGTCGAAACCAGCAGTCACTTCTTTTGTGTCCTGGTTGTCCACAGCAGTGACAAAACATGTTATCTCTTCCTCGGTAGGAATTTTGAAAGCGTTGTGACGGTTGTGCGCGATTAGTCCAACTTCCTCTAGTCTGGTGCGGTCGGCTAGCAAATCAGTTTTGTCCGCGATAGTTGTTTTTTTTGGGATTTCCCTTGAACGCATGAAGCCCCTATATGGCCTCCTTTGGTTAATGCCCCGCGAGAATCTTTGCATATTATTTCCGAGTTCTTTCTGCGTTTTTATTAATTCGCAATTGGTAGCAGCAATCGAATTAAGTGCTTCCGTCAGTGAATTTGTTGTCTCATTAAAAGAAAGTGCGTTAAAGGCTGTACATCTGGTAGAACACTTTTCAACGCTAACCTCTTGGAGACAAATGTGCAAAGTTCTTTAACTGTTTTTGTATCTAGCTCCATCAACAATTTAATCCGTAGTTGGGAAGGTATGCCACTTATGAATGCGTCACGTATCCGTCTGGTTCTCTCCTGTGATCTATCTCCGCCTGTTGAATTTGCAAATGCTAAATTTGCCAATCTCGTCAGATCTTTTAAATAATCTTCCGGGGTCTCTCTTGATAAATTGAATTTTTGTTCTTGAAATTTCAGTTTGAAGAATTCTATTCATTTTGCACTTAGATATCGGTTTTCGAGAGCCTGGATTGCTTTGTTAAATGTGTCTCTGTCTGCTGTTGAAATTTCCAAGAAGAAAGGTAATGCGCCGCCTGTCAAGTGCAGTTTGAGGTCATTCAATTTAGCATTGTTCGGTACTTGCGCAAGTGACACTGATCTTCTGATCTGTTCCTTAAAAGTTCGAAAATCTTCTGTTTCGCCACCGGAAAATAGGTTAAGAACGACAGTTTGTCCTGAACTTGTTCCTGTGATGCCTGTTTGAATAGCAGTCGTAATGGCCGTAGCCATTGCTGTAACGTCTGTCATTTTGCCGTTGGGTTAGCATCAAATTTGTTCAATAATGTTTAAAGGGCAAAATTCATTTGAATTCGGGGGTGCAAATCAATTATGCAGTTTGAATTGGTGGTGAGAGTTGATTTAATTTCAGTAAAGTTGTTCTCAATTTAAGTAGTGTAAAATATATGAATACCAGGTCGACTGCCGATTTGGTAAAATATGAAAATTGCAGCTTAAAAATTATTTATAGAGTAAGATAAAATGGGACCAATATCGTTGTGAACTCTAACTTTGATATCTTTATCAAGAACGTTGAAAGTATTGAAATTCGAAGTGTCAAACATAGTTAAATTTCTATCGAAATTTTTATCATAATCTCTAACTGCTTTTTCTCCTGTCACCAACTTATATTGGTGCTGCCTGATTATATTATTAAGTATCTGATGATAATTACAACATATTTCAGGTCTTCGGATATGGGTATAGCAGTTATCCCAAAACAATAATATTTCTAACAATCAATTCTCTTCTTCATTCCTTCTAAATCTTCTCCTTCAACTATTCAAAACCTTTCTACTACTTCAGTTCTACAAATTCAATCCTTCTAATGGCAAGTTATCTATAACTGATTCATTCAATAATTTGTACATTTTTCCAACAATAAGATTTAACTAAATCTAAATAGAGATGGCTTAACTTTAAATCCAATCAAAGTTTAGACATTACTGAGGTAAGTCACGCAATTGACCTAAAAACAGAACAAACGACGTCACGCACACAAACTTTAACTGCAAAGCAGAAGAAATCACTGAAAGTGAAAAAATCAATCATCGCAAGAATCATCGATGAAGACGACAAATTAAAAATATAGCAGGACAAGTCCTGACGTACAGTTCAAAGAATTTTCATTGGTTAAACAAGAAACTAGACTCAGAACAGACTATGAGTGGATTGGGAAAACCATTTCTAAAAAAATCATATCAAAAAATATTTAAAAAAAAAACAGAACATCAATGTCAAAATGCCGCATGTGAACAATAAAACCACTAGCGACAAAAGGAAATCTGGTTCAAACTAAAAACTAGGCCTAGAATGAACTTGGAATTAATTCAGAAAACCATTTAGAAAAAAAAATCCGAGCCAAAAGAAATCGAAAAAAAATAGTAAAAATCATAGTGAAATTGCTGCATGTGAACAAAAAACCACTAGCCAGAACGCGAATTTTTGTTCAAATACCGTTTTCTCGTAGCTCTACTTTAAAGTAAGAGCAAAATAATTCACGCCGCAAAACAACTCGCTTTTTTACTCCACTTCCTGTTTCGGCGTGATCAAAATCACTACTCCAATTTGACTTCAAAGATCATGAAAATTTGTGAACAGTTCTTTAAAAAAAGACAGCGCCCCAATACAATTCAAATTCTTTGAATTGTAAAAAAACACGATGTCCCCAATAATAGCCGCTATCGCTTCGCGGCTATTATTAAAAAAACAATTGTTCCCAGGGAGAAAGAAATGGTTCCTAGTTTTACTTTACAAAATTTAGCTTGATGAAGGATGATACTTTAACCAAATTCAAAACTTTTTCAGCGAAAATGCCGGAAAATAATAAAAATTTCTCTTGCCTCAGGTATCAATTGAACCAAAAAATAACTGATCTTTTCTGAAGGTTGAAAAATTAAACGGCCTTAGAAAATGTATTCACAACTCAAGGGTGAAAATTGAACTCGATTCTAAATTAACCACAATTTCTGTCCATACCTTCGCCATAGTGCCCAGAACTCTTTGGGTTCCAGATCGAATCCTTGTGAAGAGAATGCTTCCCTCAGTTGGGGTGGAAGTATGAGTCCACCTTCCTTCAGACAAGCAGGTGGAAACATGTCCTCAACTGTCAAACGACTGAAACAAGAAAATAACTAGAATAGTTTTCAAAATGAAAACAGTGCAAAAGGTGTTCTTCAAGCTCATGTTATGTAAAAATAGAAAATTCAGGATTTATTCTGTTTGGGTACCCCGATTGTTTAGTATGAAACCTTTACCCCATCCAATTGTAGGTGTAATAATTCACATAGTAACGTGCTATATAACAAAACATAATTCCTGGTCAAAGAGGGCTTTGGTGGGATAACATATTAGATCTAAAAATTGGGTCTTTCCCATTGTAGCCCCTCCCTCGCCATGGTTTGTTTCTGATACTATATGACCACTAAGCGGAATGGGAAAGACCCCAAAATTCAATAATAATAAAATCAAAATACATTTCGACTGATCAACCTTAAAATTGGGAAACGCAGAACAAAACATATATTGGGCTACATGAAAAATCAAAAAGCTCATTAGTACTAGAAATGGAAGCTATCATGAAGTGACAGAAATTTTGGTAGTCGTTAAAATAAAGTAGTTACTCGCACCTTAATTCGAAAATTTATAAATCTAATTTCTTGTTAATATTTTTATTGATCATTACTTTTTTCTCCAAGCTAATAAACATTCTGAGATTAAATATTTAACTATTTAAGCATGGCTCTGATCATAGTTCTTACTTTTGAAACAACATGGCTCGTATTTGTTCGACTGCAAAAGGCGCAGTAAGTTGCCTGTTGAAACTAGGAGGCGTGTAGTTGTTGAGAAGCCCACTCTCTTTGGGTGAGTTGAATCTAGGGTCTTGAAGTCTTTTCCTCGTTTTGGGACTGACATAGCCCTCTTTGATGACCTAAGAAAAACAAAGTTTTTAAAAAAAAACAATGCAATCAAAGAGATCTCAAAAGAGTACAATTGAATCCATTTTAATTCAGATTTGATTTAATTTCTTTTTTCAATAAGTATATTGAAAAATATAACTAAAATTTTAATTATAATTAAACTAGCAGGATATTTTTTTAAATAAATCCCGGAAGTTCTCATTATTTTAATTTCAACAGTAAAAACAAGTCGAATATTTTCCGTTTGTGCCCCCCTCCACCCAGTACGTTATGCTCCACCAGTTACAGTGTAATTATAGCTCACCGTGTCATTACATGGTAAATAAGTATAAAAAATATGACACGTGCGTCTGGGGGCGCAAATAAAATGCAACCACTAAGCTGGGGGGCGTGGGCACAAACGGAAAAGATCCGAATGAAGATAGATAACAATTTAGCCTTCCCCAGAGGACAGTGGAGCAAGCGTTATCACCATATTTAAAGTGAAAAAAAAACAGACTATTTTTGATACATCTCCCAACAATATATTACACAAACCAACATACGCAAATAAGTGTTCGAATGTTGGTTCGTAAGGGTAATGCCACTGGTCAGGGGACCTCATAAAACGCCAAGGCATAAAAACCCATTTCCAAAAAAAATGATCGGAAAAACTTTTCTAAAAAAAGTGAAAACAGAAGGCAAGTTACCTCATGAAAACAACCCACTCCCTCCCCCGCCGAAATCTACGACAAGTAGAAACCATTTATGTTACAAAAGTACTCGCTTTTTGTTCCCTCTTCTCTTTTGACGTTACTTAAACCAGCACTAAAGTCTTTCTTCTAATTGACTTCAAAAATCATCAAAATGTCTGACACTATCTGAAAGAAAGGAGAGCGCTCCCGTTCAGTTAAATTTAAATGATTTGTAAAAGAAATGAAATCAAAAATCGCGTCAGCTATTGCTTCGGATATTAATGAGGGAATTAAAATTAACTCTGGCATTAAGTATTAATGCGGGGCCTCAAACTGTTCACTTTTGCCTGTCGAGCAAAAGCATAAGTGAAAAAAATTCACTATTAAAACTAATATTCAACCTAATTAAACAAAATTTTAAATTTTTCGGCCGGTCAAATTGATGCTTTCAATGAAATATTTATTTTATATGACGTAAATATTCATTTTCATAGATTAGCAGACACAATCTCTGGGCTCGTGAACCCAGCTCGTCATAGGCTTCTTCCCTCTTCATTACATGAGGTGGACACAGCTTAGTATGAAAATCTCAACTCACTTGATGATCGCGAAACTTGGCTATGAAATCGTCGAAGTTGATAAGCTTGTCGGAGGGAAACCCAATCCTAAACAAACGCCAAATTCAAGCATTCTAATGTACGATTATGGCTTCGCTTGGCACTTACTTGACTAAAAAGTCATTAATTTGCTGATTGGTGAAGTACCCACAAAGATGATAGATGACTTTTGTAAAAGATTCCCTGAAAAAGGCAAGATGAAGTGAATGCGAAACACAGGGATCAGTGTCCTCATCTATCATTAAATCTAACCTTTTGATGGTCTCAGGATGCTCTGGTAATTGATGAACTTGGAAAATTTGTTTTGCTCCTTGCATTCCTTGAGTTGAAAGCTTTTCCCTGATTAAACATTCTATCTAAACACGTAAACCAAAAGTAAAAATAGACATGATGGAGTAGGGACATTAATAAACAAGTACCTCTGTTGCTCCCCATTTATGCCGTGGTATTGACGAAAAGTTGGGTTCCAGAGGTGGTTTTACCAAACCCCGCTGCTCCTTATCGGGCTTAACCAAATGATCTATGCAAAAGATTATCCCAACTGATTGAGCTGAAAAAAATTAATAGCAGTAAATAATTACCTGGCGGCCACTTTAGGAGAAACTGTTTAGGGGTCGGCCGACCAATTATCAGTTCATCGATAAGTTCTTTATTGGATCGCGGCGATCTAGAATTTCGAGTAAGGCAGGGCTTGATCTCAGGGAGTGTAGCAGCCCGTGATTCTAATGTAAGATGCTGTCCCGAAATTGAAATATTATCATCCGCTACCATGTTTTGTTGACCGAAAAGACAAATTGGAGGGAAATTTTTTACTTTTAATCCTTATCATGCTTTCGAATCTTCAAATAAGTTAGAAAACGAAATATTCAAAAAAAATAAACTTTTTGCTTTATAACTGCAACTAGAGGACATTTGACTTCGTAAATAGGAACCTACTGCTTACAAAACTGATAAAAATGGGGCTCCACGGGAACATGCTACACACCATACAATCAGTGCTAAAATGCAACTTCCAGCAGATCCTTGATGGAGAATTCTTGTCAAGTGAGATTGAACAGAAATCAGGAGTAGCACAAGGAGACAAACTCTCACCACATTTTTTTTTAGTTTATTCATAGCTGACTTATATTTTGAGTTGAAATGCAAGGCACTAGATGTTATAATTTACGCGGATGACTTAGTACTTGGAAGCCATAGCCAATGCCAACTATAACAAACTTTGAATAATCTGAACACGTATTGTAGCAGGAATTATTTGAAAGTTAATGGAAACAAGACAAAATGCATAAAAATTAGAAGAGGTGGCCGTTTAGCTGTCGACGAAAAGTTCTATATATCGAAAAGAGAAATTGAATTTACACCTTTTGTTATCTAGGTGTAATTTTTTCCAGCACGTTATCTCCCAGTCATCATCTAAAGCATCTAATGAACAACGCTTATCAGTCAAGAGCTTCAATAAAACGAAAACTAAATCTACAGAAGGTTAGCTTCAACTCAACACAACACCTCTTCAATTCAATTAATTTTCGACTTACGGATTAGAGACGTACGTCGATGAACTTTTTGAAATCGAAATAAAACAACAATACCGGAAAATAGAAGCCATTTTTTGGAAAATTGGTGCGGAGTAAGCAAATACACTTCAACCACAACGCTTTTAAACAAATTGATGTTTCATGATATACATGGATTAAAAGACTGCCCGTCAAAACACAGGAGTGATAGCCAAGTTCTATGCCAATGTATTGCACAAAAATTGTTGTATGGAAGGTTGTTACCAATGGGAGAAAAAACTATGTGTGTGCAGGTTTTGCGAAAGATCTCTTTTATTAACCGACCATATTCTTTTTTGTAGTCACTTTTTAAACTTGACACCTTTACAAAAGTTCTACAAACACTTGAACAATTAAATTTAATGTTTATTTTCTGAATCTGTAAATAATTTGAACAATTTGTCAGTGTGATCTGATGCTTAATTCAATCTTCTTCTTCTTCCTCAGAGGACTAATCATCACCCTGATACGTCGCACTAATCACCCTGATACCTATCTCGCAAAACTAAATTACAAATGCTTATGTCGGCATAAAATACCTGATTATCGCCGTTTTTTAAATAAGTATATTGAAAAATATAACTAAAATTTTAATTATAATTAAACTAGCAGGATATTTTTTTAAATTAAATCCCGCAAGTTCTCATTATTTTAATTTCAACAGTAAAAACAAGTCGAATATTTTCCGTTTGTGCCCCCTCCACCCAGTACGTTATGCTCCACCAGTTACAGTGTCATTATAGCTCACCGTGTCATTACATGGTAAATAAGTATAAAAAATATGACACGTGCGTCTGGGGGCGCAAATAGTATGCAACCACTAAGCTGGGGGGCGTGGGCACAAACGGAAAAGATCCGAATGAAGATAGATAACAATTTAGCCTTCCCCAGAGGACAGTGAAGCAAGCGTTATCACCATATTTAAAGTGAAAAAAAAACAGACTATTATTGATACATCTCCCAACAATATATTACACAAACCAACATACGCAAATAAGTGTTCGAATGTTGGTTCGTAAGGGTAATGCCACTGGTCAGGGGACCTCATAAAACGCCATGGCATAAAAACCCATTTCCAAAAAAAATGATTGGAAAAACTTTTCTAAAAAAAGTGAAAACAGAAGGCAAGTTACCTCATGAAAACAACCCACTCCCTCCCCCGCCGAAATCTACGACAAGTAGAAACCATTTATGTTACAAAAGTACTCGCTTTTTGTTCCCTCTTCTCTTTTGACGTTACTTAAACCAGCACTAAAATCTTTCTTCTAACTGACTTCAAAAATCATCAAAATGTCTGACACTATCTGAAAGAAAGGAGAGCGCTCCCGTTCAGTTAAATTTAAATGATTTGTAAAAGAAATGAAATCAAAAATCGCGTCAGCTATTGCTTCGGATATTAATGAGGGAATTAAAATTAACTCTGGCATTAAGTATTAATGCGGGGCCTCAAACTGTTCACTTTTGCCTGTCGAGCAAAAGCATAAGTGAAAAAATTCACTATTAAAACTAATATTCAACCTAATTAAACAAAATTTTAAATTTTTCGGCCGGTCAAATTGATGCTTTCAATGAAATATTTATTTTATATGACGTAAATATTCATTTTCATAGATTAGCAGACACAATCTCTGGGCTCGTGAACCCAGCTCGTCATAGGCTTCTTCCCTCTTCATTACATGAGGTGGACACAGCTTAGTATGAAAATCTCAACTCACTTGATGATCGCGAAACTTGGCTATGAAATCGTCGAAGTTGATAAGCTTGTCGGAGGGAAACCCAATCCTAAACAAACGCCAAATTCAAGCATTCTAATGTACGATTATGGCTTCGCTTGGCACTTACTTGACTAAAAAGTCATTAATTTGCTGATTGGTGAAGTACCCACAAAGATGATAGATGACTTTTGTAAAAGATTCCCTGAAAAAGGCAAGATGAAGTGAATGCGAAACACAGGGATCAGTGTCCTCATCTATCATTAAATCTAACCTTTTGATGGTCTCAGGATGCTCTGGTAATTGATGAACTTGGAAAATTTGTTTTGCTCCTTGCATTCCTTGAGTTGAAAGCTTTTCCCTGATTAAACATTCTATCTAAACACGTAAACCAAAAGTAAAAATAGACATGATGGAGTAGGGACATTAATAAACAAGTACCTCTGTTGCTCCCCATTTATGCCGTGGTATTGACAAAAAGTTGGGTTCCAGAGGTGGTTTTACCAAACCCCGCTGCTCCTTATCGGGCTTAACCAAATGATCTATGCAAAAGATTATCCCAACTGATTGAGCTGAAAAAAATTAATAGCAGTAAATAATTACCTGGCGGCCACTTTAGGAGAAACTGTTTAGGGGTCGGCCGACCAATTATCAGTTCATCGATAAGTTCTGTATTGGATCGCGGCGATCTAGAATTTCGAGTAAGGCAGGGCTTGATCTCAGGGAGTGTAGCAGCCCGTGATTCTAATGTAAGATGCTGTCCCGAAATTGAAATATTATCATCCGCTACCACGTTTTGTTGACCGAAAAGACAAATTGGAGGGAAATTTTTGACTTTTAATCCTTATCATGATTTCGAATCTTCAAATAAGTTAGAAAACGAAATATTCAAAAAAAATAAACTTTTTGCTTTATAACTGCAACTAGAGGACATTTGACTTCGTAAATAGGAACCTACTGCTTACAAAACTGATAAAAATGGGCTCCACGGGAACATGCTACACACAATGCAATCAGTGCTAAAATGCAACTTCCAGCAGATCCTTGATGGAGAATTCTTGTCAAGTGAGATTGAACAGAAATCAGGAGTAGCACAAGGAGACAAACTCTCACCACATTTTTTTTTAGTTTATTCATAGCTGACTTATATTTTGAGTTGAAATGCAAGGCACTAGATGTTATAATTTACGCGGATGACTTAGTACTTGGAAGCCATAGCCAATGCCAACTACAACAAACTTTGAATAATCTGAACACGTATTGTAGCAGGAATTATTTGAAAGTTAATGTAAACAAGACAAAATGCATAAAAATAAGAAGAGGTGGCCGTTTAGCTGTCGACGAAAAGTTCTATATATCGAAAAGAGAAATTGAATTTACTAACACCTTTTGTTATCTAGGTGTAATTTTTTCCAGCACGTTATCTCCCAGTCATCATCTAAAGCATCTAATGAACAACGCTTATCAGTCAAGAGCTTCAATAAAACGAAAACTAAATCTACAGAAGGTTAGCTTCAACTCAACACAACACCTCTTCAATTCAATTAATTTTCGACTTACGGATTAGAGACGTACGTCGATGAACTTTTTGAAATCGAAATAAAACAACATTACCGGAAAATAGAAGCCATTTTTTGGAAAAATTGGTGCGGAGTAAGCAAATACACTTCAACCACAACGCTTTTAAACAAATTGATGTTTCATGATATACATGGATTAAAAGACTGCTCGCCAAAACACAGGAGTGATAGCCAAGTTCTATGCCAATGGATTGCACAAAAATTGTTGTATGGAAGGTTGTTACCAATGGGAGAAAAAACTATGTGTGTGCAGGTTTTGCGAAAGATCTCTTTTATTAACCGACCATATTCTTTTTTGTAGTCACTTTTTAAACTTGACACCTTTACAAAAGTTCTACAAACACTTAAAAAATTAAATTTAATGTTTATTTTCTGAATCTGTAAATAATTTGAACAAATTGTCAGTGTGATCTAATGCTTAATTCAATCTTCTTCTTCTTCTTCAGAGGACTAATCAACCTGATACGTCGCACTAATCACCCTGATACCTATCTCGCAAAACAAAATTACAAATGCTTATGTCGGCATAAAATACCTGATTATCGCCGTTATAGAGAGGAACAAATCATCAAAACCACAGAATCAGATAAAGGAAGCTTCTGGAAAATTATGAAGTGTCGACCAGCATCGCCAAAAAATAATCGTATCTCTTTATCTGAGTGGCAACAACACTTTCAAGGTGTACTATACAAATGCAGGGATACGGTTATCCCCTTCGATGAAGAAACCTTAGACGACTGTGATGAGCCATTCTCCATATTGGAGCTACAATCTGTCATCAGTAAGTTGCCAGTGCAAACGTGCTCCTGGTAAAGACGGTATTTTTTATGACGTCATCAAATTGGCGGATGGTACCCCTCAATCACATCTAATAAACTTATTCAACAAAATCTTTGTTACCGCCGATATGCCAGATGAGTGGCGAGTAAGTCTACTGATGCCCCTATACAAGGCGAAAGGTCCGCTGATGTCACCAGATAGCTATCAAAGTATTGCATTAATTCCCGTTTTGCAAAAAATTTATACAGCTTTGATTTATGACCGCTTAACCGATTGGCAGGAACAGAAGAAAATTCTACCCGACTGCCAAAATGGTTTCAGAAGGAGCCGGAGCACTCTGGATGCAACTCGTAAGTTAAAGTCTCATATTCAGTCAGGTATGTCTACCGTGTCTCGTTATTACTGCGTATATGTCAATTTTTGGAAGGCGTTTGATAGTATTGACGTAGAAAGCTCACTAAGATGTTTTCGTTTGTCCCAACTAGAATCCTAGATGCTATTATCAGCATCCTATCAGACACACGTGTCCAAATTTGCCAAGGTAATTACTTTTCGGACAAGATATTAACCGATTCTGGGGTCCCTCAAGGCGAAAAGCTCTCCCCTATCCTCTTTAGCCTTTATATTGCTGCTTTAGCCCCTGTTCTGACTATAACAGGCTGCGACGTTGTTTTCTAAGCTGATGATGCTGTTATTGGATCGACAATTATCGATAAGGTCCAGAATGCCCTGGATTTACTCTCTGTCTATTGTACCGAAACTGATCTGGAAGTCAACGTCGATAAGACCAAATACATGAAGTTCAGAAATGGCGGTAGTTTAGGTCACTGCGAACGTCTAACCTATAATAATACCCCACTTGAATACGTCAGCAACTTCACTTATCTTGTTATTGTTCTCTCCACGACCGTTACAATTACGGTTCATCTATCTCATTTAAAGAAAAAATTGATGAAAGCCATCAACTCACTGTGAAACAGTGCAAATTTGCAGAAAACAGGGTTTCAAACTGCCTACTGACTGTTGGATGCGGTCGTAAAGCCAGTCGCGACCTATGGAGTAACTGTGTTTGATGGGCTGGATGATGCCATTCTGTCTCAAAATCACTGCGGGAGAGTGATCGGCTTGTACTGGAAACGTTATTCTTGGATATTCAGGTTCTGGTCAAATACGGACCTTATGATGATGATTTTCTCCGTTTAGAGTCAGCTAATGAGCCTAATAGACGTCTTTTTGCTTTTTTCTACATCAACGGTTTGCATCATTTTTTGTGTAGTAGAAGTGATTGCTATGGCGCAACCGACACTCTGGACTGTGCCTGCAGGCTCTGCGAGGAGCCATTTGTCAAGAAATTTCACCTCTTGTCATGTGCTGCCCTCGCCAACATTCCAATAAACTCAAGAGTGTTACGCATTTACCATGAAAACGCTGAAAACTTGGCCTGTTTTAGTTAAAGTGTATGTTTTTAATCATAAAATGTATCTACACACGTGCTTTGTAATGATTTGCTATTGATCTTAGACGCTGCATACGACTATGTACATTGCATTTTGTTTTTCTTATGCGCTACACGTTCTATATGATTTTATACGTTGCTTTTGTATCCTACGCTTTGTTCCGTTATACTGTCTATATAGACGTAATTCACTTCTTTCTCTCTTTCTAGAGAACCAAATGGCATATAAGGACCAGATGGATCAGAAAACGTACTGTAGCAGGAACTAATTTAAAATCAATTTAAACAAGACATAATCCATAAAATTCATAAGAGGTGGCCGTTTAGATGCCGATGAAAAATTCTTCATATCGAAAAGAGAAGTTGAATTTACTAACACCCTCTGTTATCTAGGTGTAGTTTTTTCAAGCACGTTATCCCCCAGTCATTATCTAAAGCATCTAATGAACAAAGCTTATCAGTCAGTAGCTTCAATAAACCAAAAATTAAATCTGCAGAAAGTAAACTTAAACTCAGCTCAACAACTCTTTAATTCAATTGTTTTTCCAGCTTCAACTTACGGAGACATAGGTCGATGAATTAATTGAAATCGAAATTAAACAACATTAACGGAAAATAGAAGCCGTATTTGGAAGAGTTGGTGCGGAGTAAGCAAGTACATCTCAACCACAACGCTTTTAAACAAATTGACGTTTCACTATATACGGATTAAAAGACTGCCCGCCAAAACACAGGGGAATATTTGTCAATATTTATGCAAACGGAGTGCACAGTAATTTTTGTTGTATGAAAGGTTGTAACCAATGGGAGAAAAGCCTATGTGTGTGCAGATTTTGCAAAAGAACTCTTTTATCAACCGACCATATTCTTTGTTGTAGTCACTTTTTAAACTTGACACATTTACAAAATTTCCATAAACTCTTGAACATTTAAATTTAATGCTTATTTCTGAAGCTAAATAATTTGGACAATTTGTCATTGTGATCTGATGGTTAATTCAATCTTCTCTCTTCTTAAATGGCATTGCAAACGAGTGCATAGTTTATCTCGCTCACTAAATTGGTCCAAAAAATTGCGGAATCCTACCGCCAAGCTGAAACAGTTTTCGACATGGTCTCGACAAGGCATGCAGCCTCCTATCTTAAAGAAGCAACCAAAATGAACGTGACACAAAGTGGAAAGTTCTATACAATCTTTATTGATAAAAAAAAGCATTTGATTCCATTGATCGGAACCTGTTGCCATAAAAACTTGTTAAAATGGGATTCCATAAACATATTCGCAAGACTGCAATCAGTACTTAGGTGCAACCTACAATAAGTATGAGAGAGAGTGAAAAATGAGTTATTTCTTCATATAGACAGTATTTAAAGTACAAATCTAAAAACAAAATCAAGCGTCCAAACATTGATAAACACACACGTGTACAGACATTTATAACACAAAACATGCATCAATCGATAAGAGTGAGATCTACAGAGTTAGGGTAGAAAAGTAGGACTTTTTCGCGTCCTTTTCCAGGTTGCATGGCCTTGCAGGTCAACAAACAGGTGAAACTTCCCGAAGATCGGATTGTTGCAGAGTTTACAGACGCATGTATTTGGCTCATCCTGACTGCAAGAACCTCGTGTACTGCGCATCAGCTGATATAACAACCAACAATAAATTTTAGATAAGGAAACGCTATCGGAAGAAATCAAGCAAGAAACTGATGTCGCCCAAGGTGAAAAACTATTACCTTTTTAGTTTAGTTTTTTCACACCTGAGCTATGCTACGATTCAAAACATGAGGAATTAGATGTAGTTTACTTTGCGCGACGCTCTAGTACTCGGTAATAATAGTCACAATTTTTAAAACAAAGCCTAAACAGACCCGAATTTCACTGTTCAAGAAACTGGTTTTTTGTTAACATCGCAGAGGCCAAACCCATCAAATTCAGATGATCTCCTTTGACCAGCATGGGCTAAAAGATGGACCCCAACAAACACAGAAGAATGATTACGATTTTTTATGAAACTGTCTTAACAAAATGTTCTGCTGCAAAGAAGGCTGTTACAAGTGGGAGGAAAACTTGTGCATCTTCGGATTTTGTGAAACAATTAGTTTATCAGGTCATCATATACTTTATTGTGCCTATTGTGTCATCATATATTTCAAAACCGTAACTACTTCATCACTTTTATAAACTCACAAATTGATTGAAACAACTACACTCTGTAATTAGTTGACATTGTGAAAATAATTTCAAAATTTTTCAGTGGGATCTGACGTTGAATTCAATTTTCTTATTTTTCTCCTTGCTTCATAACTTTAGGATTTCTGCTAAACTGGTTTCTAACATTTGATCCCGATAAAAACAGAAAGAGAATGACACGAGCCCGCAAATTGGAGCGAAATTGTAGAAAACTAGCCAAGAAACATTTGTAATGATAAAGTAGAATTCGATAAAAAAAACGGGAACATCAAAAAAGATGTTAATTCTAGAGGAACAAAAATTACATTTCAGGCTTGCGAGGTTACTTCAGAGGACTACACAGAAATAATGACAACAAGAAAAATGAAAAAGTCGAAATATTACCATTTTCTCCCTAAGTAGGAACGTGATTCAAGCTTAAAGACTTGAAATACAAAAGGCAGAACTTGACGATTAATTTTTAAAATTGAATGGTAAAGGAGGGTGGTAAAACACGAATGCATTAAAAGAAAGTTGAAGCGTAATACGAAAGGGTCGACCTGTTTTGAAGATAAAACTTTACCAAATATATGGAAAATATCATACATTAAATTTTGTTACAAGTGAAAGACAAGCAGGACAGAAACGTTCTCACAGTGCGCTTTTTACTCCGCTGTGCTCTTTTTACAAAACGCTCACAGAAATAGTTGACTATTTTTTGCAAAACTGGTTGAAAAAATTTGGCAAACACAATACGGGGAGTTTATCCAGTACATTATGATCCTTCCAAATGCAGAGCAGGTGTAACTACATGTTAAATTACCATGTAGAAATAAGACACATGTTATGCACCCACAAAGCCGTGCGTCACAAACGGAAAAAATCCAGAATTTATTTGGGGAACTGCCAAGTTCCTGAACAAAAAAAGGATCTTTTCTGTTTCGCCTCCCAGCTCAATGGGCATATAACGAATAAACCCCAATCCACCAGCCTACGTACATCATTTTTTTACATAATAACCTTTTATAGCCTGTTAACTACTTTAAAGGCTATCTAGCTACTGTCATTTAACTATAAGAAAGTCCAAACCGTCCGTTTCATAATTACCAATTAGCCAGAAGTCTTTAGAGGCGTCACGAGAATTAAAAATAGCTATGAGCTTGTATGCAACTGTTCTTTCCTTTACAGAAACTAGGCTCTCAACAGAAGTAAATAAATTTGAAAGTTTTTTGGGTTCTCGTTATCAAGTTATCTCACACAGTGATTTGGAATTTGGAAAACTTGGAGGTGTTTTGAAAGCTTCACTCTCTTGCTGTGGCTTTTAAACGTTATTGTAAGATTCTGAACTTTATTAGGCAGCCTAGAACGGGAACTAGCTCCCAGATCTCACAATTGGAAAGTTTTTTGTTAGATGGTTTGATCTTGTTTATGACCCCGTTTACTTGCTCTCTTCGGCTCAAACAAACAGTTAGTGCAACTATTCAATTAACAAAATAAATAGATAAATATTCAACCAAGGTAATAGTAATTATAAATCCAAATAAGCAACAAACCAACAACTGCTATACAGCTATACAACTATAACAGTAATTCTACAGCACTAATTAACATACACTTAAGAACTACTCAGAGTACTGACGAGTAATCCTTAAGCACAAATCAAACCAAAAGTCCCGCGAAAAGATAAATTAAGGCTCGATTATAATCCCTCAATAAATGCCTTAACTCAATAACTGTCAGAGCAATTGCTCTACTACTAATTATTCACTAAGCGATTTGAACCACGCTAGAACTCTATCCAAGCTAACCGGTCGAACTAACAGGCAAAACTCTGCGAAATAGCTATCACTCTACTCAGCGACAATTCAGAGCTTCTCGCTCAATCGCTCCGGCAAAGTTGAACGCAACGAAGACTAATCACGATTAACAGGAGCCTCTGACTCGACAATACCGGCAAACTATGTCAAACAATCGATAATTAACTCGTTCGCGATTTGCAACTTCTGCGCTGAGCTTATAGTGTAAGCCGCTTTTATACTAAGCTGAGCAAACAATTTGTTTGCTTAAACAAACACCCGTCATTATGACACAAGTATTCAGATCTCTACAATGCTATTGGCTACTTCGTTTACATTTCGTAGTATCAATGCCGCAATATGGTGATGTGTTAAATACCAAATGCACTTATTAAGGTCAGTCAAGATGGCCGCCAAAAACATACAAGTCAAAACACCTACACAAGTTCCAAGATTTTCCGGGATTACTGGCAGTTTGTTTACATAGGGGAATTCCTGGGGTGGGGACTGAGTATCGATTAAGCGATTGCAGGCTTACGGCCTAGTCACGAGGTACACACATAATTACAACAAGAATCAAAATGGCCGACAACTCAACTTATATTTAAATACCTACTAAAAATGTGTTTCCGGGTCTTTTGTTTAAATAAAACGGTTTGGGGGTATGGTTCGTACTCCACTTAATCAGGTGTAAGCTCAGGGCCTCATTGCATCCCAATTTGAATAGTGTTCAGGAAACTCAAAAATTGCGAATTTCGGATTTTGACCCGAAATTATCACTTTTTCCCCACATAAGTGTTAATAGCTCCGTACTGGGTAAAGCTGGCACTACCAATATTCCGTTGTAAATAGCTTAGAGCCCTAGGGTAATGGTGACCCTAGCTTGGTTCAGCCATATCGGCTTGAAAAAGTTGGGGGTGTACAGAATTTCGGTCACAACTTTTAAAAATTTCCAGATTTGGCCAAATTTACGAATTTTGTAAAACCCTAGTTCTTTCAGTTATAATGGACGTCAGTGAGTATAACAAGATATTACACTACAAAAAGTTCTCTACGACATCCTCAAAGCTTCTTACTCGCAAAGAACGACATTTCTGGAGGAAGCTTCGACTATTCACTATCCGGGACGGAGAAAACTTTACAAAAATGGGAAACAAGTACTTCACAGTGAAGACGCATACCCTACGCTACTTAAGGTGCATCAAGACAAAAGTCACCCTAACCGCGTGCAACTTGAGTTTGGCTCGTGTCAAGTACCACGTCGAGATTACGCCCGATTTGCCAGCGAATTGTAACACAGTGCAAAAAGTGCCAACTTCGTATCGAGATTCGTATGACCGGACCTATGGTTCACATTAACAGGCTCCGAGTAGCGCGAATATTTAAGCAATTGGGAATTCCATTGGATGGAACTCCACTACCTTCCCGAGTGTTGCAAATGTAAGTAACACGATCATTTAAAATATCCAATTAACAATACATGTGTAATCATTTAGCTACATTTCTCTCAGTTCGGATTCTCTCGTCGTTCAGTTTCGGGTAAGATTCTTACGTACGAGTCATTACACTTACAACTGCGTATGTTTAGCATTGTCGGTTGTACTTACTGGGGGTTGCAATTCCTGTGGGATTATCGATGATTGGGTGAAATGTTTGCAAAGAACAGGACCGAATCGTCAACTATTTGAGCTTCCCGATGGAGTACGTTCTAGTAACTCGACCAAAGATGTTACCGAGCTCAGTTCGACCAAACTACGAATGATTGCCCGAGCGCTCGGAACTTGTATATATATATATATATATATATATATATATATATATGTCAGTTCACCAAGACAGCCAGAGTTTCACTGGAAAAGTTATGCAGGCACACACGCTGGCCCATCGGCTCCCGCTATTTATCTTGCGCTCTCGGTAAATGACGAAGGTTTCGGTCATGTTAATCTCGTACGGAAAGTGGAACCAAAACCACAATAAATTAAATTATTAAATTGGACTATATACACAAATAAAACAACGATAACGATGATGAAAACAAATACAGTGACGATAACGATGATGATGAAGCTAGATATAAGTTTAGTTTTAGTTTGTCCAGGCCTGTTCCCTCTCCATCATTTCCTTAATAATCTCCTCCTCCGACTCCGTCCCAGTTTCCAAATCATTAATCCTTGCAACAAATAGCCGTTGCCCGCGGGCTGTTTTCTCCATGCTTACTAGTATCAACTGCTCCCGATCCAATTCCATAATCCGCCGCTTCAATTCCTTATCCGCTAACTTCTTCTCTCTACTAGTTACCACCACCTTCATAATTTTTGCCCCACGTCTAACACCTTTTTTCACTCTATTCATATTCAACTCGATGACAATATCACAAATCAGATTATGGTGGGTTTTGGTGTTTGGTAAACAAACTCATTAAATTTGCCGTTATTGTTGGTTCATCAACAACTTCGTCAGCCTTTATGTCTACGGTCATCCTAATACGGTTAGTTCAATTTTACAGGCCTCCCTTCTAGATCATTTATCCTCCTGGATAATAACACGAGATTGAATCAGAGAAGAAAAATTGAACGGGTGGTTTCTTACCATGACGTCTTAACTGATACCAGCCTTTAAGATAACAGTCAGATGATAACAATCTACGTGATACCAGTCGTTTGATAACAGTCTCTGTCTAGGGTTATCCTAGTCTCAGTGAAGGGAGTTTATCAGTTACAGTTTAATTTTGCATACTTCCTACTAGTTGTTTCAGTCTTTTTGCATTATCATTCCTGTGCTTCTCAGCAAGATGCATAGCCGCCGGGAATAGTCTATTTTCCCCAAAGTCAAAGTGATGTTTACGCAAATATTATAGGAATTCTCTCCTGGCTGGGGACCAGCACAAGAGTCTTAATTGATCTCCGTGCTCGAAAGTTAATATAATGTCTCCAAGTAACTCATACCGGATAGAAGTAATAGTACAGCAACCCTTTCCTAGCTGTTTAGAAACCCACAAAAGTGCAACCATGTTGTGCATGTAGGTCAGTATGAGCAGGTAGTCGGTTCTACGACACTGATTGGAATGAATGATGAACATCCTATCCTTAACCTACATAATAATATGTTTGTTTATTATGGTTTTTGTCCAAAGTCACTAATCTGTTACCCACATAAATTTAAGTTACAGTTCTTACAAAGCCTTCGTTTGGTGCATACAATCAAAATTCTTAGCTAGTTACTGCCGCGTCCAAATCTGGCTTCGACAGCGGGCAAATAATGCTCCCGTACGTCTTTCGCGGCTGCTTTGATCACTCACCACGAGATGAAGGTCCGGAGGGTGATTGCTTTCATATCCAGGCTGGGTAACCCTAGTTCACGTAGACTTCGGTACATGCTCTGGAAAAGGTGTCCATGCTTCGGGCTCCACCACGCGGTTGAGAGGTCGACGAGGAACCTCATGTCAATCTCCGAGTCAGTCAGCTGGAAGAATGGCCGCAACCCAACGACTCCCATGAAACCCGCCCAATCAGGTTCATCTGTTGCTGCCAGGACTGAACCGAGCTCATTGCCTCCAGAGCGTCAATCTCGTCACCGGTCAACAAAGTCGCCCCCTCGTAGCTCCTGTCCATGAACAACAATGCCTCCGATACAAGAAAGCTGCGGTCCGATAAGAAGTATTGGCGAAGCAGCACTTCCTTTCGTTGCACCACCCCTGGATCGGTGTCCAGTTTCACTTCTCGACCTAACCTGTTCCACACGTACTGCCAGTCTTCGTCCAAATCTATAGGACAGATGTAGACTTCAAGAGTTTCTCTCAGATTGAAATAGGACATTTCCTTTCTGGTTCTCGCACAACTGATACTGGTTGGGTTAACACGTCATGGTTCGTCGTTTAACGCTAGGGTTTTGTTTGGCGAGTTCCGTGTTTGTTCATCAAACAACTAGGTTTACGTCTATTTACTAACCAAACTTAACGGAATTTGTCTTACTGAGGTCGATCTATCCGGTTGTACGTAACGGTTTGTGCACGTTCAAACATGTCCAAATCTTTAGTCTCAGATTACAAGTCAGCACCCAAATTAACACTAATGTAAAGCAATAAAGAATAGCACTGACCTCTGTGGGATGCACAGATAACTCGAGTTCACAATAAAATGAATAGTTTAGGTCAAATTTAGCTCATATTGACGACTCCGACGAAGTGCCTGTGTCGCTTCGTTTAGTACCATTCAGAGTCAGTTAATTACTACACATTCAAGTCTGGTTTGGTCCTGACCTTCATCGGTAGTCTATTCCCAGCCACCGGACAGGAACTCGTTCACGTGTGCCACGCCGTGGTTCTCTTAACTTCCGACTTGGATTTCCCCTAGGGCAGAATGGGTATAGGGGTATAGGGGTATAGGGGCAGAATGGGGTGCCGTGGGTTGAGTTGGCGTCTCACTCCGGTCGGGTGTTGAGTCAGTGGGGACCAACTGTTTAGCTGGGGTGTGGATTGATACTCTGTCCTTGTTTTGGCTAGCTAACGGATCTTGCCGTCTTTCCTCGTCATAAGTTTCAATCTGGTCCGCCTTTGAGGTGTTGGCTAGGCGGTTTCTAACTTTCTTGGTGCGGATTCCGTCGGCTTGACGTCCGGGTCTGGGTCAGGGGGTAGATTAGGTCTGGGCTCTGTTTTCGTCGGCAGCGGAGTGTTCGGGGGTATCAGATTTGGGTTCGGCGCTGCCGCGGGTTCGGTTGTTTCTTCATCGAACAAATCTTGTAATTCCGGCACGTAGTCTGATAAGGCTTGCTGTCGTCGTTTCTTTCTTGCCTGCAGTTTGGCGTTTGCAAATCCTGGGGAAATCTCTGAGGGCGCTCCTCTAGTCGTCGGCCAGCCGTCCTCTTCTTCATCTTTGCCGTCGTCTTCCAACGGGTCCTCGTCTTCCTCAAGTTGGCCTGCAAGTGGTTGACTGCCTGGTCTCAGTTGCCTCCTTGGGATGTTGTCCTCGTCCATGTAAGGTTTCAGATCATTAAAGTGGACAATTTTCCAATTAGTCTTCGTTGTCGGTGGTTATGCGATCTTATGGTTCACTTCTGAGACTCGCTTCAAGACTACATAAGGGCCCTCCCAGTTGTTGTAGAAGTTCTCAGATTTCTGTCTGTGCTTAGCGAACATCCACATTTTGTCTTCCGTTTCATACGGATCGCCGAACACCTTCTTGTGGAACCTGTCTTTTTGCCTCCTCTGATTGGGTCCTAAGAAATCTCGGGCGTGCATGTGAGCTTCACCGACCTGTCCATCTAGCCACTCGACAAAAGGGATGGTTGGGTTAGCATTATCCGACTCCGGTTAGAAGAAGTCGATAGGGTACTGACACTCTTGGCAATAGACAAGGCTGAAGGGTGTCGCTTTCGTTGTCTTGTGCACTGACGTGCTGTAGGCAAACGTGATGTATGATAGGAGCTCATCCCAATCGTCAGGACACTCAGCGCAGTATTTCGAAAGCGCGTCGGCCATACAACGGTTGAATCTCTCTACTTGGCCGTTCCCTTCGAGGTGGTACGGGGAAGTCCGCGACTTGTCGATTTTCAACAGATTGCACATCTCAGCAGATATTTCACTTCCAAAGTTCTTACCCTGATCTGTGCGCAATACGTCGGGTATTTCGAACTGTAGGATCCAGTTCTCCACAATAGTTTTTGCGACGTCCTTAGCTTCCGTCTGTACTAAGTGTACTGTGACCACATACTTGGTGAAGTAGTCAGTTAGGGCAAGAACATACTGTGCGCCGGTTGCTTTTTCTCGGGTCACCGGTCCCATGATGTCGGCTGCTACTGTATGGAAGCAAATACTCACCCCAAATGTTTGCGGATCAGCCTTCTGACGTTTGCTGCCCTTGTTTCTAGCAGCGCAAGGCCAGCAGACTTGTAGCTTGCGCTCCACGTCGAACCGCACTTTGGGCCACCAAAAGCGTTTCCTGACCCGTCCTAAAGTTTTCTCGAGGTGAAAGTGTCCACCACTAACCGGTGATGCGTGTAGTTGGTCCAAGATCTCCTTCCTGCAAGAAGATGGTATTACCAGCTGCAGGTGTTCTCCGTCCGCGTTCTCCTTTCTTCGGTATAAGAGTACGTTCTTAATGAGCAGTTCGTCCCAGTGGGAGCAGTATGCCAGTACCTCCTCTCCATACTTGGTGGCTTTTGCTTTCGTCACGCGGTTCGTCCACAGGCTTAAGCAATCTCCTTTGCTTGCGTCGAGGGCCCAATAGAGGATCTGTGATATGGCCTCGTCCTTTTCTTGGAGTTCTAGGGCGTCATTGTCTGTTCAACTCCATGTAACACTGTCTTCGTCTGTCCCTACTAGGTTCGATGGCCGGGAAGCCTGGTCCGTGCTAGCGGTAGGACCCAAGTCTTTGAGCGCCTCTTCTAAGTTCTTGGCTTCTGGGCAAACCCCGAGTGCCTCCTCTCTTTCGCCTGGTCGCCAGTCAGGGAGTTCGTCTTCCAGCATCCTAGAGAGTCCGTCAGCGTTCGCGTGTTTGTTCCCTGCCCGATGAACTACCTGGAAGTTGTATTCTTGCAAAAACTGCAACATTCGGAATGTCTGCCCGTCTGAGTTTTGCCGGAACAACCAGTGAAGGCCAGCGTGATCCGTGCGGACGATGAATTTCAACCCCCAGATGTAGGGTCGGAACCACTTCAGTGCTTGGACGACGGCCAAAGCTTCCCTCTTTGTCCTCGAGTAGTTGGCCTCCGTTCGGTTCAAAATTCGACTGACGTAGACAATAGGCTGTTCCACGCCGTCGACCACATTGGATAGCACCGCGCCCAGACGCACATTTCTGGCGTCTGTGTGCACGACGAATGGGCTGTCGTACTTGGGAAACTTCATCATGGGCGATGTTATGAGTTCAAACCGTAAGTGGTCAAACGCTAGTGGTCATTCCACGGACCAATTTAACCAAGCCCGCTTCTTTGTCAATCGTGCAACGGCTGAGCGATTTTAGAAAAGTCTTTGATGAATCGCCTTTAATAATTACAGAATCCAACAAACGATCTTACTTGTTTCACAGTCTGGGGAACAGGCCAATTACCGACGGCGGAGAGCTTTTCGGGGTCAGGAGACACACCGTCTTATGAAATCACATGGCTCAGGAAGACCACTCGGTTCTGGAACAGCCGACACTTCTTGTGTTTCAGTTTTAAGTTCGCTTGGCGTAGGGTTTCAAAAACCAGCTGGAGGCGTTGGAAATGCTCCTCCTCGTTTTCGCTGTAGACGAGCACATCGTCCAAAAAGATCAATACTCTTTTCCACAAGAGTTGTCTAAATAGTTCATTCATCAGTATTTGGAAGGTCCCAGGGGCATTAGACAATCCAAACGGCAATTCCAGCTATTCATAGAGTCCGCCATCGGGGTTGACGAAGGCAGTCTTATGTCGGTCTTCCTCCGAAATTGGTACTTGCCAATAGCCAATGGTCAGGTCCATCGGCGAGAGGTACTTGGCTCTTCGCAAGGCGTCGAATGTTTGAGCAATTTTAGTTATTGAGAACGCATCTTTGACCGTTACGCTGTTGAGTGCTCTGTAGTCCACACAAAACCTAGTGCTCCCGTCTTTCTTCTTTACCAGCACGTTGGTTGCACCATAAGGGCTGTTTGACGGTTGGATGACCCCCTTTCTGACATTGAGGATATTTCTTCCTCTACTATGTGAAATTTAGCTGGTGCGATTCGGTGAGCTGGTAACTTAATCGGCTTACTGTCCGTCGTGACAATATGATGTTCCACTAAGTCGGTTGTTTCTAGCTCTGAGTCCCTGAGTGTGAAGACGTCCCTGTATTTGCGGATCATCTCCCTCAGTCGGTCGAGAGGTCCTTCCTCTACATCAACAACTGTGAGTTGGAGGATCTCCTCCACATTGCTATCAAAATGCCATCCCATTGTCTGCGATTATGCATCTTAGGGAACTGCTGTTCCTCACTCTCTTTCTCATCCCCGACAGCTTGCCTGCGGTCCCACGGTTGACCGCTGTCCTTGGGTCGTGTGCTTGTACTCGCATAGCTGGCATGCCTCACCTTGTCTACAGATCGCACTGCCGCGGTATGGCGACGGCTCCTCTTGCGTGAGTTCTTACTGATGGCTTGTAGGCTCAGTGCCCGATTTTGCGCCTCAAAGAAAGTGCGTAGTCGCTCCCTCATCAGCAGGTTGTGCAACTGGTCGTCCATCAACCCTTAAACCTAGTGCTCCCGTCTTACTTCTTTACCAGCACGTTGGTTGCACCATAAGGGCTGTTTGACGGTTGTATGACCCCCTTTCTGACATTGAGGATATTTCTTCCTCTACTATGTGAAATTTAGCTGGTGCGATTCGGTGAGCTGGTAACTTAATCGGCTTACTGTCCGTCGTGACAATATGATGTTCCACTAAGTCGGTTGTTTCTAGCTCTGAGTCCCTGAGTGTGAAGACGTCCCTGTATTTGCGGATCATCTCCCTCAGTCGGTCGAGAGGTCCTTCCTCTACATCAACAACTGTGAGTTGGAGGATCTCCTCCACATTGCTATCAAAATGCCATCCCATTGTCTGCGATTATGCATCTTAGGGAACTGCTGTTCCTCACTCTCTTTCTCATCCCCGACAGCTTGCCTGCGGTCCCACGGTTGACCGCTGTCCTTGGGTCGTGTGCTTGTACTCGCATAGCTGGTATGCCTCACCTCGTCTACAGATCGCACTGCCGCGGTATGGCGACGGCTCCTCTTGCGTGAGTTCTTACTGATGGCTTGTAGGCTCAGTGCCCGATTTTGCGCCTCAAAGAAAGTGCGTAGTTGCTTCTCATCAGCAGGTTGTGCAACTGGTCGTCCATCAACCCTTCAACCTAGTGCTCCCGTCTTTCTTCTTTACCAGCACGTTGGTTGCACCATAAGAGCTGTTTGACGGTTGGATGACCCCCTTTCTGACATTGAGGATATTTCTTCCTCTACTATGTGAAATTTAGCTGGTGCGATTCGGTGAGCTGGTAACTTAATCGGCTTACTGTCCGTCGTGACAATATGATGTTCCACTAAGTCGGTTGTTTCTAGCTCTGAGTCCCTGAGTGTGAAGACGTCCCTGTATTTGCGGATCATCTCCCTCAGTCGGTCGAGAGTTCCTTCCTCTACATCAACAACTGTGAGTTGGAGGATCTCCTCCACATTGCTATCAAAATGCCATCCCATTGTCTGCACAGTTTGAGTAGTTAGCTCGGGTTCTGCTTTCCCTTGTTCTGCCTGGGTTGCACGATGACTGCTGCGCGCTTGAAAGGGGTAATGTTGGGCACCACGCTTGGCATGCGAGGGGGTTATTGTGAGCCCTTCTGACGTGGATTGGTTGGTCCGGTGGTTGTCAATAGCATCGGTGGTCGTATGACATTGCTCCAAGCGCGTTGGTTCCTGCAACGGAACCATGTCGATGGGAACCACTGAGCCCTCTCCTTTGCCAGTCCAGAATTGATTCGAATCAAAATCTAATGAGCAGCGAAACTCCTTCATTGTCCGTGAACCAATGATCAGTTCAGGATTCATTCCGTCCAACACTAACTCGGGTAGCTTATTGTTTATCGAGCCCACCTGACCCGAAGTTTTGTCCTTGCTACCACCGGCGTTTTCTTGCCGTGAGTCAGGAGTAAAATCCCAGCAAAGTTTGTCATCAATGGTGGATTGGGCATTCTCTTGTAAGCCCCCAGATGCCGTAAATTTGTGGTGGCGCCGCTATCAATCAGCTCCTGATAGCCATGGCTCCGGCCTCTAATTCGATCATGGGTGACAAACCAGGTTTATCCAGTTCGTCCGGGTCGATACCGTTACTGACTTGCCTCTTCGCACCACCGTCTCCGTTATTTCTTGTGGGGTTGGGTTGTAGGAGCACACATTCGTTTGATCCTTTCGGTGTTGTACTTCGTTGTACCCCCATTGTCTGTTTCCATAGATCTGTCCCCCATATCTCAGGTTTTGTGGTTTGTTTCGGAATTCGGCGGTGACAAACCCCTCCCTAGAGACCCGGCCCTTCCTAGTTTAAAAGAGCGCGGTGCTGCGGGCAGTCTTTCTTCAGGTGCCCTTCCTGGCCACAATGCCAGCAGTCACCTCCACGGTTGTAGCTCCAGTTTGCACGCTGTCTGTTCTGAAAGTTTGTTCTCTCAAACGATCTCCCGTAACGACTGTCTGGCGGATACGTGTTGAATGATTGTTGAGCCGGTCCTGCCGGCGCCCCTGCCTGGGTTCTTCCCACGGTTTAGGTAGGATCGAGTTCAGCATCTTGCTCAAGCGGGTCTGTACATCTTTCAGCGAGAATTCCATCGCCTGCATACGATTATGCATCTTAGGGAACTGCTGTTCCTCACTCTCTTTCTCATCCCCGACAGCTTTTCTGCGGTCCCACGGTTGACCGCTGTCCTTGGGTCGTGTGCTTGTACTCGCATAGCTGGTATGCCTCATCTCGTCTACAGATCGCACTGCCGCGGTATGGCGACGGCTCCTCTTGCGTGAGTTCTTACTGATGGCTTCTAGGCTCAGTGCCCAATTTTGCGCCTCAAAGAAAGTGCGTAGTTGCTCCCTCATCAGCAGGTTGTGCAACTGGTCGTCCATCAACCCTTCAATTGACCTGGTCTCGGTTGAATTCATCCTTGAAGGCGGCATTATAGGTGGCAAAGGCTATGTCGCACATCGATCTCAGCCTTCCAGCAAAGTCCTTGATGCTCTCTTTCTGGCCTTGCACCATCGCTATGAATTCCAGTCGACTGGTTGTTCGGTCATGAAAGGCGCTCATCTTGCCATCTAAATAGCCCAGCATCCTTTGCAACGTGGGTGCTGGCTGTCCATCCTTTCTGGTTTTATACATTTGGGGCATCGCGGAGAACTCGTCCAATGCCCAACTGGTGAGACAGGTCGGTAGAGCCACTCGGCACTGCTCGTCCTCCCACCCGTTGGCCATCGCGATGCGACCAAAATGTGTCTTCAAATCATGCCATTTAAGTATCCATTCGATGGAAACTTCTCGGGTTGTAGGAGCACACATTCGCTTGATCCTGTCGGTGTTGTACTTCGTTGTAGCCCCATTGTCTGTTTCCATAGATCTGTCCCCCACATCTCAGTTTTTATGGTTTGTTTCGGAATTATGCGGTGACAAACCCCTCCCTAGAGACCCGGCCCTTCCTAGTTTAAAAGAGCGCGGTACTGCGGGCAGTCTTTCTTCAGGTTCCCTTCCTGGCCACAATGCCAGCAGCCACCTCCACGGTTATAGCTCCAGCTTGCCTGGGGTCCCACGGTTGACCGCCGTACTTGGGTCGTGTGCTTGTACTCGCATAGCTGGTATGCCTCACCTCGTCTACAGATCGCACTGCCGCGCCATGGCGACGGCTCCTCTTGCGTGAGTTCTTACTGAGGGCTTCTAGGCTCAGTGCCCAATTTTGCGCCTCCAAGAAAGTGCGTGGTTGCTCCCACATCAGCAGGTGGTCGTGCAACTCGTCGTCCATCAACCTTCGATGAACTGGTCTTGGTTGAATTCATCGTTGGTGGCGGCATTATAGGTGGCAAAGGCTATGTCGCACATCGATCTCAGCCTTCAAGCAAAGTCCTTGATGCTCTCTTTCTCGCCTTGCATCATCGCTTTGAATTCCAGTCAACTGGTTGTTCGGTAATGAAAGGCGCTCATCCTGCCATCTAAATAGCCCAGCATCCTTTGCAACATGGTTGCTGGCTGTCAATCCAATCTGGTTTTATACATTTGGGGCATCGCGGAGAACTCGTCTAATGCCCAACTGGTGAGACAGGTCGGTAGAGCCACTCGGCACTGTTCGTCCTCCCACCGTTGGCCATCGCGATGTGACCAAAATGTGACTTCCAATCCTCCCATTTGGGTATCCATTCGAGGGAAACGTCTCGGGCCGCACGGCTCGCCCGAATACAGAGTGTTATTGTTCCTCCTTATCGCTGCTGCGAAGAACTCCGCAAATCTCTCAACCTCCTCTTGGTGGGATTTCGTGTTGGCTTGTTCAGCCATCGTTATAGTAATCCAATAAAGTACAATAAAAGATAAAGAAGAATAAGAATTAAATAGAAATAACTGCAAAGAAAGCAAGAAAGCCCACCCAGGAGCGACACAGTAAGATTCTCAACTCTATAAGGCAGCATAGAACGAGAACTAGCGCTCGGATCTCAAAATTCGAAATGTTTTTGTTAGGTGGTTTGATCTTGTTTATGACCCCGTTAACTTGCTCTCTTCGGCTCAAACAAACAGTTAGTGCAACTATTCAATTAACAAAATAAATAGATAAATAATCAACCAAGGTAATAGTAATTATAAATCCAAATAAGCAACAATCCAACAACTGCTATACAACTGTAACAGTAATTCTACAGCACTAACTAACTTACACTTGAGAACTACTCAGAGTACTGACGATCCTTAAGCACAAATCAACCCAAAAATCCCGCGAAACGATAAATTAAGGCTCGATTATAATCCCTCGATAAATGCCTTAACTCAATAACTGTCAGAGCAATCGCTCCACTACTATCTATTCACTTAGCGATTTGAACCACCCTATAACGCTAACCAAGCTAACCGCTCGAACTAACAGGCAAAACTCTGCCAAATAACTATAACTCTACGCAGCGACTATTCAGAGCTTCTCGCTCAATCGCTCCCGCAAATTTAAACGCAAAGACGCCCAATCACGATTAACAGGAGCCTCTCGCTCGACAAAACGGGCAAACTATGCCAAACAATCGATCATTAACTCGTTCGCGATTTGCAACTTCTGCGCTGAGCTTATAGTGTAAGCCGCTTTTATACTAAGCTGAGCAAACAATTCGTTTGCTTAAACAAACAACCGTCATTATGACACAAGTATTCAGCTCTCTACAATGCTATTGGCTACTTTGTTTACATTTCGTAGTATCAATGCCGCAATATGGTGACGTGTTAAATACCAAACGCACTTATTATGGTCAGTCAAGATGGCCGCCAAAAACATACAAGTCACAACACCTACACAATTTCCGAGATTTTCCGGGATTACGGGCAGTTTGTTTACATAGGGGAAATACTGGGGTAGGAACTGAGTATCGATTAAGCGTTTGCAGGTTTACGGCCTAGTCACGAGGTACACACAGAGTTTCAATAATAATCAAAGTGGCCGACAACTCAACTTATATTAATTACCTACTAAATATGTGTTTTCGTGTCTTTTGTTTACATAAGACGGTTTGGGGGGTAAGGTTCGTATTCCATCAAATCAGGAGTAGGCTCAGGGCCTTATTTCACCCTAATCTAAGGAACGTTCATGAAACTCAAAAATTGCGAATTTCAGATTTTACCCAAAAATTATCACTTTTTCCCTCATAAGTGTTAATAGCTCCGTACTGGGTAAAGCCGGCACTACCAATCTTGGGTTGTAAATAGCTTAGGGGTGCCCTAGGGTGAGGGTGACTACAGTTTGGATTAGCCATATCGGCCTCAAAAAATCGCAGGCTGTACAGAATTTCGGTCCCAATTTGTAAAAGTTTTTAGATTTGGCCAAAATTACGAATTTTGTTAAACCCTAGTTTCTTTCAGTTATAATGGACGTCAGTGAGTAAAACAAGACATTACACTAAAAACAGGTCTCTATGACATCCTCAAAGCTTCTTACTCGCAAAGAATGACATTTCCGGGGGAAGCTTCGAATAGTCACTATCCTGGACGGAGAAAATTTTACAAAAATTTGGAAATAAGTCCTTCACAGTAAAGGAGAAACAAATGTCACCCTAACCGCGTGCAACTTGAGCGTTTGGCTCGTGGCAAGTACCACGTCGAAACATTACGTCCGAGTTGCCGGCGAATTGTGACACAGTGCAAAAAGAGACAACTTCGTATCGAGGCTCGTAAGACCGGACCTATGGTTCACATTAACAAGCTCCGAGTAGCGCGAATATGTAAGCAATTGGGAACCCCATTAGATGGAACTCCATTGTCTTCCCGAGTGTTGCAAAAGTAAGCAACACGATCATTTAAAATATCCTAT
>NC_134471.1:78421973-78578403 GCF_964194025.1 Convolutriloba macropyga | reverse complement strand
TATGCAATGGCAATGATGAAAATAGATACAGTGATGATGACGATGATGATGAAGCTAGATATAATTTTAGTTTTAGTTTCTCCAGGCCTGTTCCCTCTCCATCATTTTCCCTTATAATCTCCTCCTCCGACTCCGTCCCAGTTTCCATTTCATTACTCATGGCAGCAAAAGCCGTTGCCCGCGGGCTATTTTCTCCATGCTTATAGTATCAACCGCTCCCGATCCAACTCTAATATCCGCCGCTTCAATTCCTTATCCGCCAACTTCTTTTCTCTACTAGTTACCACCACTTTCATAATTTTTGCCCCACGTCTAACACCTTTATTAACCATATTCATATTCAACTCGATGACAATATCACAAATCAGATTATGGTGGTTATTGGTGTTTGGTAAATAAACTCAGCAATTTTGCCGTTATTGTCGGTTCATCAACAACTTCGTCAGCCTATATGTCTACGGTCATCCTAATACGGTTAGTTCAATTTTACAATTATATTTTACGATCGAAATCTTTCTCTTTTATTGCTGTGCTGTTGTCTGAATAGGAATGAGATCCTTTTTCGTTAATCTCTACATTCTTCCGCTTCTCTTCAGTATTTGATTGACATAACAAAAATTTCAATTTGTTTTAGCAAGTACGTTTGTTTTTTCTCCTTTCGCATACTTTAGGAGTACAACCCACCAATCTTTCTTTTTGAAAAGTGACACTGTTTTTTTGAAACAACGGTGACCCAGATTTGAGCCAGAGTTTAGCAGTAATACTTTATTATTATTAGCGGACAGTTGTCAATCATTTCACTTACCAGCCACCTCAGACTTGATAATAATTTGGATATCCTTTTCTCTACAATATACTTTTTTTCGTTTTTCGTGGATTTAGAAAATATATCCAGCGTTGAATTTTTGCAGCATTTTTGCAATTCTTTATAGTAGACTGTCTTCCAATTGTGGTTTTCAACATCTAACTGACAAAATTTTTGTTGGTTTCTGTCCACTTATCTATGTTTTGAAGGAAACTTTACAAAATATATAGAAAATATCATACTTTCGAACATTTTACATTTTTTATTATGAAAGTCCAACAGGATAGAAACGTGTTTACAGTGCAAGAAGTCTGCTTTGTTCTTTTCACAAAACGTTCACAGGAATAGTTGATATTTGTTTGCAAAAAGGGTTTGGAAAAAAACAGCAAAATAATTCGAGGATATTTTGCAGTACATCTTGATCCTTCCAGTTGCAGATCACGTGTCACAACATGTTAGTTTACCATGTAGAAATAAGGCACAAGTTATGCACCCAAAAAGCCGTGCGGCACAAACAGAACAGATCCAGAAGCTACATGGGGAACTGCGCAGCTCTCGGACGAAATAAAGGATTTTTTCTGGTTCAGCCCCCAGCTCAAGGGGCATATAACGTCTAAGCCCCGATCCACCAGCCTGCGTACAACAATTTTTTATATAATAAATTTTTGTAGCTTGTTAACTACTGTAAAGTCTATTCAGCTACTGTCATTCAACTAATGAGAAGGCTAAACCGTCTGCTTCATAATTACCAATTTCCCAGGAGCCTTCAGATGAGATGTCACGATTTTCAAAATTAGCTTTGAAATTGGATGCAATTTTCTTCTCTCCTTTACAGAAACTGGGCTCTAAAGAGAAGTAATTAAATTTGAAAGTCTTTTGGGTTCTCGTTATCAAGTTATCTCACACAATGATTGGGAATTTGGAAAACTTTGAGGTGTTTTGAGGGCTTCAATTTCTTGCTGTCGTTTATAAGCGTTATATTTTACGATAGAATTTTTTTTATTATTGCTGTGGTGTTATCTGTGAAGGAATGGTATCCTTTTTCGTTAATCTCTACAATCTTCTGCTTCTCTTCAGTATTTGATTGACATAACAAACATTGAAAATTGTTTTAGCAAATACATTAATTTCTTCTCTTTTCGCATACTCTAGGAGTATAACCAATCATTCTTACTTTTTGAAAGGCGACATTAAATTTTTGGAACAACGTGACCCACTTTTGAGCCAGAGTTTAACAGCAACTCTTTTTTATTATCAACCGACAGTTGTCAATCAGTTCACTAACCAGCCACCACACAGATTTGGTAAAATTTCAGATATCCTTTTCTGCACACTAGTTGTTCTTTCGTGGTTTTAGAAAAGAATTTCAGCAACTAGAAAGCCGTTTGCAGTTTTTCTGCAATTGTCTGTGGTAAATCGTCTTCCAATTGTGGTTTTCAACATCTAGTTGTCACAATTGTTTCTGTCCACTAATCCATGTCTTCACATTGAATACTACCAAACGTGTTATGATTCTTTGCAATCCATTTTATGGAATGAAAGGCAGAATGCAAGCAAAAGACTGTAACTCCTGACATATTAGTTGTTCGTTTTTGGTCTACATCTACTCAACAAACTTAATAGAATTACAAGAAAACCATCGAAAAAAGTTTTTTTTTCTAAAATTAGACATCTAGAGGATAGAACAGCAAAGTTATTGATGTATATTTTTAACTGGCCAAATCGTCATTTCTGGAAAACCTCAACTTAAACGTTATTGTCAACAATTTTTGCCGTTATTAAAATGCGAATCGATATAACCTCCCTTGATGTTTTTTTATGGTTCTGTGTTCGAAGTCGTATCCATTTGGAAGATTTCTGCTTCACAACTCTCGGATGTTTTTAGATTTGCTGTTAAGCTATTTCCTGACGATTCATCCTTGGGTTCGCGAGTTTTTGATAATCGAATCCTTATTATGTAGTTTTTGAACTCAGGAGTGGCCTTTTGATTGAAAAAAGTTATTGCAACTCAACTTCTGAAATTTGGCTCACCTTCTGATGTGACAAACGATAGAACTATTAGCAACCGGCCAAATTTGAAATTGTTTTTGAGCGTTTAATGTTCAACTGCAATTACTCACTGATTGGTTTCAAAAACAAGCGTGAACAACATGGCTTCATGAAATATATCAAAAAACAATCAACTGTTTCTGTACCCGTACAAAATTTTTGCAGTCAGTGTTTATTTTGATGCAAAAAATTCTTTACTCGGGTTATTATTCCAAAAATTATCTTCATTTTATGGTTATCACAATAACTTCATGCTATTTCAACTGTTTTTTACTGTTCAAACGCAGGTCGTTAATTTTGACGGACGTTTTTCAGTTGACGTAGCGTTGACACAAGGCGTTCCTTAATTTCACTTCGCTTTATCAAATTTATTAACAATGTCACGAATTCAGTACAGTACTCTGACAGTTTTCTTTGTTTTGACGATCTTAAATTTTTTTGTGTTTCGCCAACTGACAAATTTTCAAATGCTATAACCGTCAGATTCAATATTAAATGAATTGAATGCAAAAATGTGTCTTTTGCCAAAACTACAACAATAGAGGTTTTATTTTGAATTCTATAATTTTTTGAAGCGGTGTGTTCCAACCGGAAAGTTGTGTAATCTGTTTTAGGACAATTTATCAGCGTGGTTACCTGGCATTTAGAATACTAGAGAGTGCAAAAATATTGATTGCGCTGTTTGAGCATTTCTTAGCGTAGGTCTTACACAATTCTGCGTTTCTAAGCGTAGATCTCACATATTTTTGCCTTTTTAAATGTAAAGGTTACATAATTTTGCTTTTCTAAACGTAGATCTTACATAATTTTGCGTTTCTAAACGTAAAGATTACATAATTTTGCGTTTCGAAGCGTAGATATTACAGAATTTTTGGTGAATTTAGCGTTGATCTTACAAACGTTCAACGCTTAGAGCTCTCTTTGTGAGACTCGAACCACTGCCCTCCTGCTTGCTTGTCACCTGTTCTACAACTGTCCCGCAGTACCTTATTGCTCTTAAGAACCAACCACATTCTTCATAAGCTATGTGAAATCAAATCTATGTAACATCTATATTAAGTTCAACGCAGAATTATGCGAGATATACGCTAAATTCAACGCAAAATTATATAAGGTCTACGCTCAATTCAACGCGAAATAATGTAAAATCTGCGCTAAATTTAACAGAAAATATGTTATAATCTGCAATAAATGCAACGCAAAATTATGTAAGATCTACGCTTGAAAACGCAAAATTATGTAAGAGAAGCGACGAATGCGTTTAATTTATGTACGATCTACGCTTGAACCTAGATCGTACAAAAATTCAACACTTTCAATGCCATTGTTACGCTTTTTTTATATTGTTACGCTTATAATTTTGCGCTTTTTTAGCGTGGACACCTCAATCCTAGATGACTGAGGGCTGCAAGTTAGTTTTGTGCCGATGGGTTGCAGATCTGGCACCGCACAATTGTCTACCTCCTCTTTGTCTCTTTTTACTCTAGAGCAAAGACGATTTGCATTTTATTACGCATGTCATTTTTCTTGTATCAACTTGAACTTTTGGAATTAAAAAATCTTATACTTAGTATTTGAATGATGAGTGAAACAAGGCAATTTTAAATGGATAAAAATTCAATTATGAAAAGTCTGTAAAAATTAAAATTGTGGGTAAATAGTAGAACGTTCAGAAATTACTAAAAATACCTTGGACCTTTTCATCCAATTTTTCTCACTCTAAAGTTTCAAGTAAATTTCAACGAAAAACACCGAATTTTACTTGAATCATTGTTTGGCAAACTGTTCTCAACTGGATAACTGTTACTTCAATTTTACCTGAAAATTTTATGCATCACTGGCTGGATCGTTACCTGAACATACTTGGAAAACACTTTAGTTCAGGTCTGCACTGTTCATGCTTGAACAATTTAAGCAAATTCGGCTTTTTGAGGTGTTTTTACATGAATTTTACCTTAACTTTTTTAGATAATTTTGCCAGAAGAATAAGATATGAATACAGTTGACAATATCTCAGAAAAAAAGAACTTGTTTGAGCAATTGTAATGTTTTGACTGTTTCAATATAAGCATTTAAAACAACAAAATCTTATTGGTGCAATGCATAAATCAACGAACACTGCATTTTTAGGTAACTACAATTGAAACAGCAGCTCAGTTGAAAAAATGCTGGACCGACAGTTCAGGCGCCTTTCAGATCTCTGTACCGCTGAAGTTCACCTGAACTGGCAATTAGGGAACAGAGATCCGCTAAGTTTATTTAAATTTTTTTAGAGTGTATGAAACTACCCCCATTAATTTTACGCATCTGGCTATTCAAGGCCTAGACTATATGAAATGATCTAAAAGGTAATGACAATTATTATCTGACTGACCTAGTCATTCCCATAACAAAAACAAAACCGGTCAAGCTTAATTCTTTTTCTTAAACATAATCTAAGATTTTTCATCTTTTGAACTATCGAACTCAACCATTACCCCCTATCTGAATTCGAATTGACCAAATAACGCAGCTCCCAAGAATTGATTGAAAATTGACCCTAAAAACAACCCTTGTCATACGTTTGGGAGCATTGTTTGGAAACATATTAGCTCAAACGCTAAGTTTAAAGAACTCAAAATAATTAACAGGTAAACAAATTTTTAAAATTTCTTGCATCCTTTGGTTAAAAAAACTGAATGCGGTTTAAGCAAATTTTTTGCTTTAAATAGCGATTCTAAAATAATAACCGCTAATTTTAGTTCAATTATCACGAATACTCACAGCTGTCAAACTTGTGAAGCAAATTATAAAAGATTATAACCAAAGCAGTAAAATCAACTTCACCTCTTTCACCGAAACTCCCCCAAAATTTGCTTTCAGAATTTAATTTAAGCCGGGTTTACCTTTCTTTGGAACCATACCGAAAGACCATAAATGGTTCTTGAGAACCATAGGTAAAACCATAAGGGTTTAATCGAAAAAGGGCCAAAATTTCTTGTTTGTTCTTAATATGGTTTTAAGAACCATAAATGGTTTTATTTATGGTTTCAAAGATTCCGTACGAGATTGATAGGAAAAGCAGGGCAAACAGATGGAACAATAATTCATGTATGGTCTTATCTATTGTTTCCAAGAACCACTCATGGTCAGACACAAGGCATCCGAGAACCATTTATGGTCTTACGTATGGTTTCCAAGAACACTTTATGCTCTTATATATGGTTTCCAAGAACCATTTATGTTCTTATGAATGATGTGCAAGAACTATTTAACGGTTAACAGCACCAATTAAGATCTGCACGGACCCTTGCAGTACAATGAAGCCAAACAACTTCCGTGTCAATGTCTAAACTATGCATCTAGTCAATAAAAACATGTTAAAAAATTTGCTTGAAAGCTTTTTGAATGTTTGAATGTGCAAAGAATTATAAGCAAGCAAATTAAATTGTTAATCAATTTTTTTTCTAATCACTTATCAGCCTAATATTGAACCTACCATTTAGCTATTTTTTCAGCTTATTTAAAATGTTCTTGTGTTATCTTATTCCATGACTAGAAATCACAGCCAAAAAAGCAAGGGACAAAAAATTGCATCTAATTGATTGAGAATTTAAATTTAACTGATAAAATTGAAAAAAGTTTTGTAGATAGACTCGAGTAAATCTATTGATCATTTTTTTCCATTTTAACAGTTAAATTTAAATTCTCATTTAATTAGATCTTTTCATGAGTCGATATCTGGAACTGGGTACGTTCTATGTTCACTAATTTTTTAAAATTTTCTGAGAAAAGCTGTTAAAATTCTCATAATTTTCAATCCTACTGTAAAAAAACTTTCCAAATCCCTTTGAATAATTCTGTTTTTAACTAGCAAAGAGACACAACCCTTAGAAGCACCTCCCCCTGTTCTGAGTCTTGATGAGTCTTCAGTCCACAAATCTTTATCATTACAAATCTCAAGCAAAGTTTTAACTGTTTTTTGCCCGTCCGTGAGCATCTCTCATTAGGTCGTTCCGACGTGGATGCAGTCCACTGTGATGTATTAATTGCATTGAAACTTTTGACGGCTGCGTCGAGGATATATACTGCTGGTTACGCAATCAGCAAAGCACTTCGAGGGTTAATATTTTTTCCAAGTACCTCAAGTACCGCTGATCTTACATAATTTTGGCTAAAATGCTCGGCCCTGGTTTCTATGTAGAAGCCATTTTCATGATTCTTCAAAATCTATTTTAGATGTTTGATTCTGCGGCCCGGTCCGTGTTCTTTTTTTAAACACAGGACGTCCTTTGGTTCACACGTTAAGGTAAAGGTTCACACGTTGTTCAGCTTTTGACATCTATTCTGCAATTTCATTATGATTTGAGCATTTCTTGTTGTTCTTTCACATTCCGATTTCGCTAAGGAAACCTGCATGGTTCTATTCGTAGTGCGGTTTGCTATACAAAATCACAATTTCAAATGGGGTTTGAAACGAGGTGTCCAAGAAAAGAAATGTTTTGCCAAAGAGGCCAAATTGAAGACGATATTCAATTTTTACAAAAGAGACGTTCGTTACAAAAGAGTTCCCGAAATAGGTCTACGCCAAACGAAATCTTCTTGCGGTACAGGTTTGCAGACGAGGACATAAGTTTTTGTCTAAGATTTACGCTAATTTTAGAGCTTGCTCTCACAAGACGGATCACGGTTCCATAGAGCCGGAATATTCGTGCTTCAAGTATTTAGTGAAAACAAGGCAAGATTAGAAGTGAATTTCACAACTGACCATCACGTTGTAAAAGTAAGTGTGTGATATTTACTAGGCAAATCAAATGAAAAAAAAGTAAAAGTTATGATATCAGACGCTGGGAGATATAATAACGCTAATAATAATAATTATTAATAATTGTGGTTTCTGCGTAATCGCAGCGGAATAGCATTAGGCCTACAATAGCCTGTTTTCAGCTGCACTTTTTCTGATTATTCCCCTCTTTTCAGACTGATCTTTTTATGAGCAGCATTGCTCTTTTTTTGTGACTATGGCCACTTTTTTGCGTCTGAAACTTTCACGTGGTACCATCATTGCAGCCAACATTGGTCAGGCTATGGTCAACCTGAAGCTATGGTTAAGAAAGAGCTCATCCTCACACAGACAGCTTCATGGAGGCAGGCCATTGAACTCTCAATCCTTGGCGTGTGAATCACACACCTTACCTCTCGGCTATCACGCCACGCTCGGCTATCCTAATCAATATTTTGCTAGGCAAATCTGATAAAAAGCAAAATCAGGTCAAACATGTATCCAAGACAAATATTGAACTAATTGACAATTTTACTATCATATCCCCGGTTGAGGTCCAGACCGAAATCGTCTCTGATTAGACCGTCCTCAACAAAAGAGACCTCTGATCAAACTAGTGTGAGCTCGAAGTGCGCTCGAAGCCACCTCTCATCAGACAAATTCCAGACCATTGTCCAGACAAAAGTGCGCTCGAAGCCACCTCTCATCAGACAAATTCCAGACCATTGTCCAGACAAAAGTGCGCTCGAAGCCACCTCTCATCAGACAAATTCCAGACCATTGTCCAGACAAAAGTGCGCTCGAAGCCACCTCTCATCAGACAAATTCCAGATCATTGTCCAGACAAAAGTGCGCTCGAAGCCACCTCTCATCAGACAAATTCCAGACCATTGTCCAGACAAAAGTGCGCTCGAAACTTTCTCCAGGCCATGTAACTTGAGCGCACCTAGAACATGCGTGCGCTCGAATATGGTCTGATCAGAGGTCACTTCGGTCCGTCCACCTCGACCTGGGATCACATCCCCCGTAGCCCAAGATTCAAGCATGTAATCTAATGATCTTTACAGAAGTCAGCCCCTATCCAAGAGATCAAAGTTTAGTTGCGTGACCTTTACAAGGAGAGTCTTTCCTTTATAAGTCCAGTCTGATCCAATCGAGGACCTGAACTGAATTTTAAAACGTAACGCGGCTGTGTTTTTTGTATCAATTATCCCTAGGGTTAAAATTTGTAAATTCTTGAATTGACATTTTGACACTTTAGTCTTTATCATAATCTCAGCGGATTTTCACAATTTTGGTCAATTATAAGTTAGTTTATATTTTGTTGCGAGCAATTTAAGCGCGTAACTGTTTGTTTAAAAAAATTTCTTGTAGGCACAGCTGTTTTATAAGTTCTGTATTATTATTTGTATCAACTAATGCTGGAGCAAATATCCTTCTTTTAAAAAATTAGCCCGCGGTAAATTGAGTTTTTCTTTGCATCCTCCTGATGTTTTTTTAATGACGGTTCAAGAGATGCGAGACAGCTTTTACAATTGAACTTGTTAATTTATGCGCTAGAATTTTGTTTCACTCATCGTTTTCATCCGTTGTGAGTGTTATCATTAGAAAACCCGTCCAGCGTAGAATAAGGAATTAAAAAGTTTTTTTGAATTTATTTTATTACGGGGATTATTGAGATTTTAAGTTTTGTGAGCATTCCGCCGAATTACGTTTCATTTGTTCAAATTTTCCGTAATTTTTCTCCCAATTTTCATCAATTTTGCCAAAATTTGTTAATATTGTTAACGGTAGTCTTATTGATTATATCTTTAAAGATAGAAGAGGGTTGGTTGTCAAGCACTTCCACCTGAGTGTATGGATAGAAATCATGCTAAAGTTTTCAAAATTCAGATTTATTTCGTCAAAAATGGGAACGAATGTGCTCTTTTAGCCCACTTTCTTTAAATCCGCTGCAATTAAACACCAAAAACCTGCTGACATATTCTTCTTAACCTCAAAAAGAAAGCTAGTTGTTCCCGCTGGCTTTAAAAAACATCGCGAAATACAATTTTGAGAGTTTTTCGCAAATTTAAACTCGATTATTATTATACAAAATGCTTTGTTTATTTTTGATATGCTGAAGAATTTTATTTAAAAACCAATCTCTTTTGGAACCTTTGGAATAATTATGTGTTCTCTTAGACGCTCAGCAAAATCAGGGCTGGTCTTGATGTCACCGTGGATCCTCACATTAAAAAAAAGATTTTATAAGAGCGCAGCCTTTTTTTCAAAATTTTTCCGTATTTATAGTTTTTTAAGTTACTTACTGACAAAAAATTCAAAATAGGGCACAAATATAAGCAGATACGTTTTACAAAAATTGGAACCCAACAAACATATTTTATGCTTTCAGAGTTAAACTCATGGTGTTTATCACTTTGAAAAAGTGTTTTTGTAAAATTTTGGTATTCTTATGTTTTGCTTTTATTTGTTGCACTTTCTGTAGTCCAATGACTTAGTATCTTCAATCTATGATCCAATTGATTTCCTCAACAGGTGTAATCGAACCTCCACAACGCTTTCAGCTGTTATCTAATTTCTCTTATGACTTCCACTAAATTTTTTCAAGAAAATGTCAATGAACTACGAACTTTGCCAATATTTTATCGTATCATTTCCGTTTCTACCCCCCCAACTTGGTGGGAACAATTTATTTGCAACCACCATGCAACAATAACGACAAATGTTACTTTTTGCAACTCCAAAAGTCAGATCAATTTTCTCTGCCATTCTGCCGCAGAACATTCCTTCAAAAAAATAAGTTTGACTTTTGCAATGGCTATCAAAAACGAACCTAGGATAGTTTGTATCGATAACCAAATCGAAAAATGACACTATTGGTTTGCAACAAGAAATAATTCCTATGTAAGTAAAATGCGAAAACGGACATCAAATGCATTTGGCTTTACGGCCAGAGAGATCAAGACAAGGTTGCTGACGCTGCAAACTCCGAGGATGTCAAAAAGATATTGGAATCACTACAAAAACTTGGCTTGAGGGCTCAAAACTTCGCCTCGTAAAATTGCAATTATTCATATATCAGTGATCGCAGGATCTGGCTATCATCAGTTACCGCAAAATTGAGTGAGGATTGAACAATAATACAACCGTTGACTACAATAACTACATGAGAGATGTGTGCGCATGGTTCATCGAAAGGCAATCACACCAAAAAAACTGGAGGATGAAGTTGTAAAAATTGACGAAAGCATGTTTACTAGGAGGAAATCAAAGAAGAGGCGAGTGTAGCCTAGACAGTGGTTACTTGGGGGGTTATGTGAAACTAAAGAAGTCTTCATCTGTGGTGTCTTAAACCAGAAATCTCCAACACTGATGGGTTGTATTGGAAAATACAATGAAGTTGGAACTACTATAGTTTCCGACTGCTCGGCTGCTTTAAAAGTCATTGGATTCATTTGAAATTATTTTGAGACATTTATCTGATATCTGTAACACCTTGTAAATATTCAAGAATTCATTTCGTTGATTAGTTTGTTTTTGGGGGAGGCATAATGTTGAGGGTACAAAATATTCACACTGGGGTTGCATAACCTGCTTGGGGCACAAACGGTTAAGATCGATTCTATCTTATTTCTCTCAACTTTTGACGTAGTCTCAGTAAGCACAGGCCAAAAGTTTTTTCTTCTGATTTGTCATTTAAGGTATGTAAGGGTTTTAGGTTTAACCGACATTTCTAGGTTTTGATAGAACGAGTTTCTAAACTTTTTTGTTTTCAAGCCTAATTACACATTTTATAGGTTCATTTTATTTCGTTGTCGAATCATCATATTGTCGACTAGTCCATTTGAAAGAAATACATAGTAGGAAAGGTGCAATTGAATATGCAAATTGTTTTTGTTGAATGTTTTAAGCTTTTTTGGGACTTATTTCTCTTGCAAAATGTAGTGGAATTTTTTGCCAATTTTTCTCCTTATTTTCGATGTTTGGTGACATATACCCGATAAAGATAGGTCTGAATTGCTTCTGCGAGACGTATAACCAAACTTTCTTAAAGATTTCAGTTTATAGCTAATTGTTTTAATGACTATCGAGTTATCTTTAAAAAAAAAGATTTTCTCAACTGTCCACCTTTTGCTCCATTTTTGTCATCAAATAACTCACCCTCTTTAATAAGAGGTCTCAATCACTTTCGTCAATTCAAATTTAGTTTCTCTGTTTGTTATATGTTTTTCCTGATGGCCTCGACCATTTAATTTCATAAATTTTTGAGTGTGCTATACTGTTCGTTTTCTGGTTTTCTTTGTGTTGTCATTTCTACGTAGACCTTCTATAGGGAAGACCTGTTGGTGCTCAGAAGAGAACCAAATGACGACTTAAAGTTCTTGTAGATAATAACTTATAACTAAAGTGCCTTCAACAAAGTGGTGTCCTAAAATTGTTTGTGAAGATTTGTTTTGTATCTGTATTTGTTAAAATTCTGTAGTCGTTTGACATAGTTTTCATTGTTTTCAAAGAAACTTGTTTGACTTTTTTATCTTCGCCATTTTTTAAACTATTTTTCGGTCGATTTGCAGCTTGATCGCTTTAAAAACAGGTAACTGGTTGAGCTATAATTTCATACCTGTTCCCAGTGAGCTATAACTTAGTCTTTATAACAATTTTAGTTTCAACCATTTTTTTTGCGGCTTTGTTAGTACTCGACTACAAAAATTACTTGTAATTTTTTAAATTTTTTTGTACATTTTATAAAGTTATCGTATTTTAATTGGTTTGCCGTACGTGCCATTGGCTTTGAAAAATTGAGCAATTGAAAATCTTCAGATTTGATAGTGACAAACTTGTACTTTTAACGGATTCACTGCCTTTTTTAAGCAAAGTTTCATTGCTCTTTTTAATTTTGGCGGAGTTCGTCCCCCTTTTAAATTTGTACTTTTAGATTACTTTTATATTGTAACATGAATAGTATGTGCCATTGGCTTTGAAGTTGTGCAATTGAACATTTTTAGTTTTCTTAGTGACATACTTATGCTTTTATCGGCTTAACGGCCATTCATGCGCAAAATTTCAATTGGCGTTCTTATTTTGCAGGTATTTGATCTTATTTGTAGTATCATGACGTACACTGGATAACGACAAATCTCAATTGCTTCCTAAGGAGATATAATGAAACTTTAAAGACTTCAGTTAATATCTAATGATTTATTCAAATCACTTTGAATTTAATTTATTTCTAAAATGGAAACATTTTTCGAACTTCGCTGTTTTGCATTTTATCGATCCGTTACCCAATCGCATTGAGGACAGGTCCCATATTTTCTAATGACGTATAGGTTAATTTGTTTTTTTTCAGGTTTTATCTGATTTTGTTGTCATTATAGCTTTTATGATTTGTTTTGTTATTTTTTTAGATACAGATATCGACTTTTGGTCGTGATTAATGTTTGTTATTTGATTTTTATGACTGTTTTTTAGTACTCATATTAAGAGCAAATTTCATGGGCCTCTAAGGTGGCATTATTTTATTTCAAGAATGGTTAGTTGAACGATATGTAAGTTTTTGAACGTTTTCTATCTCTTGCTCATTTGGAAGACAATTTGTAAGATTGTGGATGAGCCAGTTCGCAGTATTATGTGCTTGAGATAAGGACTAAAGTGCTACTCGTTTTGTAATGAGAGGCTTCTTAAATTGGGAAAATTAAAATCAATTAGTACTTCGCTCCCCGTCTCAATCAATGTTGGCTGCATTTTCCTGTAGAGAACAATTGTTCGTCCAATCACTGCGATTGAATACCATTTTCAGCTGCCTGTCAGTATAAAAAGCTCATAATCTGAAAATAAATTTATTATGCATTAAAGAGCAATTATTATATCTTACTTAGTTAATAATATTGGGCTTTAGAAAAATTAATTATAGATCAATTTTTAATTCTTCCTAGTCATTAGAATTGCTTTAGCTTCTTCCATTGCTACACTTGTTATTGTGAATTCTGTTGTTGGAATTGGGATTGTTGTTGTTGTTGTTGTTGTTGTTGTTGTTTACTGTTTGTGGCTGTGGGGACTGGGGGTCTTCTAACACAAGCCTCCCCTAAGGATGTGTCAATGTCAAATCGGGTTGGGAATTCTGCCCTCTGTTTCAGTCTCTGCTCCATATGTTTATTCACAATAGTTTGGGCCTAGAAGCAAAGAAAGAAAAAATTAATTATTTCCACTATCACTGGCGGTTAAAATTTTTTTGAGGCAAAATATAATTGAAAAAATTAGATGCCAAATCTAGCAGTGGCGCTGTCTGGTGTTGGATGTATTTGCGCATCTTTTAGACCATAGTTATATTTAAAAATGCGCTGATAACACTACATTTAAAAAATGCTAGGAAAAATGCTGGCGTAACTCACAATTTTACCTCTATCTATTTCGAAATTCTACGTACCCAGAAAAATATTCATGATAAGCCTCGATACAGCACTGAAGGCCGGTAATTCGACTGATTCAGAACAAATTCTTTTTAAAAATATCATTTTCGTTTTAAAAATGTGAAATTTTGTTTTAAAAATACCGAGTTTTGTTCTGAAAACATCAAACTTGACTTTCAGTTCAGTCTATCTAATAGTTGAACTGGTAATTTCGAAAATGATATATACTTAAATGCTTAGTATGGGTACCTTGTGTTGTTTGAGAATGTGGTTGGGTTCCGTGACTAATTCAGTGTGTTTGATGTTGTTGCTCACTGCCTTAGCGGCTGTGCTCCTCGCGTGAAGGGGAAGAGTTCTTTGGTAGTACCAGTCTAAAACGCCCCCAAAAAATATATAACCAAACAAGGAGGCTCGGTAATGTGCGTTCGCACATCAAGTTCCGATCCCGTTTGTCCACATTTTCGGCATATATGTCTACCAAATAAGAACAGATGGAAAACCCCAAAAATTCAAGTAATTTTCAAAAAAAAATTTGTGTGAAAAAAGATCGCCTCAAACGCAAATAACTCAGTGGAGTAAAAATGCAGCATTACATTGATGAGGTCAGCCACTATTAAGAAAGCAAGTCAAGATGAACAACAAAATCAAACAACAATAACAACAAACATTAATTACATTCAAAACTTTATGCCCATTTAAAAAGAAAACTTACAGAAGCTCAAAACATCTACGGATAAAACTGAAACTAAACAAAATAACTTTTAATGCACTAGAAAAGATTAGGGACCACTCTATAAAAAGGCTCGGTAACAATCAGACAAAAAAGAACAAAAAAAACAGCAAAGATAAAAAAGTTTAATTATTAAAAACAATTAATTTCATTGTAAGGAAAACTATTAGATGGCCATTGAAAACATCCAATAAGTTTATTATCACATACGCCTCTATAGCAGGGCCTTAAGACCTGTCATTCATGATTTTTTTCGGTTACAAAAAGAACAACAAACAGAGACAACAAAAAAAATACAATTAAAACTTGCGAGAAAACGCTGTCGAAGCCGTACAGTCATATTTGGCCCCTCCAAAAATGATTAATTTGAGCCTTCTTCGAACGCAAAGGTATAGGCCTTATCTTTGAAAAGAAGATGTAAAAACCACAACAAAATTAAGAAAAAAGGTCAAAATTAAATGAAACATTTTTTTCGAAAACATTTTCAAAGTCATGAAAGCCATTAGCTACAAATTTAAAACAATTAAATAGGTTTGCCTATTTTTCAAAAACGAAGCTCTAGAGACCAGTAAAAATTTAGAATTTGTCATAGGTCTTTAACAATATCGTTAAGTATAGACAGAAATGAAAATTTAGTTTACTTTTTGTGCGAACAACTTTTGTCGAAGCCAGTAAATTCATAACAAATTCTTTTTAAAAGAGTATATTTTGTAATTTGCACCTTTCCTCGACAACAATAATCTCACATGTGACCTGTAATAAAGAAGACAAGGAAACAAATAGACAAAAAAGAAGAAAAATGCGAACTTAAGCATCGTTAAAGTGTTTTTTTATTTTTGATTACAATTGTTTTCAAAGTCATGAAAGCCATCAACTATCTACTTAATACAGAATAGAAGCTCATTTATTTCCTCATAAAATCCCAATGAGAACTTTCGTTATTCAGGTAATTTCATACGACTAAAAAGACAAAGTTAAAACGACAGTTAAAGAAAATTGTAAAAAAAAATCAATTAATTTCTTCAAGAAAGGGATGTCGAAGCCGTTGAAACCATAATCTATGCATTCCAAGACTTTTAAATATTCAATTGTACTCTGTTTTGAACGCCAATAATGTAATTTGCGAAATGGCAATGATATGATACTGTGACAAAACGAGAAAAAAAACTTGAAAAAGGCGCCAATACCTAAAAACTAAAAAAAAATTGTGAAATCTAGTGGTATCAAAGCCAAAAAACCATAACTTATCGCGTAATACCGTAAAAAAGAATTTAAATTCAATTCAATAGAAAGAAGAGGAAAAATGCTTTCTTTCTTTTCTGACTCTAAGCTACAAGCTGACCAAATTAAGAGAAAAAATAGTTGCAAAGTTCAATAAGCCATTGTTTAATTAAAATCAAACATTTTTAAAAGTCAAAACGACCCTAATCCTTCGAGTAAAGAAAATAGATACAATAAGTTGGAACTGTTTAGAAAACCTTTTGGACCTATGAACAGTGAACTTTGATGTGAATTGTTCTGTTCTTTAGTTAACATAAAAAAGCTCAATTTTTTAAAAAAAAAAAGACCGACTGATTACAATCCGAATTCTTTTTCCGATTGTAACAGTCCAAGATTAGACCAAAGACAGCCCCGCTTTTGTTGTTTGTCCATTTAGAACCTTCAACTGTTTCCAATGCTTTAGAACTATATAAGTTGTTAGTCAAAGGATCATAAATAAATGCTGCGTTTTCGATGATCATAGAGTAAAGTCAGCAAAAAAGGCAAAACTTTAATTCTACACTACTCTCAATGGAAGTAGAAGTAAAAATAGCTCGCTTTGTAGTTTACAACGATTGTGTTTGTTGTTTTTGGAGTGTGTACTTCAAGCAAATTTAATCAAACTGGACTACAGAAGCTTATTTCGGGCAATTTTTTATTAAAAAAGCTGAATTTTGAAACATTTTGCCAAAATTTGAGCCAAAGAAATGAAATCAAAATAGTCAACAACTCTTTTGTCTCTAAAAGTAATATAAACAGTACTATTGTTAACAATTTTCACAGTTTTTTTTAGCAAAATTGACAAAATTTTATGCGAAGGGACAAAATTAAATAAAACATTTTTTTCGAAAACATTTTCAAAGTCATGAAAGCCATTAGCTACAAATTTTAAAAAATTAAATAGGTGTGACTATTTTTCAAAAATGAAGCTCTAGAGACCAGTAAAAATTCAGAATTTGTCATAAGTTTTTAACAATATCGTTAAGTATAGACAGAAATGAAAATTTAGTTTTCTTTTTGTGCGAACAACTTGTGTCGAAGCCAGTAAATTCATAACAAATTCTTTTTAAAAGAGTATATTTTGTAATTTGCACCTTTCCTCGACAACAATAATCTCACATGTGACCTGTAATAAAGAAGACAAGGAAACAAATAGACAAAAAAGAAGAAAAATGCGAACTTAAACATCGTTAAAGTGTTTTTTTATTTTTGATTACAATTGTTTTCAAAGTCATGAAAGCCATCAGCTATCTACTTAATACAGAATAGAAGCTCATTTATAGGAGGGGCTTTTTAATGATACCACTCACAACTCTCTACGATTAATATATCGATCGGTCAAAATTGTCCGAACAAAAAAAACCATTGTTGAGTATATAGTTCCTCCCCCCTCAAGAGGGGTCGGAACAACTAAAAATAATCAACACAAAAGTTTATTTTCCATACGTAAACTGAATTAAGAAATCTTTCTGTATTTCATTAAATGACTACGACTAAAAATCCTTCCACAGAAAATTTTCCGTAATTAAAAACAAAATTTTGATGTTTGGGTGTCGGATTAAATGCATATTTAAATGCGCAAGAGTTCTCTGACAATGAGCCATATATCGCTACCAGACGAAAAATGAAAATAAAAACATTTTGGAAAAATTCGGAAAAATTTTGGAAAAATTTGGAACTCTAGTGTGTTGCAGATTAAAGCAACTGGTCCTAAGTTCTCGATTGCCTATCTACACCACTTTTTTTTTAACTGCAGTTCTTCAAGGCTTCATCTTTCTTGTCAAGAAAGTTCATTAAGAAAGGTTCTTTTTTAAGCCGTAAAAAGCATATTTTTGTACATTTGAATATATTTTCATTTAGCATTTAAGAACTGAAAATATTGAACATCAGTTCACCTGAGAAGTCGATTTCGTGGTCAACAGGAACTGACTTGATGACCCGATTGGTGACTCTATTGTAGACGATCTGGATCAACAACTCAGCCGCATCTGGCTTCATGTGGATTGTACCCTCAACCAACTCATCCGGAATGTCCAGTTCCAACTTCTCTATCAATCGCCTACACAAAAAAAATAAGTCAATAAATTTGGAGTTTTGTAATTCTTTATTTTTTTGTTCGGTTGAGGAAAACACCTTAGAATTTGTTCTGGTCTTAAGAGATGACACTTGTAAAAAAAGACAAGCAGATCTAATAGTGTTCTCTTTGGTGTAGTTTATGATTAATTTGCCGTTAGTTGAAATGTAAACTTTTGTATCTGTGGCTAAATTTGCAGCAGAAAACAATTTATTATTGTTAATATTAAATAACAGAAAATATTATTTAGCACATGTCGAAACCTCAAACAAACATTGACGGACAGTTGTTAGAATCTGATTATATAACAGCAGGGGGGGGGGGTGAGTTCTCGGGGGGGGGGATGAGTTCGCTGCTGGTGATAACAAGGTGAGATTTTGAACCTGAGGACAGTCCAGTTTTTGAGTTTGGACTCGAGTGAGTGTCCGTTGTGAAACTGGTGCATTGACAGGTGCTGTGGGAAGTAGCAGTGGAGTATCTCTGCCACCACATATCCATTAGAACAGTCTCTTCTCACATTCCTAACCAACACTGTCAAGTCCATTGACTGCAGCCATTTGAACACGTCACGGGGTAGCAACAACATCCTAAATAAAAAAGGGGTTTTTGGTCCAGCTCAGTTCTTTCATATTTTTCCATAAGTGGAGCATGGCCATTTCAGTACATTCCTTGACTCGATTACGGTCTTTTCATGAGTCGAGGAATTGAATTTTTGGGATTATTAAAAGTTAACATAAATATTAAACATCGTCCCATGTTTTAAAAAAAAAAACAGAGATCGTACTCCAAAAATGGTCGATTTTTAATGTCAAAAAATTGTCGGTAACATCACTTTTTGTTAGAAAAAATTGACAAAAGCGCGTAGTTTTTCTTTGATATCGTCGATAAGTTCCGTTTTCAACAGAGGAATTATTCAATGTGTGTCGTTTTCAAAAGCAGGAAATAGTCGACAGTTCGAAGCGCACTCGATTGAACGCAATATTTTCATGACCTATTATAAATGAGTTCAAAGAATTATAGTCCTAAGTACTATATTCATTTTATCGATTCATTTGGCGCATTAATAAATTGTATTTTCATTTTCGGATGAAATGTGTAAATTGAACTGGGGGTGTTTGAGGAGCTTATTTTATTAAGGGGGTCGGTTTTTAACTTTTGAGTAGAAAATTGATTCATAGATTAAAATCGAAAATTTACAGCAAATCATTAATTTATGATTGCGTGTGGTGAGCAATTAAGTGCGTTTAGGTGGTGTGCGTGCAAGTATGCGTGCTTGCTTGTGTGTGTAAGTGTGTGAGCATCTTTTTAAAATCTCAGAGTCAATATTTCGTTGGTTGAATTTTAGGAGTAGTCAGTCACGCTATGCTTTTATAATTACTGAATATTTCTGTTTAACTTAGCAGCCACCATCTACTCATACAGTTGTTAATTATACTTGCAGTAGTAATTGGCGAAAAAAAACAATAGTTTTCGGTCGTGAAGCTTTTTCAATTCCCCGTTCAAGTGGTGAGTGAATTTAGTAATGAAATACATTTTCCGTTTTCTGGAGCAATTTTTTCTTGCAGCAGTTTGGCTTCAGTTTTTGCTGTTTCCTCTTCGTCTTGCGCACAATTGTTATAAAAAAGTGATACACGACATATGTTTTCAAGATTTATAGTGGTTTTTGGTTTTTTGTGTTCTTGAGGTTTTGCAATTTTTTTCTGTCGGCATAAGACAGAAACAAACCTTTTATCGGTTCTTTAATTTTTTTTCAATTTTGAGTTTATTGAAAGATTTCAATTCAAATCTAACGGTTTCCAAAACTTTGATATAACTTATTTGCAAAAGTTTCATTTTTTTAATGATGTTAGTTTTGTAGTTATTCTTCGACCAATCATTTTGACTAATGACTGGTCAAATTAGTCCTATAAGGAATCAATTTCAGTCATTTCTATTTATATTTATTGAAATACTTGCTAAATTTTGTTTTCAAAAACTACAAGTGATTTTTCAATTTTGCCAGATTTTTTGTAGTTCCATGACTTAACAAGGTCTGTGAATCTTGTTTCACTGCTGAATTGTTATTTTGTTTTTTAAAAAAAGCGTCTAATTGAGCTCGTTACTTCAGTTCCTGTTTTTCATGCAGAAGTGTCTCAAGGATTATCAGTTTAGGGGATGTTGCTTTTTATCAGTTTCAAATCATATCTAACGTTTTTGAGAACTTTGACACTACTAGTTTTCCAAACTCTTTGACTTTGACATTTGCCAATTTTTGTAGTTTCTTTCATTGTACTGTGCTCAAGTGTTGATATTGACGTCTTTTTTCGCTCTATCGATGCAAATATTTCAATTTACTGCTTTTTGTTTGATCGGGTTTCAGACTATTTGTTTTTAAAAAGTGTAAGTGAATTTTTATTTTTCTTTCTCTGTAGTCCCTAAATGCTTTTTACAAAACCTCATATTTGCTTTCAAACGATTAGTGATGTAAAGATTATTGATGTTTCAGTTCTTAGTTGCATGTTTCAGTAATTTTGGAAGCCACTTAATTTAACATAAATTGGTAAAATCAAATTTTGCTTACTATCTCATGTGTTGTCCTTCTACCTTTTCTCTTCTATTTTTTTTTCAACGTTGGTGTTTTCTGTTTGAACTCATATACTCTAAAATCCGATATTGAGAATATTGATTAGGATGTTTTTGGACCTAATATTTTGCGCAACCACTTTTTTTAAACAAATGCGAAAACTTTTTTTTGGAACATGTAAATTACTCAGACTATAACCATAAGGTTAGATATCTACAAGCTCTAAAATGTTAAATAAATTAATCAGCATTGTTATTAATATAATAATCTTCAAATTGTGGCTGTTCGTTTTCATATGTAAAAATAGGATTTGAAGGCCCCTATTTGTCTATTAACGAGTACTTTCTTGTGTTGATCGAGCAAAAACTCGGTTAAAACATTTTTAAAGCAAGTTTTACTGTTAAAAGTTTTAATTGAAGAGGGCAATTTGTTCCATTTTTGAACGCTTTTCAAGATTTAGGATTTGTTACTCCACTTCGTTTTCGTGGTCTTTTTTTTAAAAAAAATTGATTTGTTCTTTTGTTCTGTCTAGCGTTATGGCGACTAGAAAACATTTAAAAATTTTCGGATGTTTCCCATTGTCTTATGTCTGATTGTAGCTTCATTAGGCTAACTTTTGAGATAAACAATTTGGCTGGCAGGATACGATCCTTAATGAGAAGATCAATAGAGTGGTCATATTTTTGACGAAAATAACAATTTTTTATTCCCCAGTTAATTTGCCTGTTTATGCGGTTTATGTTCTTGACTGTAAGAGTTTGAAAGAATACTCCACTGAAAGAGAGATGAGAGAGTACAACTGACTTGAAAACATCAGTTCTTACTTTCAAAGATATTTGATTTCTTACAAGATACAAAGAACGAATTGCATTAGCCATTTTGCTAAAAACTGAGTTCAGGTGATTTTCAAAAGTTAGGTTTGAATCAATTTGTACTACCAGATATTGACATGCATGAGCTGGTTTGATAACTTCGCCTTTAAATGAAAACTCGGGATCCGAATTAGTATGATTTGTAAAGATTAACATCTCTGTTTTATCGGCATTTAAAGTGAGTTGATTCTCTGTCAGGTATTTGTCTGTTTGTTCTAATATTTTTTCAATTTTTTTTGGGAATATTTTCATTACGTTCAAAATTGCATGTAATACTAGTGTCATCCGCAAATTGAGCAACATCATTTTTACCTTCCAGCTTTTCAGAAAAATCGTTGACATATAACAGAAAAATAATAGGTCCTAATACAGTTCCTTGTGGAACACCATGATTAATAGTTATTTTATCTGATAAGTCAATACCCAGTTTTACGCATTGTGTTCGATTTTTGAGAAAAGATTTCAGAAGTAAAATTGTTGATTGAGAGAAGTTGAAATTTTCAGCTTTCTTGAGAAATATCTCATGTGAAATTGAATTGAAAGCCTTTGCAAGATCTAAGAACACAGCACCTGTGTCGTTGTTATCTTCCATAATTCCTTTTATTTTTTCATTAAAATAAAGCACAGCATCAGTAGACGACTTTCGAGATTGGAAACCGAATTGTTTTTTGTTCAAGAGCGCAAATTTTTCAAGATATTCTACTAACTGATTAAGTAAAAGCCTTTCAAAAACTTTTGCGAAAGTTGGTGTTACAGAAATTGGACGACAATTAGTTAAAACAAAAACATCTCCTTTCTTGAAAATTGGTGTGATGTGCGCATCCTTAAGAATTGTTGGAAAAACTCTCTCTTGAATACAATCGTTAAATATAATCTGAAGATGTGTCCCAAGAGCATATTTTCCGGATTTCAATGCCCAAGCATTGATGTATCCCGGCCCTGGTGCTTTGTTGTTATCTAGATTGTCAACAACTTTATAGATTTTCCTCAAAGTAAAAGGTCTAAAGTTAAACTCTTGAAATTTTTGCTCTATTTTTTCGACGTTCAATGAAACAATCTGCCCTCTGTAGATGCCCATTTCGCAGAAAACTCTGTTAAAAGCGTTACATATTGATTTTTTCTCTTTCGTTTTTCTACCATTCTCATCAATTTCTGTGATGTTTGGACTGTTGTTTTTCTTTCCAATTTTTTTCTTAATGAATTTCCATTTCTCTTTTGAGGTTTCAATTTTCTTAAAAAATTCCTCTGAAAATTGATTTTGTGCTTCTTTTAACTTTCGATTTACAAGGTTGTGATACTTGTAGTCATTGAAGTACCGATGTTTCTCGGCAACTAAATGTTGAATTTCTTTGTTGAACTTCAATTACGATTTTGAAAAATTTAAGAGTTTATTTTCGTGTATGTATTGGTTTATGATTTCAAAAACTGTACCTCTAAGGAGGATGAAAATCCGGTCTTTAGTTTCTTCTCAATTCGTTGAATTGTAATTCGTTACTGGTTCATTAACGCAAGTCCTTTTGTGGTCAAAAACGATTTTCCTGTCTCAAAATGACTCTTGTCAACTTTAATTAGAGGCGTTTATGTCCAATGATCCGTGAAGTTTTTAGAGACTGTTTTTATTGATTTCAACAAGTCAAACATTTTCTGGATCTTTTCCGTTTGTGCCCCCCAGTACGTTATGCACCCCCCAGTTACAGAGCACGTGCCATTACATAGTAAATCATTATGTAAAAATATGGCACGTGCGTCTGGGGGATGTAAATAATATGCGCCCACTAAGATGGGGGGGGCACAAACGGAAAAGACCCCATTTTCTTTTAAAAATTTTTTTTTGTTGCAAATACAATTTTCTCATCGACATTTTGTATTTATTTGTCTACGAAGCAACCAACCAGCTATATTTTTTTAATTCTGACCCTTTTGACAGCCGGTCAGCTGTTACTGAAGCGATTTTCCGGGCGGGAACAGTTTTTGTGGCTCGCGGGGCAAACCGCAGTTAACCATCTCAATTTTATCTTAAATTAATCAACCTTCTCTGGCTGTTTGTTTCCGGTCTCACATATAAAAATAAAATTTAAAATCACTTTGTCGGCAGTTTTTTATATTCGACTGGCAGGGCAATAATTGAAACTTCCTTTAAACTTTATTTTAAATTCTAGGCGATGGAAATTTTCTCAACTTCTTAAAACTTAAATTGTTTGGAAAAGTGGAAGGGTTGGCTATGTTCAGTGCTTTTCAGTGCACATCCATGTAAATTTTTTGGAGCTGAAGTTGTTCAAGAAATCAATGAGGCGCTTTTCGTACATCAGCTCCAAAAAATGCTTTGAGTTCGACAGAAAATGGGTTTTGCTAAAAATCTAGGTGATAAAAAAAGAAACGCGGCTTCAAAAACTATGTTGTCCTTACCTGCTTCTGGCTAGTTCTGCGGATTGCTTCTATTCTCTGGAAATTATTACGGACAATTGGGATAATTAAGTAACTGTTTGCTTGTTTATATTTCCAAAACACACCTACAAATCACAATATCACTCAATCAATGCATACGATAGAATGCATAAACAAGCACGTGCGTCTTAATTGTAATTACAGCACCATATACACGTTATAATGCACGCAAATTAATACAAAGACCTGTACACATGTACTATAAAAACAAAGTAATAGATTTATGAAGAGATTGTCTTTAGATGGTCTCTCGATCACTGATGGGGGTTGTTATCGATTAATGTACAGACATAAAAAACGAGCAAGAGTTAATGAGACACCATCAAACTTTGCCAATTATTTTTTAACTAGAAAGTAGTTTTCCAATTAAAAAATGACCATAGTACCAGACCTTACGAAATTTCTGATTAATTGAGACTTAACAGAAAAATTTTTCATTTAAAAATTATCTTAAATGAAAACTAATCATTTTTGTTGTTAAATTTCAGAGGAAAAAAAAGGGAAATCAGATTGTGACTCGTCGAAAGTTTCAACAAATGCTGGATCAACCCAGGATGTTTTTGTTCTCGGACAGCATACTTGTAGGAGTTAGAAACAATTTTAATTTTATTTTTTTAGAGATTTTGTATCGAAGTTACGCCAAAATTTTATTGCTTTTCTTCTTAAAAAAGAGTGCTGAGAAGAGAATAAATGAGAAAAAACAAAAAACATAGCAGGACAAGTCCTGACGTACAATTCAAAAGAATTTTCATTGACTAAACAGAAAAACTAGACATAGAATCTACTATGAGTGAATTGAGAAAAACATTTTTAAAAAAAAAAATCAGAATAAAAAAAAAGAAAAAAACAGAAAATCAATATCAAAATGCCGCATGTGAACAAAAAAACCACTAGCGAGAAATGACAATTTAATTCAAACAAACAACTAGGCCTAGAATAAGCTGTGAAAGGATTGAAAAAACCATTTAGAAAAAAATCCGATCCAGTAAAACAGGAAAATTCAGAGTGAAAATGCTGCATGTGAACAAAAAACCACTACCGAGAAACCGAATTTTTGTTCAAACACCGTTTTCTCGCTCCACTTTAAGATTAGAGCGAAAAAAATTCACGCCGCAAAGCCACTCTCTTTTTTGCTCCATTTCCTATTTTGGCGTGACCAAGATCACAACTCCAATTTGACTTCAAAATCATGAAAATATGTGAACAGATCTTAAAAAAAAACAGCGCCCCAATACAATTCAAATTGTTTGAATTGAAAAAAAATTAAGTGTAAATTTTACAAAAACGGTTCAAGAGCTAACCAAAAACAATGAAAGCCGATTTTAATGCACTTTCAAAATTCTCCACCAACTGTGTGTGATTTTAGAATGTGAAAAGATCTCTATAACAATAACGGCCTGAATAAATTTTTTACCGACGAAATTTGCTGTTAGCGCCCGATGAGTACTAGAGAAAAAACAAACAGAAATTATATAACCGTGCTTTAACTGAATCAGAACATATAAACAACATTACTTTTGTAAACTTTTTCAACATTTGTTTCTATTGTATAATGATCAATTCGGTGCAACTGATTTGAAATGTAAGATTTCGATTAGTTTTCGGAAACGTTTTTAGAACCAAAATGTTTAAAAGATTCGCTTTTAAAAGGTACATCACATTAAGATCGCTAGATGAACCCGTTGAGAATTTGACAAATTTTTATTTTGAGTTTCGTCCAAGAAAGAACAAGAGAAGCCTAAGTTCAAGCGGAAAGGTGCATTATTATCAAAGCAAGGTCTATTTTAATTCTTTTTCAGCTAAAAAACTAGATGTGAACAGCTTTTTTGTCTGTCACGCATAAAAGTATCTTTTTGTTATGCTCAAGCCAATTAAGCACTCTTTTCTTTTAAGTTTCCGGAAAAAATGGTTCAGTTAAACAAAGATAAGATTCCATTACTCTAAAAATAATTTTAATTGAAGAAAAACTCAAAAATCAAAACTCAGAGATTATGATAGATAAGTGGGTAATCGCTCATTTTGTTTTTTTGCTCCATTTTTGCTCCAAAGAATTTGAAGAGTGTGTTTGTTGCCCTTGGCATTGTTTTTGATTTTTAGATCTCAATGAACCTGATAAGTTATATCTGCAGAGAATGAACGCACAACTTCCTCGTTTTTTTAAGACCGGTTTTGCAGGAGGAGCAAAGAGAAAGTTCAAAACTTTTAACGGAAGTTTTTAACAGAAAGATTATCATTGCCCTCCAAAACAAAAATGAATTACAGTAAAAACAAATTTATAAACAAATTGCCAAACTTTTTCGTGTTTTCAGCAGGCACCAAAAATCAAAATAATTCAACGCATTAGAACCGAAATAGTTTGTTTGATTTTTTATTTAATTTTTTTTCTCTGTTAAATACGATACAGCAAAGACCCTTTCTTTGACAAAAATCGTAAATTTGAAACTAAAAATTAGTAAGTAATTGTTTGTATATCAATTTAAAACCGTACACAGATAAAAAAAATGAAGATCTAACTACTATAACGCATTATGTTTGTTTGTCTGTTTTTGTTAATCAGACTGCGCATCAGATCCTAACGTTTGAGCACGCACCATAAGGCAGCAAATTTCAACAGTTCAACGAGGTTTTATCGATTGACAGCAAACCTGATTTTTTCAAGCACTGCTAAATAAGGAAAACAGTTTAATCGCTTTAAATCAACCTTCAGCTTCAAATCTAAACATACGACGGTCAGTTTCCCCTCAAGGGTTATTAAGGCATGGTCGCTTACTTCGATCATTGCGTTTCAGATATCATCCTGAAATTGAAATAATACAGACAGTTCATTTTAAGTTATGGTCGTTTACTTAATTCGAACATTGCGTTTCAGATCCCTTTCTGAAATTGAAATAATATACACTCAGTGCAATTTTGCACCCATTTGTAAATTGATTTCATTTCACGCTTAAACAAGTCTGCGTAACTAGGTTCACCTTTAATTACGGGAACAGGTGTTTTTAGAGCTGAACAAAATATAAAAAAGGTGTTTTCGAATGTGCTTGTCCTGAGCATGATCTAAAATGCCGCTCTCGTACAAAAAGTTTCAAGCAAGCCGGTGGTAGTTTTACTAATAAAAAACTAAGTCAAAAGATATGAAATTTGTAAATCTACCATCAGCATGCTTAGATTTTTCGTACGAGATTGGCAATTGGCAATTCCGAAAGACCATTCTCAGCAAAAGCAAAAAAAAACATTCAAAAACAACCGTTTTGTCACAAAATCTTGTACTTATTATCGCCTTGATTGATATAACCCTTTATATCTTAACGCCACATTATTTCAACCCATAATTTAGCTGTTGCCACCATCAGCACGTGTTCCCATAATTAGCCGATAATTCAATACTTTGTTCGGCTACGATAGTTTCATTTCAAGACCCACGTACAGCTGAGTAATTGCACGAGAAAAATGGTTAAATGTTAATAGTACCAATAAAATATTGAACCGAAAGTGGGTTTAAACGAGGACGTGACCTAATCTTAAACACATTCCCGGCAGATTACCAAAAATTAGCCGCTGTTGATTTCCATAACCAGGATTGAAAGAAGAGAAAAATACTAGAAAAAAAAACAAATTTTTGCACATAAAACATACTACTGTTCCGTAGTGAAATGACACAGGGGCTAGTGTCAATACCAATAAGCATTAGAGATGGTAACTAAGAACAAGTTTGAGTAACGGGCATCTAAAATGGGGCTTTATGGGTTCATCCCGTCTCTATTTCTCATTTCGTTTTTTGATACTTAATCTGTTCAATTTGAGTGTCTGCTGTGCAACTGCTGTCTAAACACTTGTAGCAGAAGGAGAGAGGAGTGAAACTAGCCTTGAGAAGTCAAAGATTTCACGCAAAATGGTGAACAAGCTGTGAACTAAGGTAAAGCGAAAATTTTTTTAATACATAGCAGGACAAGTCCTGACGTATAATTCAAAGAATTTTCATTGAAGAAACAAAAAACTAGGTTCAGATAAAAAATAAAATAAAAACAGAAAATCAATGTCAAAAATCTGCATGTGAACAAAAACTTACTAGCGACAAATGCAAATTTGGTTCAAACAAAAAACTAGGCCTAAAATAAACCATGAATAGAATGGAAAAGCCATTTGGAAAAAAAATCCGATCCAGAAAATCGAAAAAAAACAGTAAAAATTAAAGTGCAATTTCAGCATGTGAACAAAATCCAATAGCTGGAAAGCGATTTTTTGTTCAAATACCGTTTTCTCCCTCTACTTTAAAAATGGAGCGAAAAAATTCACGCCGCAAAACCACTCGCTTTTTCGCTCCATTTCCTGATTCGGCGTGACCAAAATCACTACTCCAAATTGACTTCAAAAATCATGAAAATGTGTGAACAGATCTTAAAAAAATTAGGAGCGCAATAATAGCCGCCTCGAATTCCAGACGCGGCTATTAAAATTTTGTTTGAGAGCTTTTTTTTGAAAATTGTTTTTGGTCGAGCTCTGTAAGGCATCGTTCCGCAAGCGAGCCGAAATTTTACGTCTAATTGGATTTTTACTGCTTTCAATCAGTATATCCACTGTTTTCATCGAGCATGAAAAAACAGGCAAAGGATTTTGTTTAGAAACCTATTTCTTTATTAATTGGAACATTTGGCTTGGTCATTTTAACAATATTTTGATTGTGAAAGTTTATATCTTGTTATTCATTTTATTTCAAAGTACAATAAAATTTTTCCAATGTTCTAATTATGGGTACAGCTAAAAAGTAATTTTGGTTTGACTGTTAGAGCTTTTCGAGATTTTCATTTGATGCTTAATTTACTAAGGGCAAACAAACCCTGGCCACAAATCCATTTCTCAATACCTTGACTAGGTTGATAGGCTAAGACAACATGCAACCAAGACTCCTTAAGCGACCGAAAACTAATCCAAAACAGAGACCATTACATTTAATATTATACAAGAAACTAATTTTCAAACTTCAAAGCTAAACAACGGTTACATTAAAATTTGTGCATTTTTTTAGAATCATGTTCTAAACGAAAAGACATTGTCCGATTTTACAATTTCTCCCGTCATCAACGTCAGTTTCTGTCTGTTTCGACATCTCGTTTGCTTCGTTTCCTATTCCATTAACATCCCCTCTTTGAGAAGTTAAATCAATTGAAGGTAAATTAGTCTTTTGTGATTTAATGTGCGATATTGATGTTGCTAATTTGAGTCCTTTGGGTGCCTCGAACACTAGAACAATCGTGGACCCCAGATTAAATCTTCCGACCTCGTCGCCCACTGAGAGCTTTACTCCCCGATCACAACGATTATTCATAGATTTGCCATCTGATGATGATGTTTCACTGCTAAATACAAAAAAATCAACGTATTTTTCATTTTTTATCGAAACTTTTTTTATGAAATGGAAAAATTGGAGTTCGATAAGCCATCAACATTATTCGAATCTGAAAATTAAACGTTAGCTCCGTGCTGTGTCACTACTAAAAACAAAGAATTTGATACAGTGGTTAAAATTTTTCGCATTGCTTGACAAAAATTCATGTTTCGTTGAAATGCGAAATATTTTTTCATTTTTTGTTGAAACTTTTTTATGAAATGGAAAAAGTTGTAGTTCGATAAGCCATCAACATTATTTGAATCTGACAATTAAATGTTAGCTCCGTGCTGTGTCACTACTAAAAACAAAAAATTTGATAAAGTGGCTAAAAAAATTGCTCATTGCTTGACAATTAAAAATTCATGATTCATTGAAATGCAAATATACCAATATTTTCCATTTTTTTTTTCATTGTTGAAACTTTTTTATGAAACAAAGCTTTTGGAAAATGTTAACAATTGCAGTTCGACAAGCGATCAACAATTAACGATAACGACCGACAATTAAATGTTAGCTCCGTCTATTTATAACCATCTTCTAGTTCTCCTAAGAATGAAATTTTTCGGCGACATTAATAACGCGATCTGCTTATCGCTTCAATTAAGAAACTAAATCATCCAGACTACTTTACCTAAGTTTGAAGTCTTGGTAGAGACAATTTCTGGTTCTGTTATTGGTTTGCATTTCTGGGCAACTGTTGATGGTGATGGAACCCACAGCAGTGGCCCCTACAGCTGTGAAGGAGAAAAAACCGTGTTCCCACTCTCCCATCATCACACACCTTTCTTGCACACTTAACACACTACTTAGATCATCAGAACCACCATCAATAGGAGACGATGGCAAAGAGGAGTCGCGAGTACCTTGGGTCGATTGATCTGGTCCCTCGTTATGTGGAATGGAATGATGATTGTTCTTTTTTGAGTTCGTAATGGCTGCAGCTCGGCTGAAGAATTTCAGGACCCCTGGTCGGACAGATAACAGAGAGCCTAAACACAAATCAACATTAAATTCTAATACATCGGGGAAGTGGAATCATGTCAAATACAACAGCATTGCCATAAGGAACCGTACCAAATGGTTTCAAAAATACGACCGTCTTCGGTTTGAATTGCGTAATATTGCCGCTGTTTCCAGGTATGTTCCCTTGAGATCAAAACTTCGTTAATTCTTTTATTGAACAGTTTGGGTCAATTTCTAAAAAAAATAAACCCCCCTGAGAATCACTTGACAAAAAATAAACATAGCCGGCAGATTGCCGGAAAAGAGCCACGATAGACGCTTGTGGCCTTCCATGAATTGAAACAACTAAAGAAATAAGATAGACAGATCGACCACCAGTCCTTTAATAGACCACTAGACTTTTTGGTTAGATTCGGCCTGTCATTTTTATGAGACACATAAGCTATACAAGAAAGCCCTGATAGGGCTTTTCAAAATTAATATTCGAAATCATAAACTCAAGACTCTTATAATCAAGAATTAGGGCATATACGTTTGGCACTACTTAGATGCACACTATTGACCTTTAATTAGTAAATGTTCATAAAACTTAAAGTTCCATAAGTGAGTTCAGAAGTCTTTTTTTGAGTGAGGTAAGTCACGCAATTGACCTAAAAGCAGAAACGACGTCACGAACACTAATTTTAACTGCAAAGCAGTAGAAGTCACTGAAGTCATTGAGAAAATCAATTCCAAGAACTCAGGGTAAGACGAAACAAAAATCTGTTAGACGCTAAAAAAATAATAGCGCAATAATAGCCTCCTAGAATTGCTGACGCGGCCATTAAACATAAACCGACTAACTTTGGACAAAATGTTCTCAAACGACAGGCGGGACAACTTACTTCAGAGGGGGCTGTAGCCTAGATAGATTCTTATGGGCTATTATGGTTTTTTAAGCAACTTAAAAACTTAAGACTTAATTTCTGAATAAGAGCAATTTAGGTCATGCGAAAATCAAGAAGTCAAGCGTGAAGAATTCATTTGAGAAATGAAACCAAAACAATAATCTAGCACAAATCACCAAAACGTTAAGGCGAAAAATTTAGCATTAAAAAGGCACACATTTACAATAATTGCTTCTTTCTTCGCTCAAGAGCAATTAAAAATTTACGGAAAAGAATAATTTTTGCGTGATTCCTTGCCTGAAAAATGTCTGACGTAATTTATTGTCCATTTAACAGGTGAGTAGAATCTGTGGCAGTCTTTGGGGCTCAAGTAGATTACGCAAGCATACAAACAGGTGTCATCATCTTTCGTCCCGCTCTTTGAAAAACCTCCCTTTCTATTGTCGCTTTCACCTCTACGTTTGTCTTTTTTGCGATGATATGACAAGGCAAGCAAGTCTCTGGCACTGTAGGATATCATCTGAAATGCAAGTATGTGTCATAGAAGGAAATAAACTTTAGATGAAGCTTAGATTTGTTGAACAGATGGCTGTCTGTTTTGTACATTAAACAAACCGACGAACCTCGGGCTCTCAAACGACCGGCGAGCAACGGGGGGGGGGGGGGGGGGGTTGCTTTGGCTGCATGAGGCCACGTCTTAAAGGGGGTTTTGGCTGCACGGGGTCACTTCTTTGGGGGGGGGAGGCTTTGACTGCACGGGGCCACGTCTTTACGGCCTGAACGATCTGCAGGGGTGGGGATGGGGGGGGGGGTTGAAAACGGGGTGTCAAACGCTAAGCACCGCCCTTCACACCATAAGTATAAGTCTCCAAAACAGTTTCTGTGAATCGCATACTTGGAGACGTAGTCAGCTGAAAGGCTCTAAGAGCACTTAATGTCCTCTGGGCGCTAAGTTTTTATCCCGTTTGCGAGGAAAAAAGTCAAATAGGTCAGACAAAAATCGGCCAAGAAAAAAATCGCAAAAAGACCACATGACTAATATAATTGCTACCAAATTCATTTGAGCGCATTCGTTTTGAGAAGAGGGCTTTTGTGACAACAGCCCTAGTGAAATTAGTGCTTTCTCTTCGCCTTACAAATGATCATTATATAGGTACTTCGTTTCTTAATATACAAGGGTGCAAAAGAAATTGGAGCGCAGCCCTTATTGGCATCGTCATCGCATTTCTTTTTCACAATTTCGAGTATGCCCAACTTCAGAGCTATTATTATTATTATTAAATTGACTTGGTACCCGCGATGCGGGAATCGCTTTGTTAATTAATTACAAAAACAGGACCAATTAACAGGATACTGATAGTATTTAAAGTTCACAGCCTTTAATTTCAAAAGAGAGTTCAGCTGTTTCCGAAATAACACCGTTGGACATGTCCAGTCAAAAGTTGCGATGTCATTTCGCTGGGTGAGAACATTTGCATATTTCACAACTCTCAAAACAAAACACCCTTTCAACTTGACTGATTTCGTTCAATTAAGTTTTGTCCTCAAAAACTGCTTTGCTGCCGAACGGTTACTGTGTGGTCCCTTGAAAACTTTCCAATAATAATCAAACTTAAGGGCAGTATCACAGTGATAAATTCTGTTCAGCATAAGACGATCATTTCGAACCAAAAGAAAACTGATTGGCAACAAATTGTTGTAAATGAGGCTCTGATTGTAGTCACTATCGGTGCAAAATTTCTTTTTCAAAGCCCACTCGAGCGCTCGTCTTTGCATTTTTTCTAGTTTTTTTGCAGTTTGCGCAATTCGAGAACCATACATTTGACGCGTAAAAGAATCGATAAAATGTAACTTTTGTATAAACTTACTTTTACTCTCGTATTTGTAGAAAAGGGAACGTTTCTCTTCAAGAAAAAAACTCTCGTTGTGCCTTCGATAGCCCCCCATTAATATAACTGTCCCATTTCTAATTATTAGTAATAATTATACCAAGATCATTCACCGAAGATTTGCATGTAATTTCTGCATCATCTGCATACAAGTGGACACTAGACTGATCTAACTTTTTTACATCAAAATATATAGCTTCAAACTTTGCATTGTTGAATTCCAACCTGTTTTATTTTAACCATTTGATAGCATTGTTTAAATCGTAGCGAAAATAAATTCATTGGATTTCCAATAATTTTTGTGTCATCGGCAAAAAGATGTGCTGTTCTCCATAAGAGATGGAAGGTCATTAATGTACTCAGCGAATATAAAAACCGCAAACACTGAACCCTGTGGACCACCAATCGTAACAGTTAACTCTGACGAATACTCATCTTTAACATAAACGCACTGAGTTCTATTTGATAAATAATCTGCAAAAAACTTTGAGAAATCGGTTATCAAAACCAAAATGCATAAGCTTCAACAAAATTGCATTTTGATTTACTGAATCGAACGCCTTTGCAATATCGAGATAAATGCTTAATGCAGACTCTTTGGCATTCAAACAACGAAAAAATTTGCCACAATACGAGCATTTGAGTGATTGAAGAATGCTTGGGCCTAAATCCATGCTGGCGATTGTCTAAATTTTTCAATAAACGATCCCTAAATTTTCTATACAACAACTTCTCGAAAATTAAGGAAAGCGCGCACAACATTGAAACTGGTCTGTAATTTTTTATGTCAATTCTCGGCTCTTTTTTATGCAGGGGTTTAATTATTGCTTTCTTCCAGCTCTTTGGAAATTCTTGCTGATTTATAATTTTGTTAAATATCTCAGTTACAACTGGTACAATAGCAGCTGAAAAAGTTTGCAATAAAATTGGCTGCAGTTTATCGTATGACTCAAAACCCGAATGACAACTAAGGATCACTGATTTTACTTCACTGCTGGTGAAATACATATCTTCTAGACAAATTGTGGGGTCTGCTGAAGCGAGTGGCACTAAGAGAGGGCTCGTGTCTTCTTTGAAAACTTATGCAAAATGTTGATTGAAAGCATTGGCAATTTTCAACGATCTAGAAATACTGTTTTCAGCAAAATTCGTCTCGGTTGGCAGATCATGAATACGACGAAAGCTCTTAATATTTTGAAAAACTTCTGTCAAAGTTAAAACTGCAAAGGAATTCAGATATACTGTTTTATCTAGTTCAACTGAATCGGCTAAATTTTTTTCAAGTTTTTCAATTATCGTGCTGACTTTTTGACGTCGTCTAGCTGTATTTAGAACATTTTCTACGTGAATAGAATGAGACGAAAAGTAAAAAGGAGCTTCCCTTCGCCTTCTAGTTTTCCGAGGAATAAATGCCATACAGCAAAAGTTGATTTCATCATAAAAATTTTGAAGTGTGTGGTTTATATCTCCAGCTGAGGCATCAACGTAACTGAATCTTTCAGCAATGTTGGGAAGATCCGCTTTTTGGAAAGAATAAACTGATTTTGATTTCTCAACCTGGCTGCTCGAAAAATTTACTTCAGCGCTAATCATTGGGTGATCGGAAAATGTCGAACGGATCTGAGCAAAAGAAACAGTGTCAGGGAAAATCGCAAGAAAGCAATCATGACCAAACTGTGGTGATGTCATCAGGACGTGGACACAAAATAAGCTGCAACCTTAGAAACAAAAAATGGGGTTAACCGTATTGGTATAGAAAATAAGCAAAAAAAATATATATCGGGCACTGATTGATTTCTTCCAAAATTTTTATGGCAAAAGTACTGCTATAGAAATATGTAAAATAGTTTCGATTAAAGATGACCAGCTTTCCGATTGTGTCTGCATAAATATGATGTTTTCACTGTTCAAAAATTGATAATCACCGTTTGCGAAGTTTAAAAATGCAAAGACCAAAAAGAGAACATTTTGCAAAAAACTTATACATCCTTACATTCTTCCCTCGTGTTTTCTCAAAGTAAGTAAGTATTGTTCGTATCGTAGCTAAGTTACTATAAAAATTGTTATGCTCATAGTTCAAAATTGGTTAGCACCATTTGCGAGGGTGAAAATGCAAAAAAAATCAATTTCTGAACCTTTTGCTGAAAATCTATATTTCTTGTATTTTGTAGAATTGTTAACCATTGTCGACAGTGAGCATCAGAGCGCTTGAAAATGATCAAAACTCTTAACTTCCACTACAACTTTGGGCCTTTCTTTTAAAAAATACATTTTGCTGCTAATAAACCCTTCAGCGACCCGTTCTGAGTTCATCCAGCAGTTTTTTCCAGGGCGTGTTAAGAACAAATAGATGCACGAAAGCAGCCTCACTTGCCGAAAAAATTTTAATCTGTTTAGAGAAATAACTCACTGCATTGAAAAATCATTTCAGGAAAAACACCGCGTCACGCTTGTTCTACACAGACAATCACACTTACTTCGGAAGCTGATCGATTTTCAGGCGACGTTCTCTCTTCCTCCGTCAGTTGAATTGGACCCAAGAACTGGCTCAATGAGAAAGACTGGCCTTTTACCACAACATCAGTAGACACCTGTTCTAAACATTCAACGTCAAAAAGAACCATTATCGCCCAAAACATGATCGTGAAAAATTAATGAGTTTTGCTTCATAATATGCCCAAAGCACGATTAATTGTTTTGCTAATATTTGCATAGATGGACTTGGCACGGCTTCTGCATGACCCTTTAGGATAACTCTTCGTCTTTTTCTATAACTGTGGTGTTCGAATCTTATCCTGATTTTGCTCTCAAGTCAGTTAGTCCCATTTTAACTTCAAAGTAACTCATGTTTTCACCAAGGCATATAATGAAATAAAAAAAATCCAAAAAAATTGATGTAATCAAAGTTTTCAACAAAGCATACAATCTTTTTGGGAACTGTTTTATTTCCTCCCCGAGAATAGTTTTCAATTCCATTCTACTGTAGACCAAACAATTACTTGGGTTTGTACAACTATAAATTGGATAGCCAGATAAAAGGCTGTTCATTACAATTTATAAACACCTTTATGATCTACGCTGGGGTGGGGCAAACCCATCTTCGTTTCCTACCTTTGCAATTGGCACTGTCTGGACAGCTTTCACCAATGACACCAAACTGCAGAATTTTACCGTCGCTCGGACACCACACTTGGTGCGGAATTGAGCTTTTTTCGAAAGTTCTGGCTCCTTCTTTCAGTTCACGTGTGAAAAACTCATTCAATGTTGAATAGCTTTTGAGGTCGCTGTTTTTGGCTTCCGTCAAATCGGCACCAACCGTACGTGAGAATTTCCCTATTATACTCTCACGCCTGTTCTCCGAGATCTCCAGTGACATCATTTTTCCTAACAAAGAACATTTTTGAGGGGACTTCAATTTATTGATATCTCAAGAAAGAACAAGTTGATAAAGCAAGTTCAATATCAACCGACAAGTATAAAATTTGTGCTTCCATGCAAAAAAAAATAACAGAATTGTGCCTAAACAGAATTTTAAAAAAATAACAGAATTGTTTCTAGAACAGCGCTTGCAATTATGAAACATGTTCAGCACAAACCTACGATAGTTGAGAGCGCTTTCAGCGGCAACTTCCGGTACAAATAGAATAACTGGCTATCGAACTGCTCCGGATTTACGTAGCACATGCTTGCCAACCCACCAGAAGCCACGGATCCAAACAACAGAACACGTGTAAAAGCCTTCCGAGTAGACATGACTGACCAGAAGCAACACGAATATACTCAAAACTACATCTGAAAACACAACAGTCAGCCGTTTACTGACGTCGCATGAACAATTCGTGACAAGCTGCACTTTTGCATTTACCGCTAGCATCGCAGGAAGTCAGTGGCTTCGTAGAGTCCTAAGAAAACTGCGGTAAAAGTATAAACTGTTAAGAATATTATTGAATTAAATCAAACATTCAAAAATACAAGGCTAGAAGTAATCACTGTTTCCACGTATTGATTCGTTTAAAGGTTTCTCGGGCTTTACATTAACATTTAACTGATATGGGAGTAACTTGGACCCAGTTCTTGTCGATGACGATGCGGAGATAATGCAGTGGCCATGACCAACCAACGTTTCGCTAAAACCATCAAATTATTGATCAAGGTTGTAACCGCGGAAATTATTATTAAACAAATTTATAAGTTAAATCTTTTCTCAAGCAGCTAAGCATAGAAAAGGGCAAACGAGTTGAGTAGTCAAGGGGGGGGGGGATAATTACAGCTGTTGAAACTGCAAGCTTTAAGATCCCTTAAAATTTAACATACCTGAACCAGAATTCAAACTCATACCCACAGTTGGCAATACTTTCTTTTCTATTGATCTTGCCACGCACAAACTGATCTTGAAGAATTGCTGAGCTCATAAACTGATGAAGCTCTGATCGCAAAAGATCCAAAACAATGTCATGAAGTGTTAATTCTTCCAGCATCATCTTATTCTCCTGGTAGAAAATTTTCACTAACAATGAGAAAGCAGCCAATCGAACGCTGAATATTTTTGATTGGTATTTGGTTGGCATTCAGATCGCTCATCATTCAAAAACATACACTTCTGTAACAGCATACAAATTTCGTTACTGAAACCAGCAAACAACTGCTCCAGTGACCAACGGGCTGTGGAGCAATCCAAAACGGCTTTCATTAGAGCTAATATTTAAACAAGATTTGATACGAATCAATACGAAAACAAGGCGGTACGTTAATGTGCGTTCGTACATGATGTTCCGACCCGAGCTTATCTACATTTTTGACTAAATTGTCAACCAAATGAAGAGATAACAAAAATAGATGTTTGAGTTTAAAACAATCGTTACACAACCTATCTACTAATTGAATTACATAATGCCATGACTCATTACAGTGCCAACGTGATCTGACATCAAAGAGACTAAGAGACAAACAAAACAAACAACAAAATTAGCACAAAAATTTCACGGCAAAAACTCAATATCTAAACTTAAAAGCACCTAGTGACAACGTCAAAAAGCAGTCAGATAAAACCTTAACTACACAAGTTTACTTTTTCCTAACTATACAGCAGATGGAGAGTTTTCTTAATGAGACTAGGTAACAAGCCGACACAAGGAACGAACAGTGAGGCGAAACTTATAAATTAATCAACATTTTTTACAGCAAGAAATTTCAAAAATCTTGAAAATCATTAGCTTTTAACTAGATAATCCTTGACAAAAATACTAAAGAGTTATTACAAAACCAAAAAGACCCGTCTTTGGTTATACTAAGCCATAGGAACGAACACAAAAACTCAAAAATTACAAACGATTTGCGAAAACAAACTATTGCTACTATTAAAATCATTAGCTATCATCTGAATATTATGTATTTTTATTTGAATTGTTATTTCTACTAATTCAGCTGATAGATTTACCCTGAGAGATTAAATAAGTTTAGTTGGGCCACATTTGAAAACCATTGGGATCTGTTATTACGCGATTGTTCTGAAAGAAGAGAAAAAAACACAAAAATTGACCACTCAATAAACGTTCAAAAAATCCATATTGTCCAACAAACAAAATATTAGTGAAAAACAATATCAACAAATATGTTATTTCTTGAAATAAAAGAAATTGGATAGGACCTCTCATGGATGAAAATAGGTTACAATTTGACGAAATGAACAACAAAAACTGAAAAGTTGAAAAAATATTTCAAAATGCTTATCATAAACTTTAAGAATATTCGCTATAAACTTACAGCTTCGGGTAACATCAATCATTCTGCCCTCAATTACAAGCCTATGAGGCCTGTCATCAACTTACGGCTACCTACAGAACAAAAACAGCAAATTCAAGAAAAAATTGAGCGAGGAAAATGTCGAAGGCAATAAAAAATGAACTTTTTACTAAAAACCTTTCTATTTTCTGTTATTTTGAAGAGCAATGGGATTTTCAAAAAATCAAATATATTAACAAATACATTAGAACCACGAAATTTTCGAGAAAACACGTATTGTCACCGCCATTAAATTCATTAGCTTTCAACGGAAGCCAGTAATTACGCTAAATTGTGCCTCGATGGGACAAAAAGTTTGTTCGCCAATCATATTTCATCAAAAAGACCTTACAACAAGTTATTGACTACGAAAACAACAACAGAGACAGGCAAAAACCAAAAATTCAGTAGAAAAAAGCCAGAAGAAAATGTCGAAGCAATTACAATCGTGAGCTCTTCTCTGAACACACTATCTATGATCCGTTGAACTTCTTCCTTAAAACAATGGGGACTATCAGCAGTAAGATGATGTGATCAGATTTCAAAAGGATCCAAAAATAAAACAAAGTGCCCGAAAACTTAAAAAAAATAAGAAATCTCGTGGCATTGAAGTTTTAAAACTAATAGGTAGAAGATAAAACCGCTAACCAGATTATTTTTGGCTGCAGTAGAACGCACAAAATTCTGTTGGTACTGACATTGGCCAAGACTTAACGAAAAAAAAGTATAGGATTGGTTAATGTTCAAAGAAAATTTTTTCGAAAAATTATTTTTAATCTCTTAACAGCCATTAAAACCAAAATTTTTCAACGGAGCTCAACAACTACGCTCCGATATCACCCGATGGGAGACAAAGGCTGTTTGTCATGCATAGATAAATAACAAGACATCACAATAAGTCTTATTGAAAACAATAACAAAAACAGGCAAAAACAAAAATTCAGTAGAAAAGTGGGAGAAGAAAGTGTCGAAGCCAATTAAGCCATTAGCTTTTCTCTGAAAGATTTATCTGTGATGCACTGAACGTCCTCTCGAAACCAATGAGGCTAGAAATATTTTTTGATAACGTGTAAGAGTTCAAAAGTAACCAAAAAAATAAAAATGTCCAAAAATTTTTTTTTAAAAATTGAAATCTTGTGTCATTGAAGTCATATAAACAATAGTTAGAAGATAAAATCGCCAATCAGATTAATTTTTGGTTGCAATAGAAAGCAAGTGGGTCCTGTCAATACTAACACTGACTAATAGTTCACGAACAAGTTTAAGATTTGTTAGTGTTCAAAAAATTTTTCGAAAAATTATTTTTAATTCTTAACCGCCATTAATTTCAATAGCTTTCAACAGAAGTCAATAAATACGCTCAAAGATGCTCCCATGGGAGTACATTTATGTTGGTCATGCATAGATAATCAATAAGATATCACAATAAGTCTTATGACTTTTAAAAGAAACAACCAAATAGGCAAAAACCAAAAATTCAAAAGAAAAGTGCGAGATGAACGTGTCGAAGCCATAACCATAAATTTTTCCATGAAATTTTTATCTGTGATCCAATGAACATCTTTTTTAAGCCAATGGGAGATATCAATATATGGATAATGTGATAAGATTTCAAAAATAACCAATAATACGAAAATTTCCAAAAATTTTCTTTTTATTTTTTGTGTCATTGAAGTCATATAACCAATAGTTAGAAGATAAAACCGCTAACCAGATTAAATTTGGTTGCAGTAGTAAGGAGGGGGGTGCTGTCACCCCTGTACTAACTTACAGTTCACGATAATAAGTTTATGATATTTTAATGTTCAAAAAAAAATCGAAAAATTATTTTTCAAGTCTTAACAGCCATTAGCTGTCCCCTCAAAGTACTAGATATGTTAACTTAAAGCTCATTATGGAACATATTGCACTGTTAGTCAATGAATCCATGCAACAGGACTCCAAAGAATTAGTAAAACCTCAAAAAAAAATCATTTAAAATTACGAAAACTCAGAATCGAAGCCAAAAAAACATGAGCAATTGCTTGCAAAACGATGTTTTTTGTTCATTGGGCTTCATTTGATTGTAAAGAAATTTTGTCATTGATAGAACCTCGATTTAAAAAGTGACTTGTCTCTATGTGACTTAAAAAAAGCAAAAAAAAAAGAAAAAAAGAGCTCTTAAATAGAATTCGAAAATTTTTTGATAGTGAACTTCCCTATGCGACCAGAACTAGTATTTTTCATCGCCTTTAGTCTATTAGAAACACAAAATTGGTCCAGTTTTTGGCGAGAAATTTAATTTTGAAATACTATATTTATAGAAAATATTATAATTTTGAGAAAAATTACACTAAAAGTGAACAAATATCCCGTGTTCACACAAAACTTCAATCCTCGATAACTCCTTGAAAAAAAAACGAAAATCAGAAAAATCTCTATAAATTTGCATTCTACGCTGAACCAGCTTTTTAATGATACCACTCACACTTCTCTACGACGAATATATCCATCGGCCAAAATTGACTGAACAAAAAAAACCCGTTTGAGTATATAGTTCCTCCCCCCACAAGTGGGGTCGGAACAATAAAATCAATTCCGGCGCACTTTCCTGTAGACCTTTAGCAGTAAACTGCCATCAACTAATTTCCGCTGCTTTATCTCTGAATGAGAGCAATTTAACACGCCAAAATCAAGAAAGTGAGCATGAGACAGATCAGAAGAAAACAAAAACCGACGAAATTCTCTCGAACGACTGGCGAGGCTAGAGAAACTTTTATGGGGCCAAAACTTGACCAATGAGGTTTTCGAACCCGCTACCTCTCGGAGAGTTGCGGATATTAACCACTACGCTGAACAGGCTATATACTCACTTTATTATTAGTTTATTAGAAAGTTTATGAAAAATTTTTTGGAATAAAAATTTCGACATTTTTACGCAAAAATAAAACCTATTGGTTGAGAGAAATGACGCATAAAATCTTTCCACCGGCGTAATTTTCAGAAATAGCGCATTGCTCATTCACTCGGTAACACATCCTTCGTGATAAAGATTTTGAGAGTATCAGATCAAGCCTCACGAATGTTTGAACGACGCGTACACCAGAGTGGGCAATGGTGTTGGTATCGTATAGGTGTTTTGCAAACCGTGAGATGGTATCCCGTTTCGTTGCTCTCTTCAAATGTCTAAATGGCTCAGCGCTTACGGGCGTTAACGGACGTGAAATAAGAACGTGTTCGACCAGACAGCTTGTGCTATTGAAAACGTTATTGCTGAGTTCACTTAAAACAACGGATGAACATCTCTATGACGCCACCATGGTCTGGCGCACTGAGTAGACCCAACCTCCACTTATCGCTCTCCTATGCAAGTTGCACCGCGATGTTGATAGTGTTCCATAAATTTCAACAAAAATACCAAAATCTTTCTGCAACTCAACAATTTTAGCACCCTCGTCAGACCAAATTTTGTATGGCTTTCTCTGACGACTGACGAGCCGCTGTGTCCCACAAGGCAAAAACTTGTGTTCGCAGACGGGGCAATTGTTACATGAACAGCACGAGTAGTTAAAAGAGGAACCCTCCTCCCTTCTCTATAGTACAACAATGAGGAGGTGAAAAAGATCAAAACCCCCATCCCAGTTTCCGTAAAGAAGAAATATTTCTTTCGAGTCTCTACGGAGCTTGATCATAACTTGTTGAATCATTGCCGCGAGGAAATTTCTGCAGAAAACATAGTCACCAAGCACAATAGCGTGCCAAGAATTGAAGTCAGTTTGCAGCCAGCTGCTTGAGTTTACCACAATAACGGATGAAATCATGAGGCATAATAAACGGTGAAATTTTAGCATTGCGGCAGTTGTTAGTGACGGATTTGTTATCCAAAGGATCTTTTCAGGTGGAATTGAAAGCCTCTCCGTGAGCAAAAAAACTGGAAATGGCGCTCGCATTCGTCTAGATCGGCAAATTTGGCTATCCTGTGGTCTATACGACAAAATTTATGAGACGGTAAAGAACAGTGAACGTAAGATATTATACGAAAAGCATTTTTCTTTACAAACTCATCTTATTAAAATTGATCTCATTTTTACTTGGTTGAGTAGTCGGCTTGAGTGGTAACGCAGAAAATGGCTTGCAATTTCAATTATGGAATGGTCATTCGATCTCATCAGAACGAGATTTTATGTTCTCTAAGAAAGGCCACAGCAAAGAATACAACTTCAGAGCTTTCACCAGGCCTTTGTGAGGTTCTATATAGTCAAAGGGTCTGCATTAATACGTTTTCAATTTTGTGATTGTGCCAAGGTGCAGAACTTCAACTCACAACGCAATGAGCCTATTCATATTTTATCTAGGTAATTCGTGATCCCAATGATATCCACCTGTAATATCCGTGCACTGTCTACGGTTGCGGTTTGGGTTGGATCTTATTCTTAAGCACTGGAAACCTCGGATTTACTGAGGAAAATTTTCCAAGTTTCAGACTTGAATTTAATAGAGCAGATGTAAATGTACAATCAGTTTAATACAAAGTTAGATCTATTGCTTGTAAATATTAGAAGTTTTGTGAAGATGAGAGATGTAAAGCAATTAAAGAGAGTCAGCTCGATTGTGTAAGGTTTAGTTTTGAATATGTTCTTTGCTTTCAGTCCTATCAATGGTTAATTAATCTTAGATTATTTTTACCCATTTTCGTTAATCTCTTTGGGATTTTCTACCGCACGGGTCCCTGTTAGTTAAACTACCAGATAACAGGTTTACCTGCTTGACGAATCCAGTCATGAACAAAACATTCCTTGACGTGTCCCGTCAAGATGAAATTCCATGATGATTCCCATCATTATTTATGATGCTTTCTCTATATTGTTAAAATCCGGTTTACTATTAGTAACCATCTCTTTTTGTTCCCCTATTTGTTTGTAAAAATTTCGAATTATGCGTTTAATATGTAATTTGTGAGCATGTCATACATTATGGTTCACTATATGGTTTCATCCAGAAAATTGTAAAGCGATGAACTTTAAATGCAGCCAATCTCCCTTATTTCTAGGAGAAGCGGAAATTCTTTTCACTAGAGAGATTAAGGATTTGGGAATACTCGTTACTGAAGATCTCTGCTGGACAACACACGTTAAGACGCAACTTGCGAAATGTAATAAAATTTTTAATTTTTTGAAAAGAAGCATACCATTTCAAGTTTCTATTCTCCGCAAGAAAACGTTGTACCAAATGATGATATTATCTATGCTACTTTACTGCTCCCAAGCCTGGTTTGTTACTACTGGTATTTTGAAAAGTTAGAAACTGGCAGTTAGAAATACTGGTCTATACTGGTAGTTAGAAAAATTTCAGCGCAAAGTGTTGCGCTGGGTTATTAGGTCTGAGGATTACAACGAGACACTTTCAAAACTAAATTTGTATCCAATTTGCTATCAAATTGCGCGAGCTGAGCTTATTCTACTATGGAAAACTTGGCATGGAACAATGGAGAGTGACTTAAAGCTACATGTCAATAGTATGACACTCAGCTCCCGAGGATCAGTCAAAACCTTTTTTGAACAACCGTTGAACAAAAAAATCAAAACTGACAACTGTTTTCTTAGTCGAACTATCCACTCCGCCAATTACTTATTTTCTATCAACGTCAATGACTTTAGGTCATCTTTCAATATTTATTGTAAGAATTTAGATAATTTTCTCATAGCCAAAAACACTTTCTTTTAATTACTATCGGCCATGTACATATTTTCTTAAATGTCGCTGTGTGGACTGCAGATCTTAATTTGCTACTGTGCTTTGTTAGTTTGTACTGTCATGTCTTTCGTTTAATATGTATTCCTCTTGTTGGGATTTAAGTCTTTTACTACCACTACTACTACTACTACTATACTTCCTCCCTCTTAGAAAATTTGAGTTTTCCCTTCACTCACACAGCAAGAGTTTCAAATGTCCTTTTTCGAGTTTGTATATTCTTGTGCTTTTTCAATCCCGTACTTGTCATAAATATTACGGGCCTCCTCGTCTTCCCTAATTTTCTTTGCTTGAAGAATGGTTTTGATCATGTCCTCACGACCACCTTTGTCCGGATGACAGAGCATTGCCAACGTTTTGTAATGTTTCTGGATAGTACTGGTTGTGGCCCCCTGTAGCAGGAATAGAAGTTATTAAAAGTTTGGAGGTCGACTGAACGGGCTCTGCGCGTTGATCACCTCCAGCCTCCTCTGTATAACCTTCTTTGAGGTTTGCTCTGTTTTTACTTTACCCCTCTTTTTCTATTGTCTATCTCGGCATTCTCCAACTCCCGAGCTAAGCACTCCCGCTCGTCCATCACAGCGATACATTCCTTTGTTTTTGTTTCGGCTACATTTGTAACCTCCTGCAACTCTTTCTTCAGTGTTTCTACCTGCCTCCTGCAGGACTTCCGCTGATTCCCAGCGTATTCATATTGCCGTTTGGTCTCCAGCAATTGATCACCTAATCTTTGACTTTCAAGTTTTAACTGCCGGAGCTCCTCTTCAAGCCGAGCCCCGGCTGTTCCCAGCATTTCGCTGTTGTCAATCTTCTTTTGCTGTTCCTCGATTCTGTGTTGCATCTCACTCAACTCCCCAACTCTAATTGCGGCTTTATCCACTATATTGGGTGGTTGCAGCTGCGTCAGTGGCACCACGTACCTTTTGTTTGAGGTTACTCCAACAATCCAATACATGGTGCCTGTCTATCGACCTGACCTCGAACAACTCGGGTAGATAGTAGCAATAATCACCGATTTTCGGTTCTGCCTTTCCTACATATCATACACGGAAATTAGTCTAATGTATCAATCTCAATTTCTGCCATATCTGGTACAGATTTTTCCTTTTTTGCTTTTATAACTACGATGTTTGTTCACCATCACACCGTTCAACTGTCCTTTTTCTTGTCAATTTTTGTTCCTTTGTACGTTGTTTCAGATGATGAAAATAACCTAGTTCCCCATTGGTATAATGGGTTGCAGTGCAATTACAGGATTGGTGCCACTGCGTAGCATATCGATTGAAAGAAACACGCGTACCAAACAAAATATGATTTTAGATCCAATAAAGATAGTCATCAAACTGATGGTTATTTCCCTGGCCACATGCCAGATTTGTTTCACTTCATTACCCAAGTATTCAAAAATCAGCAATTCATGCCACTGATTATTGTACTTTAAGTCGGCGTTGAAATACTCTAGAGTCTCATGCTCATATAAACCTCCTTGTCCCAGGAAAACTTCTCTTCATGTTATCGTCTTTCTCAAATGCCTTAACCTTTGGGCCCTTTTGCTAAGTTCCAGGTCCTTGTCATTGAAAAACCCTTCCATTGGCGCCAAAGTTGACCAATTGACGTTAACTCTATAATTAGGCATATAATTGGGTTTTTCAATTAATTGTATCCTTCGCCCATATGTTATCCATGACCCATTCTGCAATTCAAGAGCGTTCGGGTACATGGGGTTGCAACTAATCAGTGTAAAATTTCTATAGAATACTCTAGAAATTGGGTCTATGTATCTAATTAATTCTGAATTATTGTCAGAAAACACCCTAACTGGTACTTCCTCCGTACAAAACTGATTTTCGACAACATGTACGATTACTTTAGCGCACCTATGGACATAAAGTATTCCTCCCGCTCTTTCTGCGTGTGTACCCAGAGCGTTTTGTTGACTTACAAAAATTTGGTGTGAATTTCCGTTAATTGATGTCGTTAGAATCATAGCTCTGTGCAGTTTTTCTATGTGACAATTTAATAACTCTATTTGTTTCAGGTTTTCAAACATGCCTCGAAAATCCCACACAAAAAGTCGGTCGAGTATTATGTCCCTGAGATCTGTCTCAGATATATCTGTTGTTGAAAAATTTTGTTCCGTGGCCGTCAACTTTTCCGTTGTGTAAAACAAATTTCTGTGGTTTGTTTCAAAAAGCAGAAAATTGTCTATATGTTTTGTCTTGTTTTTCAACTGGCCAACTAAATTTTTTTCTGTCTAATTTGCTCGTCAAGTACTTTTTGTTTCCAGCGCGGACTATTTTTGGTGTTATCGTGTCTGAAAATTTAACGATCGTTAAGATGTTTGGTTTATTGTCTTGGTCAAACAGATATTGTACTGAATCTATTTTAAATGTGTCTCCTTGATATAACAAGGTCTGCTCCTGTTTCAAAGTGTCTTTAAAATATAACCATGTTCCTTCATTTGCTTCCCTAGTTTCAATGAACAAAGTCCCCATAAAAATTTCAGCATTTATCATGACGTTACCTTTCTGTGTTTCACCTTTTGGATTGATCCAATCCACGGGGTAGACATAAATCACTCCTTTCTCATCTCCGCCTTTCAAGAAAGTTTTTGATATCTTCTGAACAAATTCAGCGTCGGTTCGGTCAACATTCATCTCGTTGAGGATTTCTTTGGGAGCATTGAATTCAAAATCACGAAGACCCGGTATCCGCGCCTTGTGTCCCTGCCATAGATTTTGAGAGACTGACTCTTTTATTGGGTAAAACGTTGGAAATTTTTGTGATTTTTCGTTTAAGTAAGTTGCGTCGTCATACCAACTACTTTTTTTCAGCACAGTTACCGTATATGCAACCCTGTACATGCAGTTTTTTAGTTTACTCATGCTGCTTTTGGCGTAGATCAGTCCTCCTTTGTTTACCTGCTCCTCATTTATATGTGACGTTTCACAATTTGTCGGTTCCGTCATTGCAAATTTCTGCGTCTGTAGAATGTTCTCAAAATCATACCCCACAATCTCCAAGGATTGTGAAAAACCTAATATTGTAAACAACTGAAGAAGTTTCCAGTTTAGCTGCACGATCCAATGTGGGTTCCACGCCCTCTGCATTTTGTTGTATCACCTTTTAAAAAAATACATCATTATCAAATTTTTCATCTGCATCGTTATCCTTGAATAAAAAATAGTCTTTCAGTTTCCGTGGTCTTGTTATTCTCGACGCACTTCTTGAAAATTCTATTCACAACTAAGTTCTGTTTGTTTTCAAAGTAAGTTCCCACTTTAGTGCTTTTGTACACGGTTACTGGTGCGTCCGTTAGATTTAACACTTTTATCAAATTCCAACCATCTTCCATTGATATCATACAGGCGGCTAAAAGTAAACCAGTCTTTAATTCAAAATCTTCAATTGCTTCCACTAATCCTTCCACTCCCGGAATTTCTTCTCCGTTTTCATCAGCTAATCAAATTTTCATTAGATTTTCGTTTTTACTCTGTATATAAGCGTTTTGAACCTCAATTGCAAAAACTTGAACACCTTGCGTTTTCTCTGTGGAGAGCGGTATTGAAATTTTAAAGTGACTGCTATATAGTTTCTCTTCGTGTAAGTTATATACACATTTATTGGTTTTCAGGAAATCAATTCCCAGCAGACATTCTATACCTTCGTCTGCCGTTATCACAAACTCTTGTTCAACCTCAGGTAGTCTTGGTTGCAACTGTACCAAAAGCGCTACTCTGCCTATTTTTTTGACAGCTGAGTTATTGGCTGTTAACACTCGTTTTGTGTATGTTTGTACAATTCCCGGTTTTCCCAGTTTTTTGTATGTGGACCAGCTCAAAAGCGATATACTAGTTCTACTGTATATTAATCCAACGCATCTGTTCCCATGAAGTATGATTTCTGCGTTTAGACATTTAATTGTGTTTGTCGAACAAACTCTGATGACATTGCAGTTCTCGGTGGTTTTCTTTTTAAAAGGGCAGTTTCTTTTTAAAAGGGCAGTTTCCACAAAGGAAAAAATTTCGACGATTCCTCAAAATTGTCCTTCTTGTCCACAGGCTCTGCACTTGAAACCCTGTCTGTCGTTCCTCCTAGACGGTTCCTCTCTTCCAAAAGATCTGTCTCGGTGACTAGGTCCTGGCGTTGGAAATTGCCGCCGATCGTTAAACCCACGATCTTGTTGCTTTCCTCTGTCACGTCTGTCGTCACCCCACCGTCCCCGGGAACCGCTTTGCCCCCTAGATTGGTTTCGACGGTTTTCTCGCTGTTTGTCATCTACTGACAATTGGTTAACAAGCTTGGTGACGGCCTCCACTAAATCTTTTGTTTCATCTCGTATAATTACCGCAACTTTGGGTGTTTGCTCTTCCTCCTCTTTTCTTGTTACAGCTTCCAGATGCAAAGCTCTTTCCAAAACTGTTTCAATTTTCATTTCCTTGTCGCCGATTTGCTTTCTGAGATCTAACCTCACCTGACTATGGTTGATTCCTTCTAGAAATCCTCTCAGAACGAGATGGTCTCTAATGTCTTGCGACTCCGTTGGGTAAGCTTTCAAAGCCAACTGCTTTGAATCTCCCAGAAAATCTGTCAGTTTTTCTCCTGGTTGCGTTACGCGGCGAGCAAGCCGTCCCCGGAAAACGACCGGTTTTTTGCTGTAGTGTTCTCGAAAATCTTCAACGCATTCATCATAATTTTCTCGTGTAACTTGCGGTAGAGTGCGATGGAACTCTAGGGCAGATTTTTGTAGCCTAAGTGCAAAGTAATGCGGCCGTTCATCAACTTCGCGAGCCGGATCTCCTTCAGTTCTTTTCCACTTTTGTAGTTCCGCTAATAGCTCAAAATGCGTCACGTAACTTTCCAAGTCGTTTGAACCGGTAAATGCTTCCGGTAATAGCATTCTAGAGGTTGAACCCGTTGCCATTTTTTTGTTCCCCTACTTGTATCGTGCCCTTTTAAAACTTTTTTAAGTTGTTGAAATTAATAGACTCTGTAAAATAATTATCAAGTAGATCGTGACTGGAAGGTGTTTTCTTTTTTTATCTTCGAATTCCTATAGCACTCTCTTTATTTTAATGTTTAAAAACTTTTGTTTATAAAAATCTAACGCTTATTTCAATACGGTATTTCTGTTTTTTTTAACTTATTTTTTTTTCTTTATTTTTAAGGAAGTTTTAATTTACAGTCTTATAGACGACTGTCCCACCTTATTTTTCTGTTTTATTTTAATATGATTCTGGTTGAACTTCGATTTTCCTTGTTTTATTGATGTTTTTAATATATTTTCTTTTCTATTTACGGCAAGGATGATATTAGGTGCTTTAGTTTTCTTTTACTTTCCCCTGCTTATTGTTACCTGATCAACTTTTCGCACTTATTCTCTTTTTTAAATTGTAGATTCAGAAAAAGTCAATATATAACTTTCAGCAACTGTTTCAATTGATTTAACAACGCGAGTATCCCGCACTGTTTTTTCCGATTGTTATGCCGCTCGTTTTCTAAAAGTCAATTTAGCAACTAAGGTCAAAAGAAAAAAATATTTCCTAGACTAATAAAAATTACGCAGTGGCGATCAGTTTCAATTACGAACGTCAAAAACAAGAAAGAACTCTTTATTTCTAGTCACTTGGTATGATACTGTCTTTCCTTACAGGGAAGTTTCTGTTTCCACCAACGAGTAAAAGATAGCACCACGCGAATAAATTCTCACTTGTTTTCCTGCGACTGATGTCTTGTGACCGATGTCCTCCGCTGTGTCTTCAAGCAAATTGATTCCCACAAAATTTGGTGGAAATTGGTGGTAATTGAAGATTTGTTATCCCAAATTTTTGTGTTTGTTTCGAGAATAATTCGATTCTCGGAGTTTTTGGGGTTAAAGTGCTTTTTATTTGCGTCTCCCTACCGACAAATTTGCTAAAGATTTTAAAATTTAAACTTTCTTTTAAATCTCTGTCGCCAGTGTAATATCCGTGCACTGTCTACGCTTACGGTTTGGGTTGGATGTTATTTTTAAGCACTTTAAACCTCGGAGTTACTGAGGAAAGTTTTCCAAGTTTCAGACTTAAATTTGAAAGAGCAGATGTAAATGTACAATCAGTTTAATACAAAGTTAGATCTATTGCTTGTAAATATTAGAAGATTTGTGAAGATGAGAAATGTAAAGCAATTAAAGAGAGTCAGCTCGATTTTGTAAGGTTTAGTTTTGAATATGTTCTTTGGTTTCAGTCCTATCAATGGTTAATTAATCTTAGGTTATTTTTACCCATTTTCGTTAATCTCCTTGGAACTTTCTCATAGTTATTTTCTACCACACGGATCCCTGTTAGTTAAACTAACAGATAACAGGTTTACCTGCTTGACAAATCCCGTCATGAACAAACATTCCTTGACGTGTCCCGTCAAGATGAAATTCCATGATGATTCCCATCATTATTTATGATGCTTTCTCTATATTGTTAAAATCCGGTTTACTATTAGTAACCATCTCTTTTTGTTCTCTATTTGTTTGTGAAAATTTCGAAATATGCATTTATCATGTAATTTATGAGCATGTCATACATTATGGTTCACTATACACCGACTTGTCAAATGTCTCACTTGAGGATCAACGTAAATTGCAACACACAATAAAATTTGCTACAAGAACAACGGGGTCGAGCACGTTACGTTAAACACAAGACATATTGTAAAGGAAACCAATTTGGCAAATTAAAATTACTTCCAATATTTAAAACACACGTTTTCGAACTTTACGTTCATCGTCAGGTTAAAACTGTTTTACAAATTGTTAAAAGATAAAAAGTTTATGTATTTACACATGTCTGAGACGACAATTAAAACAATTCTAGGAACTATTCTACAAAATCGATTTTTCCCTGTATACAATATTTAGCCTATTTACAACTCATATTTACATCTGTTTTCAATTTATTTAAAAACATTCCTACTCCGGATTTTTTTATTTTGGCCATGTTCTTGTATTTTTAGGGTTATTCCGAATTTTCCCTAATCATAAGTATCCCTCTTGTGGAGGTTTTACAAATTTCGTTTTGTCATGCACAAAATGTTTTTTGCCCTATGTATTCTCATCTAGTCAAAATTATGATTTGAATTAATATTTTAGCGTGAGTTCCCTCCCCCTATATTCATCGCGTGTGTTTAATGCCGGCTTCAGCTTGCTGATATATATATATATATATATATATATATATATATATATATATATATATATATATAGCTTCCACAAGACTTATTACTACACGTGTTACTTTTTGTTATAGTTCTGCTGGTACTCCCACTTAGAACGAAAGTGTCAATCATGTGAAATAAAATAGGCCGAGCACATGAAATGAACGATAAAATGGTCAATTTGAGCTGAATGGACTGGGAAGAAGCGTTATTAAGGCCTGTCAGAGATGGGAAATAGTACCAATTCTTGTGACCTATTTTATAGCCCGAACCAATTAAGTACAATAAATTTTCAATATTGAAGTTCTCAGGGACTCCTTTGGCAGCTTCCAAAATTTCACTGGCGCAATCTCGTGCCGAATTTTGAAGCGAATAGATCGCAAAAGTTGACAACTCTCTAGCCTAAAGTACTAGCAGCACGTATCGATGCAACACGAAATTGATATGTGGTGCTCCCGCAACAAAATTTCAAAAATTGCATAAATAAATGGTCACAAGATGATGCAACCATCTTTAAAAACATTAATTCTATATCTACCGAGAGTACATATGTATCGTGTCTAAATCATAAGAGTACCTAAATGAGGTGTTGTAGTAAATTGGGACCAGTTAGTAAATTGCTGTCCAAAATGCAGAGTCAATTTAAGCTGCCACAATAAATGCTCTTAGGATATTTTCTGGCTTGTGAAATATTACCGGGATGGCGATAGCTGCCACTAACCACCAGAGCATTTTTTGACCTAGTTAGCATCCAGAACAAAAACTAAAAATATTCTCCCATATTCAAGCAAAAAACAGTTTTTAGGGAAAGTTACATCGGTTCCCGGATTCTCCTTCAACAGAAATTCCAAAACTGGTTCAAAAACTGGTTCAATCAGGTTAACGAATTTATACAAAAAGAAAAAAAAATTGAACGGTACACAGTTTGGATTTCAAAAACATAAGTCTTCTGCAGATGCTGTTTTACACTTAATCGAAGCATTACAAGAAAATTATGATAACTTAAAAATTTCAGTTGCTGTTTTTATTGATCTAGCTAAAGCATTTAATTCAATATCGCACAAAAATTTTCTCAAAAAAATTGAAGCTTACGGTTTTTCAGAGAGTGCAGTTGAATTATTTGCTTCATTTCTTAAAAACAGACAGCAGTGTGTTAAGATAAATGATGTTTACTCAGAATGGTTGGAAACAAATCATGGTGTTCCACAGGGAACCGTTTAGGGCCACTAGTTTTTCTTCTCTATATTAATGATATTCGAGAAAAGGTACAAGGAAACTTCGACATAATTCAATTTGCTGATGACACAAGTTTTCATTTTAGCAGAAGCAATGTCAGCGAACTGGAAAAATGTGTTTCTGAAATACTGGAGAAAACAGATAATTATCTAAAGCAATACAAATTAACCATGAATACCGGTAAAACTGAACTTCTTTGTGTCTCGAAGGAACATGAAAAATTTGATCCAATAGTTTTTCGGGGACAAGAAATTAAACCACAAAGTCACTGCAGATACTTGGGTATAATAATTGATTCTAAACTAAATTTTCATGTACAACTCAACAAAGTCCTATCAAAAATGGCCACAGCGATTAGATCCATATAGCTTTTACGTTATCAGTTACCTCTGGAAGCACGATTGATGCTATTGTGAGTGTCACACGTATGTAAAAAAAAGGGGTGTACTAAAAACCTTGGGTTTCAAGGTCAAAGATTTAGTTTAAATTTTAACTTATTACTTGATTAATGACTGACACAATCTTGATAGGTGTCGACATTTTGAAATAGACAAAGCTCGGGCTTCGAGCAATACTAACAATTGTGACATATCAGTATTTACTTGGTTAATTTACCACGGTGATAGAACCGATATTGGGTACGGGCAAAACTGAGGATAAAACTCACTCATTGAATAATAAACCTACCTTCAGAGTTAATCACTCAATTAGATCTTCCTTTATTTGAAACAATTCTCTTCTGCTTTTATCTACTTATTAATTAAACTTCAATCCTTGTATTTTAAAAAAAGTACCACGCTCAACTACAAAAGATAATACATATTGCAAAAGGGCGGCTGCTATAGTGGCGACAGAGATTAAAAGTAAATAGAAAACCACCACCCAATAACATTGAGCGTTGTACTAATTTCCCAGAGAAATCTATTTTTTGTTTGAAAACCAATTTTTAAACTCGAGTTCGACGTCTTAACATCACGACCCGGAAGAGGAATTGTGGACTGCTGTCGGGATTCGACAACAACAACTGCCATCTTGGAACTATAAAGTGAGTACTTCCTAAAAATTCGAATAGCATAAATCAGGGCGTACATGTTTTTTTGATAATAAAATAGCGTTCAGAAACATCAGTATTTTAATTTGACTTAATTTGACTTAAACTCAAGCATTAAACCTCGAGTTTTTTTGCATTTATTGACGAGGGAATTAGAGTTTCAATCATATTTAAAAGCTGTTAACTAGAGTGTCGGAAAAATAGTTCGAGTTTCGAACAGAATTAGTGAAATATTTTGAATAACAACAGCTTTTAAAAAAATAAGGATGGCGCGGCACTCCTCAAAAACGCTGTTACCGGAACCGTTTACTGGATCAAATGACTTTGAAAGTTACATTACACACTTTGAGCTCTTGTCACAACTTCAAAAGTGGCAAAGAAAAGAAACAGTAAACGGCGCCGAGACCGAAATTGCTGAACGGCGGCATTATTTCGCGTTAAGGTTACAAAAGTCGGCTATTGATTTCTATCGTACACTTTCGGAGGACACTAGAAAAAGTTATGACGAGACCGTAAAGGCTTTCAGACAACATTATAATGAGAAACCAGTAGTGTTCCGGGGGAGGCTAGCTAGGAGAGTCCAGCAGCCTGGTGAAAAATTAACAGATTTTCTCGGTGATTTGCAAACTTTAGCCTTGAAAGCATACCCTCAGGAGTCTAATGAGATAAGAGAACATCTCGTTTTGAGAGGATTCCTCGAAGGCATAGAAAAAAGTCAGGTGCGACTCGACCTGAGAAAGAACTTGGGTGACGCGGATATGACTTTAGACAAAGCTTTAGAAAGAGCACTACCCATTTAAGCATTCACGAGAATTGAGGAGGAGGATAATGAGCCGCGGGTTTCTGCCATCCAGTCGAATGAAAACCCACAACTGGTTAATTCGATTAACGATTTAGTGCAAACACTGCAGACTAATCAACCTAATAGGCGAGAGAATCAAAAGTTTTCATCGCAAGGAGCGCGGTCAAAAGAGTTTCTGCGCGGTAGTCAGCAAAGTTCAAGAGAGAACGAAGATAGAAATAAAAATACTAATAGCTATACTAGAAGCAGCGCTGAGCATAGACGAAACAATTACGAAAGTAGAGCGCGTTCGCTAACACCGGGAGGTGAGAACAGAAGCCGAGATCGATCGCACGAGAGTCGTGCCGAGCAGTCGAAGACAGCGGTGAGTAACGAGAAAGAAAAATGTCGCCGTTGCGGTCAGCGAAACCATGCATCTAGGGAATGCAAAAATTGTTTCGAATGCGGGAGCCCAAATCACTTCAAACGAAATTGTCCGTATTTAAACGAGAATTAGCTGGAAATGGCAGGGCTTCATTTTCAGCCGGCTACGTAAAAAACTTGCGTGGCGGAAACAGCCCAGTGGAGGCGTTGTTCGCAAAAATACTGATAAAAGACAAATTGATAATGGCCTTAATTGATAGTGGAAGTAGTGTTAATATTATAAGCGACACACTCTACAAGCAATTGGGGGAACCGAGCCAGATCAGAATGTGCAATAAAAATATAATAGCTGCCAATAACGGGAAAATGCCTATAATGGGGTCAACAGATATTCAAGTTCAACTTCAGAAATTTACAGGTGAAATAACAGTCAAATTTCTAGTGACCAGAATTGAGATAACGCCTTGTTTATTAGGCATGGAATTCTTGTACAATTTTGACTGTATTTTAAATTTCAGAAAGAACGAACTTTTTTGCGGGGCGATTGGAAAAACATTACAATTGGCCCCATCCCAACGAAGTAATAGGAATCTGTTTTTAATTGCTGCTGAGGATCAAGAATTACCTCGTCGCTGCGAGGGTTTCATTAAATGCAAAATTATCGATGAAGAAGGTAACATAACACAGCAAACAGAAATTATAGTCGAACCTATGAAAGGGTTTGAAGACAAATCACCCTTATTAATAGCGAGATCGCTGAATGACATGGTTGATGATGTCGTATGGGTTCGAGCTCTGAACCCTACATTAGAATCAAAGAAAGTTTACAAAAATGCGAGAATCGCATGGGCGGAAAACATTGAAAAAATTTCAAGAGTACAACAAAATAACCCCGACAATAATAAAAAGCATAGGGACGAATTTGATTTCGACAAACACGTGAACTCAAATGATATTGGATTTTGCGACCAAATTTATCATAAAATAAAATTAAAAAGTGATGCTGTGCCATTCAGACGTACATACGGCAGCATGAGCTTTGAGAAAAGAAAAGCCATGAAGAAAATTGTCGAAGACTTGGAACGAGATGACTTAGTCGAACCAACACACTCTGATTGGGCAGCACCATCATTACTGCTACCAAAAAAAGACGGAACCTACCGTTTAGTTGTAGACTACCGTGGTCTAAACAAACAAATAGAGAAAACATGCTGGCCTTTACCGCAAATTAATGAGGTTATTGATTCACTGGAGGGAAACATGTACTTCTCAAACATTGATCTTCTGTCGGGATACTTTCAAATGGCGCTGGAAGAAGAGAGTCAAAATGTAACAGCTTTTATTACACCTTTGCTTTATTACGCCTATTTAAGTGAAAGAGGCTCCCTATGGGACTAGCTTCTGCACCAGGAGCTTTTCAAAACCTAATGGAATTAATTTTTGCTGGTCTCTCTTACGAAGTAGCTTTAGTTTATCTAGACGACGTTATCGTCTTCGGAAGAAACTTTGAAGAACATCTTAAACGGTTAGAGCTGGTTTTCCAACGTTTATCGGAGAATGGATTAAAGATTAAAGGATCAAAATGCAATTTCTTCCAAAAGCGCGTCAGCTTTTTAGGACACATTATATCTGAGAGTGGTGTCGAGGTCGACCCAGAGAAAGTAAGAACGGTAGACAAAATGAAAGAACCATCATCCCTAAAAGACGTCAGGGCTTTTCTGGGCCTTGTGGGCTATTATCGAAAATTCATTCCGGGTTTCGGAAAAACAGCAGAACCTATTTACAGGATACAAAATAAATCAAATAAATTTGAATGGAGTACAGAGTGCACAAGTGCGGTAGCAGAGTTGAAGAAAAAGCTTTTAGAAGCCCCAGTTTTAGGATATCCAAACGATAGGGATCAATATATATTAACTACCGATGCATCGTTGACAGGCATCGGAGCAATTCTTACACAAAAACAAAGAACTGAGGATAGAGTTATTGCATATGCTAGCAAAACTTTGAGTATAAGTCAACGAAACTACTCAGCAACTAAGCGGGAATTATTCGCAATACTTCATTTTACCCATTATTTTAAAAACTATTTACTTGGTCAGCATTTCTTAATTATAACAGACCACAGGGCTCTCGTGTGGATCTATAGTTTTAAAGAACCAGACGGTATGGTCGCAATATGGATAGAGAAACTCGGGCAATTTAATTTTGACATCAAGCATAGAGCAGGAAAGAAAGTCCCACACGCTGACTGTCTTTCGCGCATAAACACAGAAGATGAGGAACAAACAGCTTTCGTTAACGCTATTGCACTAGACGTAGAGCAAGACGATACCGACTATAGTAGTCGAGGTTGGCAGTTACACAAACTGCAGAGAGTAAAACTGCGAGATTCGCAGCAAAAAGACAATATACTCAAAAAAGTATATTCATGGGTCATAAATAAAAAAAGACCCGAACCACGGCAAATGAGAAACGGAGCTTCAAAGAAGTTATGGAAATACTGGGTTCAGTATAAAAATCTTTTTCTCATAGAAGGGATTTTGTATCAAAAACACCAAACAGAACCTAACTTTGAAACTGTTTACCAAATGCTGGTACCCTGGGGTAGAGTGTCCAACGTTCTTGAGCTGTTGCATGATTCGCCTAGCGCAGGACACTTTGGTATAGAGAAAACGTACAGAAGAGCTTGCGAAAGGTTTTATTGGCCGTGCATGAGAAGGGACGTAAGAAACTGGATAGAAAGGTGTGACGTTTGCCTAAAAAGGAAAGGCACTAAGCAGAAACATCGGCATTCACTCTCAAAATGGAAACCTAGTCATCCATTTTGGCAAGTATCTCTTGATATCATGGGTCCACTTCCCGAGTCTCAGGGAAACAAGTACATTTTGCTTATCGGTGATCAATTCAGTAAGTGGTATGAAGCTGTAGCGTTACCAAATAAGGAGGCAAAAACTGTGGCAAAAGCGTTTGTTGAACACTGGATAGTAAGATTCGGCTGTAACAAGATACAGCCCAGCGTTTGTGTTACTGGGTTTTCCACTGTCGCTACCTATAGACTGCATCTATAGCACACCACAGACCACAATATATGCAACACCAAGTGACTATGTTTTCACGATGAAACAGAAACTACAGGAAACACACCAGTTGATGCGAGAGTATATGGATGTCGAACAAGAACGCCAGAAGTCGTATTATGATCGCAGTAAGTATGGGCCGTGCCAAATTATTGGCGAAGAAATGTTAGTTTTCAACCCAACGGTTAAAAAAGGAGAAACAAGAAAATTTACTTCTTTCTATAGAGGACCATACATAATTGTTGAAATTATAAAAGATTTGAATTTCAAGGTAGAAGATAAAAAGACGAGGAAAGCTATCAAGGTCCATTATGACCGACTGAAAAAATATAAAACACGAGAAAAACCATTCACGCCTGAGCCTCAGGCAAAACGAAAAACAACCAGTAAGGAGCAAAAGAATAGCAATTTGAACAGCTCAGACGATGGCGATATAATTGAAATAGAATCATCAACAGACAGTGAAAGCAATCTAAATACAGAAAATCAATCCGAAGCTGAGGATGCTAGCGATTCACTAAATGTTACAAATGAAACGCCTGAGAATGAAGCTAAAGAATCAGAGCAAGAAACCTCTAAAGGGCAAGAGAAGGCACAAAATGTTCCCGAGGGTGGAGGTGCAACTTCATCAAAAGCTACCGAGTACACTGAAAAAAAATCAGCAGAAACAAAAATTCCAAAACCAGAAAAAAAGCATTAGGAATCTAGTAGTAAAACAAAATGTACTGAAGAAAAGATTAATAGTAAGGCCAGGGCACCAAAAATGGCTACAAGGTCTAGCAGTCGATTAAAATCGGTGCCTGAGAGATTAAAAAATTACTTTACTGAGCAAGATGAGGAGTACTTTAGCAGCCAGGAAACTGATGATGTTTTTGTTTCAGGAAAATCCAGAAAGAAATAATGGAATCGAAAAGAAAGACGAGTTCGTCTGGAGCATCGTGTGATGGAATATCACTATGTTTGTATCTGGCATTGCTAGCCGTTTTTGCTTCTCCTTCACTTTGTATTAAATTATACGGCTATGATTTTGACAATATCGTATCAACAAAAATATATTCTTTGGATTACAGTACAAACTGTGATAACAAAATTCGAGTATCGAAAACAATAGAAGAAGGTAGTTTGATATATGCTGAGGTTCATCCCGAGATAAAATTAATATTTTGCATGTATGAAGCGGCATATACTGTGTATGCACTTAAAAAGAGCAATGTATATGACGATGTTGTCTTTATTACCAAAAACTCAAGACTCTTAAAATCCATATATCCATTAAGCGAAGGAACCTGTAGGAGCATTTGGCAAAACAAAAACTTTGCTTTACCAGGTTTTGGAGATAAAACCTTTAAAGTCAGCAATTCAGTAACGGAAAAGATTTTACAACGAGCATGTGAAACTACGTATGCCGAGGAGCATAGCCAGAGCTTCATGAAAAAAAAATAATCGTGAAGGTGCTATGTATGCTGAGCCTGTAGAGTGGGTTTCACCTACAGGAGTAAAATTTATTGGAAATGTGATGATCAATGCAAAACTTTACATCGGAACAAATTGGGGAAAGCTGATACAAAGAAACCTCTTAAGCTTTAAGGATCCCCTAGGTTTCTCGAAAACTGTTTTTATCAAAACCACATATTTTGAAGACGATTTAGTAAACTATTTTTTTGAAAATCGAGGTGAGCAAACATGTCAAACGATCAAACACTTTAATAAGGAGGACCCTGTAAAAAATTTTTGGTAGCAACAAGACCACTTTTATCAGCGGAAAAATATTACACAAAAACAAATATGAAGATTTTGCATAAGGAATCTTAGAGGAAAAAGCAATTAGTTCGTGTGGGCAGCAGGTGAAAACAACCGGAGTTCCAGGTGTTTTTTACTCCGAGGAATGTTCAGAACTGAAAACTGGTAATCTTAAAATAACCATGGAAATATTTCTTTCAAGCGTTGTTGACACCTTGAATTTCGAACCTCTAGGAGAGAGAAATTTTTTTTGTGAAAATTAGAACACTCCCATGCGAGATTCAACAACTAAAAATTCAAACTATGATTGAAATATCAAAAAACATTGTTAGTCCATCGGTAATGCTCTTCGAGAAAGGAACTCACGTCGAAAGGGCAGGATCTGTGTTATATGTTCATAAATGTGCAAAGATGGTAGCAACAATAACTAAACTTCCTTTTTGCACAGAAGAAGTTCCTGTGTTAGTAGAGGGTCAGAATTTTTCTTCTATTAGATATATGGACCCTATTACAAAAATTTTGTATCATATTTATACAATCGCTGCATGCAACCCGCTGTACCCAAATGTTGTGAAATTAGAAGACGGCAGTTTTCAACAATATGGAGAAACGCTGAAGAAATTCAATCGTGAGATATATCAGTGGTTGATGAATAATAACTTAAACGTAAGTGATGAAAACCTGCATCGCAGCCTTTTCTCCATATCAGACGTAAAACAGAGTCAAATTGCTCGAACAATGCGCCATAATAGTGAAGGAATTATCAGTCGGGAAGCATTCCGAGATTCGGATGGAAAATAAAGTCATGAAAATTTTATTCATTGGAACGCTCAGTTCCAAAAACATTTTTTTCTAACAAATGAAATAACAATTTTTCGTAACTTAAAAATTGAAAGCTTATACGTTTGGTTAAAAGCTAAGGATATTGCTGTGTCAGTCTTAACAGTCTACCTCATATTCCAAGTTGTGAAGAATTTTCCTAAATTGTTCATCTATTTAGGATTAGTCATTAATGGAGTCTCCTGGCAACAACTGTTGCGGAATCTCGACCCTGTAACGGGAACACGTATGTATAATCAACTACTCAAATTAATTAATGAGCGTCGAGAACAAAAGAAAATGATTGAAGAGAAAGAGTCCTTGAAAGAGTCGGTTATGTAAAAAAAAGAGTTGTCTTGAGGTCAAGACAATTAAAAATAAGGGGTTGTCTTGAGTTCAAGACCCAAAAAAAAATGAAAATGACTTGTCTTGAGTTCAAGACCAAAAAAAATTAAAATTAGTTTTCTTGAGTTCGAGACCAAAAAAAATGAAAAAGAGTTGTCTTGAGGTCAAGACAATTAAAAATAAGGGCGAAATCTTGAGACCAAGACTGAAAATATTGAGAAACTTTAGAAGCAAAAATGGTTTTTATTAAACATAGCAGGCAGTGAGACCCCACAAATTGGTGAATATGTGTACTATATGCCAGAGTTGTGGAAAGTTATTTCGGAGATTTCCCCGGGAGTGTACCGAGTGGAATCTTGTCTGTCACGGACTCGGAAGGTGTCTACACTAGAACTTCTGGCACCCGCCAATATTCGGTCCCGAGCTCTGCAGACTGAAGTGGAACTGCAAAGCCAGTGCGTGCAGTTAGAGAAATTGAAGAGTACAAAGTCTTTACTCCAAAAAGATCTTGTCGAGCTTCGACAAAAACTAGACAGACATTACGACAAAGCCAAAGAGGCAACAAGAGAAGCATTGGGAAAACTGAGCGCCGAGTGTGGGGCGCTAAGAGATAACCTAAAGGCGGCGTCAGCTAGAAATGCCGAACAAGAGCAGTCAATCGACTTACTTAAGCAGGAGTTGGCCGATCTAAAAGTCAATACTGATAAAAAGAGCGAAGCCCTGGAGAAAATGGAGAAAGAGAATGACCAATTGAGGTCAGAGCTTCAGCAGTTGGAAAACTATACCAAGTACTTGGCGAGTGAAAGCCGAAGGAAAGACACTATAATTGATAGACAAAAGCATTCTTTGAAGAACGAGAGAGCCAAAACGAAGGCCACAGAGAAGTGTTTATTCGATATTCGAAATAAAAATGTACTGAATCGGCCTGCGACATTGTACGAGATTTTGTTGGTAAAAAGTTCTGCTTCAAAAGATCAGATCAAAAAACACTACCACAAAATGAGCTTGTTGACTCACCCTGATGCTGGTGGAGATGCGGAGTTTTTCAAGACCATTAATCGAGCATACCAAATACTGATGAACGATGGGGCGCGAGAAGCGTACAACAATTTTGGGCTGGACGAGGCAGAGAAGCTCATGAATGACGAAAAATGGTACCTAAACTTTTTATATGAAATGTACAAACTTTTTGTATTTTAAAACGCTTATGTATCGAGAGCTGTAAAATTTGTTTGATTTTATGTGAGTGAGTGGCACACTCTATTCTTATTGAGAGGGGGGCAGTGTGAGTGTCACACGTATGTAAAAAAATGGGTGTACTAAAAACCTTGGGTTTCAAGGTCAAAGATTTAGTTTAAATTTTAACTTATTACTTGATTAATGACTAACACAATCTTGATAGGTGTCGACATTTTGAAATAGACAAAGCTCGGGCTTCGAGCAATACTAACAATTGTGACATATGAGTATTTACTTGGTTAATTTAACACGGTGATAGAACCGATATTGGGTACGGGCAAAACTGAGGATAAAACTCACTCATTGAATAATAAACCTACCTTCAGAGTTAATCACTCAATTAGATCTTCATTTATTTGAAACAATTCTCTTCTGCTTTTATCTACTTATTAATTAAACTTCAATCCTTGTATTTTAAACAAGTACCACGCTCAACTACAAAAGATAATACATATTGCGCACGGGCGGCTGCTATAGTTGAATTACTCCGAAATAACTTTCCACAACTCTGGCATATAGTACACATATTCACCAATTTGTGGGGTCTCACTGCCTGCTATGTTTAATAAAAACCATTTTTGCTTCTAAAGTTTCTCAATATTTTCAGTCTTGATCTCAAGACTTCTCCCTTATTTTTAATTGTCTTGACCTCAAGACAACTCTTTTTCATTTTTTTTGGTCTTGAACTCAAGACAACTAATTTTAATTTTTTTTTGTTTTTGGTCTTGAACTCAACACAAGTCATTTTCATTTTTTTTCCCGTCCTGAACTCAAGACAAGTCATTTTCACTCTTTTTTTGGGTCTTGAACTCAAGACAACCCCTTATTTTTAATTGTCTTGACCTCAAGACAACTCTTTTTTTTACACAACCGACTCTTTCAAGGACTCTTTCTCTTCAATCATTTTCTTTTGTTCTCGACGCTCATTAATTAATTTGAGTAGTTGATTATACTTACGTGTTCCCGTTACAGGGTCGAGATTCCGCAACAGTTGTTGCCAGGAGGCTCCATTAATGACTAATCCTAAATAGATGAACAATTTAGGAAAATTTTTTACAACTTGGAATATGAGGTAGACTGTTAAGACTGACACAGCAATATCCTTAGCTTTTAACCAAACGTATAAGCTTTCAATTTTTAAGTTACGAAAAATTGTTATTTCATTTGTTAGAAAAAAATGTTTTTGGAACTGAGCGTTCCAATGAATAAATTTTTCATGACTGTATTTTCCATCCGAATCTCGGAATGCTTCCCGACTGATAATTCCTTTACTATTTTGGCGCCTTGTTCGAGCAATTTGCCTCTGTTTTACGTCTGATATGGAGAAAAGGCTGCGATGCAGGTTTTCATCACTTACGTTTAAGTTATTATTCATCGACCACTGATATATCTCATGATTGAATTTCTTCAGCGTTTCTCCATATTGTTGAAAACTGCCGTCTTCTAATTTCACAACATTTGGGTACAGCGGGTTGCATGCAGCGATTGTATAATTATGATACTAAATTTTTGTAATAGGGTCCATATATCTAATAGAAGAAAAATTCTGACCCTCTACTAACACAGGAACTTCTGTGCAAAAAGGAAGTTTAGTTATTGTTGCTACCATCTTTGAACATTTATGAACATATAACACAGATCCTGCTCTTTCGACGTGAGTTCCTTTCTCGAAGAGTGTTACCGATGGACTAACAATGTTTTTTGATATTTCAATCATAGTTTGAATTTTTAGTCGTTGAATCTCGCATTGGAGTGTTCTGATTTTCACAAAAAAAATTTCTCTCTCCTTGAGAAGTTCGAAATTCAAGGTGTCAACAACGCTTGAAAAAAACATTTCCATGGTTATTTTAAGATTACCAGTTTTAAGTTCTGAACTTTCCTCGGAGTAAAAAACACCTGGAACTCCGGTTGTTTTCACCTGCTGTCCACACAAACTAATTGCTTTTCCCTCTGAGATTTCTAATGCAAAATCTTCATATTTGTTTTTGTGTAATATTTTTCCGCTGATAAAAGTGTTCTTGTTGTTACCAAAAATTTTTACAGGGTCCTCCTTATTAAAGTGTTCGATCGTTTGACATGTTTGCTCAACTCGATTTTCAAAAAAATAGTTTACTAAATCGTCTTCAAAATATGTGGTTTTGATAAAAACAGTTTTCGAGAAACCTAGGGGATCCTTAAAGCCTAAGAGGTTTCTTTGTATCAGCTTTCCCCAAATTGTTCCGATGTAAAGTTTTGCATTGATCATCACATTTCCAATAAGTTTTACTCCTGTAGGTGAAACCCACTCTACAGGCTCAGCATACATAGCACCTTCACGATTATTTTTTTCATGAAGCTCTGGCTATGCTCCTCGGCATACGTAGTTTCACATGCTCGTTGTAAAATCTTTTCCGTTACTGAATTGTTGACTTTAAAGGTTTTATCTCCAAAACCTGGTAAAGCAAAGTTTTTGTTTTGCCAAATGCTCCTACAGGTTCCTTCGCTTAATGGATATATGGATTTTAAGAGTCTTGAGTTTTTGGTAATAAAGACAACATCGTCATATACATTGCTCTTTTTAAGTGCATACACAGTATATGCCGCTTCATACATGCAAAATATTAATTTTATCTCGGGATGAACCTCAGCATATATCAAACTACCTTCTTCTATTGTTTTCGATACTCGAATTTTGTTATCACAGTTTGTACTGTAATCCAAAGAATATATTTTTGTTGATACGATATTGTCAAAATCATAGCCGTATAATTTAATACAAAGTGAAGGAGAAGCAAAAACGGCTAGCAATGCCAGATACAAACATAGTGATATTCCATCACACGATGCTCCAGACGAACTCGTCTTTCTTTTCGATTCCATTATTTCTTTCTGGATTTTCCTGAAACAAAAACATCATCAGTTTCCTGGCTGCTAAAGTACTCCTCATCTTGCTCAGTAAAGTAATTTTTTAATCTCTCAGGCACCGATTTTAATCGACTGCTAGACCTTGTAGCCATTTTTGGTGCCCTGGCCTTACTATTAATCTTTTCTTCAGTACATTTTGTTTTACTACTAGATTCCTGTTGCTTTTTTTCTGGTTTTGGAATTTTTGTTTCTGCTGATTTTTTTTCAGTGTACTCGGTAGCTTTTGATGAAGTTGCACCTCCACCCTCGGGAACATTTTGTGCCTTCTCTTGCCCTTTAGAGGTTTCTTGCTCTGATTCTTTAGCTTCATTCTCAGGCGTTTCATTTGTAACATTTAGTGAATCGCTAGCATCCTCAGCTTCGGATTGATTTTCTGTAATTAGATTGCTTTCACTGTCTGTTGATGATTCTATTTCAATTATATCGCCATCGTCTGAGCTGTTCAAATTGCTATTCTTTTGCTCCTTACTGGTTGTTTTTCGTTTCGCCTGAGGCTCAGGCTTGAATGGTTTTTCTCGTGTTTTATATTTTTTCAGTCGGTCATAATGGACCTTGATAGCTTTCCTCGTCTTTTTATCTTCTACCTTGAAATTCAAATCGTTTATAATTTCAATAATTATGTATGGTCCTCTATAGAAAGAAGTAAATTTTCTTATTTCTCCTTTTTTAACCGTTGGGTTGAAAACTAACACTTCTTCGCCAATTTTATAGCACGGCCCATACTTACTGCGATCAAAATACGACTTCTGGCGTTCTTGTTCGACATCCATATACTCTCGCATCAACTGGTGTGTTTCCTGTAGTTTCTGTTTCATCGTGAAAACATAGTCACTTGGTGTTGCATATATTGTGGTCTGTGGTGTGCTATAGATGCAGTCTATAGGTAGCGACAGTGGAAAACCCAGTACCACAAACGCTGGGCTGTATCTTGTTACACTATGAATTGATGATCGATATGCCATCATCGCTAAAGTTAGAAAATTAGTCCACTCGTGTTGTTATTGTCCTATATATTTGGAGAGGCATTCTTCTATTGTTCGATTTGTTCGTTCAATCATCGCGTTCCCTTGTGGGTGGTAGAATGTGGTTGATGTCCTCTGAATTCCTAGTTCACTGCAAAGACTACGAAACAATTTAGACATGAAGTGTGACCCTTGTTCACTGTGTAGATTGACTGGACAGCCGAATCTTACTATCCAGTGTTCAACAAACGGTTTTGCCACAGTTTTTGCCTCTTGATTGGGTAACGCTACAGCTTCATACCACTTACTGAATTGATCACCGATAAGCAAAATGTACTTGTTTCCCTGAGACTCGGGAAGTGGACTCATGATATCAAGAGATACTTGCCAAAATGGATGACTAGGTTTCCATTTTGAGAGTGAATGCCGATGTTTCTGCTTAGTGCCTTTCCTTTTTAGGCAAACGTCACAGCTTTCTATCCAGTTTCTTACGTCCCTTCTCATGCACGGCCAATAAATCCTTTCGCAAGCTCTTTTGTACGTTTTCTCTATACCAAAGTGTCCTGCGCTAGGCGAATCATGCAACAGCCCAAGAACGTTGGACACTCTACCCCAGGGTACCAGCATTTGGTAAACAGTTTCAAAGTTAGGTTCTGTTTGGTGTTTTCGATACAAAATCCCTTCTATGAGAAAACGATTTTTATACTGAACCCAGTATTTCCATAACTCCTTTGAAGCTCCGTTTCTCATTTGCCGTGGTTCGGGTCTTTTTTTGTGTATGACCCATGAATATACTTCTTTGAGTATATTGTCATTTTGCTGCGAATCTCGCAGTTTTGATCTCTGCAGTTTGTGTAACTGCCAACCTCGACTACTACAGTCGGTATCGTCTTGCTGTGCGTCTAGCGCAATAGCGTTAACGAAGGCTGTTTGTTCCTCATCTTCTGTGTTTATGCGCGAAAGACAGTCAGCGTGTGGGACTTTCTTTCCTGCTCTATGCTTGATGTCAAAATTAAATTGCCCAAGTTTCTCTATCCATCTTGCGACCATACCGTCTGGTTCTTTAAAACTATAGATCCACACGAGAGCCCTGTGGTCTGTTATAATTAAGAAATGCTGACCAAGTAAATAGTTTTTAAAATAATGGGTAAAATGAAGTATTGCGAATAATTCCCGCTTAGTTGCTGAGTAGTTTCGTTGACTTATACTCAAAGTTTTGCTAGCATATGCAATAACTCTATCCTCAGTTCTTTGTTTTTGTGTAAGAATTGCTCCGATGCCTGTCAACGATGCATCGGTAGTTAATGTATATTGATCCCTATCGTTTGGATATCCTAAAACTGGGGCTTCTAAAAGCTTTTTCTTCAACTCTGCTACCGCACTTGTGCACTCTGTACTCCATTCAAATTTATTTGATTTATTTAGTAACCTGTAAAAAGGTTCTGCTGTTTTTCCGAAACCCGGAATGAATTTTCGATAATAGCCCACAAGGCCCAGAAAAGCCCTGACGTCTTTTAGGGATGATGGTTCTTTCATTTTTTCTACCGTTCTTACTTTCTCTGGGTCGACCTCGACACCACTCTCAGATATAATGTGTCCTAAAAAACTGACGCGCTTTTAGAAGAAATTGCATTTTGATCCTTTAATCTTTAATCCTTTCTCCGATAAACGTTGGAAAACCAGCTCTAACCGTTTAAGATGTTCTTCAAAATTTCTTCCGAAGACGATAACGTCGTCTAGATAAACTAAAGCTACTTCGTAAGAGAGACCAGCAAAAATTAATTCCATTAGGTTTTGAAAAGCTCCTGGTGCAGAAGCTGGTCCCATAGGGAGCCTCTTTCACTCATATAGGCCAAAAGGTGTAATAAAAGCTGTTACATTTTGACTCTCTTCTTCCAGCGCCATTTGAAAGTATCCCGACAGAAGATCAATGTTTGAGAAGTACATGTTTCCCTCCAGTGAATCAATAACCTCATTAATTTGCGGTAAAGGCCAGCATGTTTTCTCTATTTGTTTGTTTAGACCACGGTAGTCTACAACTAAACGGTAGGTTCCGTCTTTTTTTGGTAGCAGTAATGATGGTGCTGCCCAATCAGAGTGTGTTGGTTCGACTAAGTCATCTCGTTCCAAGTCTTCGACAATTTTCTTCATGGCTTTTCTTTTCTCAAAGCTCATGCTGCCGTATGTACGACTGAATGGAACAGCATCATTTTTTAATTTTATTTTATGATAAATTCGGTCGCAAAATCCCATATCATTTGAGTTTCGCGAAAATATCATTTCATATTTTATGCAAAGTGACCTCAGTTTTGACATTTCCTCACAAGACAAGCTCATTGAACTTGAGTTCACGTGTTTGTCGAAATCAAATTCGTCCATATGCTTTTTATTATTGTCGGGGTTATTTTGTTGTACTCTTGAAATTTTTTCAATGTTTTCCGCCCATGCGATTCTCGCATTTTTGTAAACTTTCTTTGATTCTAATGTAGGGTTCAGAGCTCGAACCCATACAACATCATGAACCATGTCATTCAGCGATCTCGCTATTAATAAGGGTGATTTGTCTTCAAACCCTTTCATAGGTTCGACTATAATTTCTGTTTGCTGTGTTATGTTACCTTCTTCATCGATAATTTTGCATTTAATGAAACCCTCGCAGCGACAAGGTAATTTTTAATCCTCAGCAGCAATTAAAAACAGATTCCTATTACTTCGTTGGGATGGGGCCAATTGTAATCTTTTCCCAATCGACCCGCAAAAAAGTTCGTTCTTTCTGAGATTTAAAATACAGTCAAAATTGTACAAGAATTCCATGCCTAATAAACAAGGCGTTATCTCAATTCTGGTCAATAGAAATTTGACTGTTATTTCACTTGTAAATTTCTGAAGTTGAACTTGAATATCTGTTGACCCCATTATAGGCATTTTCCCGTTATTGGCAGCTATTATATTTTTATTGCACATTCTGATCGTTCCCCCAATTGCTTGTAGAGTGTGTCGCTTATAATATTAACACTACTTCCACTATCAATTAAGGCCATTATCAATTTGTCTTTTATCAGTATTTTTGCGAACAACGCCTCCATTGGGCTGTTTCCGCCACGCAAGGTTTTTACGTAGCCGGCAGAAAATGAAGCCCTGCCATTTCCAGCTAATTCTCGTTTAAATACGGACAATTTCGTCTGAAGTGACTTGGGCTCCCGCATTCGAAACAATTTTTGCATTCCCTAGATGCATGGTTTCGCTGACCGCAACGGCGAAATTTTTCTTTCTCGTTACTCACCGCTGCCTTCGACTGCTCGGCACGACTCTCGTGCGATCGATCTCGGCTTCTGTTCTCACCTCCCGGTGTTAGCGAACGCCCTCTACTTTCGTAATTGTTTCGTCTATGCTCAGCGCTGCTTCTAGTATAGCTATTAGTATTTCTATTTCTATCTTCGTTCTCTCTTGAACTTCGCTGACTACCGCGCAGAAACTCTTTTGGCTGCGCTCCTTGCAATGAAAACTTTTGATTCTCTCGCCTATTAGGTTGATTAGTCTGCAGTGTTTGCACTAAATCGTTAATCGAATTAACCAGTTGTGTGTTTTCATTCGACTGGATGGCAGAAATCCGCGGCTCATTATCCTCCTCCTCAATTCTCGTGACTGCTTCAATGTGTAGTGCTCTTTCTAAAGCTTTGTCTAAAGTCATATCCGCGTCACCCAAGTTCTTTCTCAGGTCAAGTCGCACCTGACTATTTTCTATGCCTTCGAGGAATCCTCTCAAAATGAGATGTTCTCTTATCTCATTAGACTCCTGAGGGTATGCTTTCAAGGCTAAAGTTTGCAAATCACCGAGAAAATCTGTTAATTTATCACCACGCTGCTGGACTCTCCTAGCTAGCCTCCCCCGGAACACTACTGGTTTCTCATTATAATGTTGTCTGAAAGCCTTTACGGTCTCGTCATAACTTTTTCTAGTGTCCTCCGAAAGTGTACGATAGAAATCAATAGCCGACTTTTGTAACCTTAACGCGAAATAATGCCGCCGTTCAGCAATTTCGGTCTCGGCGCCGTTTACTGTTTCTTTTCTTTGCCACTTTTGAAGTTGTGACAAGAGCTCAAAGTGTGTAATGTAACTTTCAAAGTCATTTGATCCAGTAAACGGTTCCGGTAACAGCGTTTTTGAGGAGTGCCGCGCCATCCTTATTTTTTTAAAAGCTGTTGTTATTCAAAATATTTCACTAATTCTGTTCGAAACTCGAACTATTTTTCCGACACTCTAGTTAACAGCTTTTAAATATGATTGAAACTCTAATTCCCTCGTCAATAAATGCAAAAAAAACTCGAGGTTTAATGCTTGAGTTTAAGTCAAATTAAGTCAAATTAAAATACTGATGTTTCTGAACGCTATTTTATTATCAAAAAAACATGTACGCCCTGATTTATGCTATTCGAATTTTTAGGAAGTACTCACTTTATAGTCCCAAGATGGCAGTTGTTGTTGTCGAATCCCGACAGCAGTCCACAATTCCTCTTCCGGGTCGTGATGTTAAGACGTCGAACTCGAGTTTAAAAATTGGTTTTCAAACAAAAAATAGATTTCTCTTGGAAATTAGTACAACGCTCAATGTTATTGGTTGGTGGTTTTCTATTTGCTTTTAATCTCTGTCGCCACTATAGCAGCCGCCCGTGCGCAATATGTATTATCTTTTGTAGTTGAGCTTGGTACTTGTTTAAAATACAAGGATTGAAGTTTAATTAATAAGTAGATAAAAGCAGAAGAGAATTGTTTCAAACCAAATGAAGATCTAATTAAGTGATTAACTCTGAAGGTAGGTTTATTATTCAATGAGTGAGTTTTATCCTCAGTTTTGCCCGTACCCAATATCGGTTCTATCACCGTGGTAAATTAACCAAGTAAATACTGATATGTCACATTTGTTAGTATTGCTCGAAGCCCGAGCTTTGTCTATTTCAATATGTCGACACCTATCAAGATTGTGTCAGTCATTAATCAAGTAATAAATTAAAATTTAAGCTAAATCTTTGACCTTGAAACCCAAGGTTTTTAGTACAGCCCTTTTTTACATACGTGTGACACTCACAATAGCATCAATCGTGCTTCCAGAGGTAACTGATAACGTAAAAGCTATATGGATCTAATCGCTGTGGACATTTTTGATAGGACTTTGTTGAGTTGTACATGAAAATTTAGTTTAGAATCAAATATTATACCCAAGTATCTGCAGTGACTTTGTGGTTTAATTTCTTGTCCCCGAAAAACTATTGGATCAAATTTTTCATGTTCCTTCGAGACACAAAAAAGTTCAGTTTTACAGGTATTCATGGTTAATTTGTATTGCTTTAGATAATTATCTGTTTTCTCCAGTATTTCAGAAACACTTTTTTCCAGTTCGCTGACATTGCTTCTGCTAAAATGGAAACTTGTGTCATCAGCAAATTGAATTATGTCGAAGTTTCCTTGTACCTTTTCTCGAATATCATTAATATAGAGAAGAAAAACTAGTGGCCCTAAAACCGTTCCCTGTGGAACACCATGATTTGTTTCCAACCATTCTGAGTAAACATCATTTATCTTAACACACTGCTGTCTGCTTTTAAGAAATGAAGCAATTAATTCAACTGCACTATACTACAGTTTGATGTACACAGTTTGGATTTCAAAAACATAAGTCTTCTACAGATGCTGTTTTACACATAATTGAAGCATTACAAGAAAACTATGATAACTTAAAAATTTCAGTTGCTGTTTTTATTGATCTAGCTAAAGCATTTAATTCAATATCGCACAAAAATTTTCTCAAAAAAATTGAAGCTTACGGTTTTTCAGAGAGTGCAGTTGAATTATTTGCTTCATTTCTTAAAAACAGACAGCAGTGTGTTAAGATAAATGATGTTTACTCAGAATGGTTGGAAACAAATCATGGTGTTCCACAGGGAACCGTTTAGGGCCACTAGTTTTTCTTCTCTATATTAATGATATTCGAGAAAAGGTACAAGGAAACTTCGACATAATTCAATTTGCTGATGACACAAGTTTTCATTTTAGCAGAAGCAATGTCAGCGAACTGGAAAAATGTGTTTCTGAAATACTGGAGAAAACAGATAATTATCTAAAGCAATACAAATTAACCATGAATACCGGTAAAACTGAACTTCTTTGTGTCTCGAAGGAACATGAAAAATTTGATCCAATAGTTTTTTGGGGACAAGAAGTTAAACCACAAAATCACTGCAGATACTTGGGCATAATAATTGATTCTAAACTAAATTTTAATGTACAACTCAACAAAGTCCTATCAAAAATGGCCACAGCGATTAGATCCATATAGCTTTTACGTTATCAGTTACCTCTGGAAGCACGATTGATGCTATTCAAATCCCTAGTCCTTTCTCATTTAACATTCAGTGCTCTATTTTTTCAGAACTTGAATTTCTCTGCAATGCAGCGAATTAATCGACAAATCAATTGGGGTATTAAAGTTTGCTATATGAGAAAAAAGTTTGAGAGATCTAAAGATCTCTTAGTAAAATCTGACATTTTGCCTGCAGAACTTTTAATAAGCCAGATGAGTATTTCAAAACTTAGGAATAATATTTCATTATTGAAAACACACGGCACTGAGAGTTTTTGTCTAAGTGGTAATGTCTTAGTAAGAAAAAACAACAGAACTGAACAATTAATTCTCTTAAGGTCGAGCAGTTGATCAATACAAAAAAGAAGCATCCAAAAGTGGAATAAACTTCCGCTTGATGTCCGGACTATCAGATCAAAATCAAAGTTTAAACGCATGTTAAAACAGCATCTGCTCCAACAATTCAAACTTGTACCGTTGGAAAGGAACGTTGGTGGCTTCAAAAGTTATTTTTACCTTTAGAAAACGGAACCACTAATTTTGATTTTTAACATTGTACTGATTTTGTTTATATAATTTTAAACTTGTGATATTTAACCCCTGGGTTATATTTTCAATTTACTTGTTTAAAAAAAAGAAATCTCCTTCGGAAGGGTCATCTGAGCAAGAGGAAAGACTTGGTAGTGTGGTACGACCTGATAAACAACCTGCAATTTACCTTAGAAAAAGTTAACATGGAAGGGGAGTTGGCTTTTCCTGACATTAACGTAAATGTGAGCAGCAAAAGTAATATCACATGTCATTGGTATCAAAAACCAACTGACACTGGAATTATACTGAATTTTCGCAGCTGTGCACCGCTTCAGCATAAGAAAAATGTGACTCAAAGGACGGTTCATAGGGTTTCATAGGGACGCCTTCAATCAGTTTCTTGAAAAGAACATAATTTGCTGGACCAACAATCAATATCCAGAGGATTGGTCTTCAAAAATAGTGAACCAGACTCTAGAAAAGATAATAAGTGGCGGTAAAGACCAATTGAGAACAACACCCAAAGAGCATCAAAAAACAAGACTAGATCTTATGATAAGCCAATACAAAGGCAACCAAACCTTGCAAGCAAATTGAAGAAACTATGCGAATTGAAAGTGGTTTTTACAACGCGGAAATTAAGATCATGCCTCCCCATCCTGAAATCATCTTTCGATAGAGACCTGAAATCCCACGTGGTATATGAGATTAAATGTAATGGATGCGGATCCATCTGTTGGGCAAACAAGCCGGCATGTTACCACAAGGATAACAGAACATCAAAAGAAGGATTCACAGGTAGGTCAGCATCTGGTTGAATGCCGTGGCGCCACGAATGACATTGAATGGAAAATTCTGAACGTCTGTCGGACAGTAGCAAAAACTAATGATTATCGAATTTATATACATCAGCAAGCTGAAGCCAGCACTAAAAACACGCGATGAATATAGTGGGCGGGAACTCACGTTAAAATATTAGTTCTAATTACAATTTTGACTAGATGAGGATACATAGGGCAAAAAACATTTTGTGCATGACAAAACGAAATTTGCAAAACCTCCACAAGAGCGATACTTAAGTTTAGGGCAAATTCGGAAAAACCCTAAAAAATACAAGAACATGGCCAAAATCGAAAAATCCGGAATAGGAATGTTTTTAAATAAATTGATAACAGATGTAAATATGAGTTGTAAATCGGCTAAATATTGTACATAAGGAAAATTTTTCGATTGAATTTTTTAGAATAGTTCCTAGATTTGTCTTAAGTGTGGTCTCAGACAAATGTAAATACATATTCATTTTATCTTTTAACAATTTGGAGAACAGTTTTAACCTGACGATGAACGTTAAGTTCGAAAACGTTTGTTTTAAATATCGGAAGTGATTTTAATTTGACAAATCGGTTTCCTTTACACTAAAAACCATATCTAGGTCATCTTTGATGTTTCATTGCGCCAGTGGACAGATGTAGTTGTTAAGCAATTGGATGTTATCCTCAGCCCAATGCATTTCCAAGTCATGAAATATTGTGTTTTCGAAAATCATATACGTCCGTTGGTCTTCTGATTTAGGTGGGCCGTATGATTGCATGTCTTACAGAAACTTCACCTGACTAGCCTGAAAACCTCTTCCATTAACCAAGGCATCCTATGTCGAGTGACAAAATGCTCAGTGTCCAACTGCGCAAGAAATGGTGTTCACTACAGGGATAATTTTTACTTAAACAGCACAATTTGATAAAGAATTAAGGAAGAATTCTCATCTCATCTCAAATGTCCGGCAATTGTCGAGGCAAAGAAAGCGCAAATAAATATTCCCAGTGTTGCCAAAGTAAAAAAAAAATTGGTTTTCAAAACCCTCTACGGAGTTTAGTCATGACTGTTTGAATGGCTGCCGCGGGGAAACTTCTGCTCAAAACACAGTCAAAATTAGTGAAAATATGAAAATTAATTATTAACGTAAATTGAAGTTGTCATAGTGTTGCTTTCTTTTAACAGGCAAAAAGTCAATGCCTTAATGATAAGTTGTCACTTTAGTAAGCAGCAAGAACAGTTTAACGCGCATCAAGCACAATAAATCGGATGCTGAGTCGTGAAGTCAGTTTGCAACTAAGCATTTGAGTAGACCAGAAGAACAGATCAAACCTTGAGGCAAAAGAAACGGTAGAAATTTAGCATCGCGACAGTTGTTAGTGGCAGATTTTGAACTTGTTATCAAAAGGTTCCTTTTTGGCACTAAAGGCCTCTGTGAACAAAGTACTGTAGATGGCGCTCAGATTCATCAAGATTCGCAAAGTCGGCTATGCTGTCGTCAGTTATACGCCAAATTTTATGAGACGGTTAAATTATTGCACATAAGATGCTATGAGATGGAGTTTGAATACAAGCACCACTTATAAAATTGGAAGTGAAACTTACTGGTTTGTAGGATTAAGAGCCGATGCAGCTGGCAAATAGAAAAAGGCTTGCGTTCAACTTAGAATGGTTATTGCTCTAATAGGGGCAACGCGGGTCTTGCCAAAAAAGAATGCCAGCTCTGTTTTAATCTCATCAGTAGGAGAATTTATTTGCTCCCTAAGAAATTCCAGAGCATGGATTACATTTTAGAGCTTTCACCACGCATGTGTGAGATTCAAGATAGGCGAAGGATCCTCATTAATAACTGTTTAGTTTTGCGATTGTGACCAGCTGTAGAAGCCTAACTCAGCACGCAATGATCTTATTGGTTGCTCATCTAAGTATTTCTGCATCCCAATGTCCACTGACTTGTCAAATGTCCATAAATGTCAACCAAACATGCGCCGACAGTAAAAGAAGCTACAAGCACATTGGGGTTGGAGACCATAAACACAAGACTTAATACTAGGCTTCGCGCTAAACTTTTTGTGAAAGTGCTGCTGATACTGCTACTGACAAAATGAGTGTCAATGTTGTGAACCTTATTAGGCCTAACACATGAAACGACTCTTCTTCGGATGAAGTGGTCAATTTCTTTACAATGGTATGGGAAAACTCGTCATTTAAGAGTAGTGGATAAAACAGGGAAACCAACCACCAGTAAAATCTGACCCTTTCTCCTAACGCTAATCGCGCATGTCGAATCGGGCCACATTTTACTGCTTGTTGGTTTCCTTGTTTCATCCACTACTACATATTCACTCTAAGTCTAACATTAAATTATGAAATGGATTAATTCTAGAAAATAATAATAGGCTCGTTTGCAAATTCGCCGATACATATTCACTCAAAATCTACCATTTTCTGTCTCACTTAAAATCGAGTAAACTATGTTTGTAACAGCCAGTAGCTTGTAACAACCAGTAGCTTGTAAAACCAGTAGCATGGTAACAAGCAGTAGCTTGTGACAACCAATAGCTCGTAACAAAAATAAAGCATTGAAACAACCACTAGCTTGTAACTCCAGTAACTAATCTTCATTCTGATTGGCTAGTCAGTAACGCGTAACAGGTTACTTCATAAAGAATGTTCTAGAAAAATTCTCGGTGTGGGGACCTTTATTCTCCACGGTACTTTTAGGCCATTCACCAAGGCTTTTTCCTGGCTACGCAAAATATAGCTCTTTTGAAGAATAACATTCATTAAACAAGCATAATTAAGGCATACGAACTAAATAGCAAAACTTGGACATAAAATATACGGATTTTTAGCAATATCTCAAGAACTAATAAAGGTGTCAAATTCAAACTTTGTGAATGGATAACTATTTGTTGGGTGCACACTATGTAAGAAAAGGAGGTCTGTACGCCAAGGAGGTGGAGTGGTGCTATGTTTTTTTTTAATTCTATAACCAATCGTAATATGTGGGGGAATTTCTCAAATGTAAATAGCTCCAAAAGTGTTGGTTCAAAACTAAGCAAACTTGGCAGTGACTACCACAAGCCTATATTATAAGACATGCAAGAGAAAGGAACTAAATCGGACGGCTACTTTTCAAGATAACGAGATTTAAATTTCAGATTGCAACAAAATTTAGTAATGAATGTTATCTTCTCTCCCGAATAAATCTTCAAATATAAGTTCTACGACTCCAGTGTTATGGTCACTGACATAAATGCTGGTAAACATGAATGGTAAACTTGAATATCCCCCTTTGAATATTCACCAGATTCGTGGGGAAAAACTAAAGCTATTTTAAGCATTTCTCACAAATTTCTTTCAATTAGTATTTTGTGCATAATTTGCAACATATTTGAGTTATAGTCTAACTAATTCACATTTAAGTTTTAGTCTGACTTCATGTACTTTTGAGTTATAGTCTGACTTCATGTACTATTAGTGGTTGCTAAATATGAAAGAAAGCTAATTCCACATATTTTTTTCATTTTAAAAAATTAATTTTTATCAAAAAACAAAAAACTTATAAAATTTCAAAATAACAGTGAAATCCCTCTTTTAAGAGCGAATCACTCTTTAAGAGCGAAATGGCCCCTATCGGAGTGATGCCCCAGTACAAAATCACTATTTATCGCGCTTAAAGAGTGAAATACCTCTTTTTTAATTAATTTTTAAAATTATCTAAATTTTTTAATAATATTTTATTTTTTTTTACTTTTCTATATTTATTATTTTAAATTATTTATACTCTTCAAAAAATTTATATTCTCTTTTACTTTTTCTATATTTATTCCATTATTAAAAAGAAATGATACAAAATTATAATATTTACACGAACAACTTTCCCCAGTTTGGCCATTAACAGATCTCTGAAACAGTTCCACTGATCCACGTAGTGGCAACTTTGTTGATCTGGGATTCGCTGATCTCTCAGTTAAATTTCTACTAAATCCTCTAGTTAAAGCTACATCTGGATGTTCTTTCTTTACATGAGCCCTTATCCCATCATATCTCACAACAGAAGGACAATATAGACAATTAACTTTAGCTGAAGTACAATTTCTACAAGTATACTTACTCTCATCAAAATCAGTTAGTGGTTTTACAGAATTACATTTATTACAACTTTTAGTTAAGACTTTGATGTTAAATTAAGAGTTGGAGTTAGAGTTAGAGTTAATGCTATAATTAGAACTAATGCTAGAGCTAGAGCTAGAGTTAGAGCTAGAATTAGAGTTAGAGCTAGAGTTAGATTTAGAGATAGAGTTAGAGTCAGAGTTAATACTAGAGCTAGAGTTAATACTAGAGCTAGAGTTATATCCAGATTCATCTTTAAAAGAACAATCAGTTGTCATACAAATACCACTTAATGTTTTATCACCACATGCACATTTACTAATTTTATCTTCATGATATATTGAATAATGAAAAGCTAAATTAAAAGGGAGTCCACATTTGTGACTACACTCTAAACATTTTATAACCAGTTTAAATTGGTCAAAATCTGCCAAGCAGTTTCAGTGATCCGCGAATTTAGCAAAGATTTCAATTAAATCTTTAGTATTATCTTTAGCCAGGATACACTTAGCTAGATATTCCTTTCCTAACGTATTGAGTGTATTAACTTTATATCTTCTATCTAAAATTACTTCAAGGTCTAATTCCGTTTTATCTCTAACAAAATTTACAATTTCATCTCTAAATTCTTCATTATTTACATATAGTATGTTTAAATATTTTTGTCCCTTTCTATTTAAAGTTCCCATTTCTTCATCTATATATTCTTCTTGTAGCTTTTCTATTGTAATAGCAAAGCTACTTTGTAGATCATCTGCGAACGAGCTTTGCTCATGGTTCTCCAACATGCTTCGCAGATCTTCTCCGTAACGATAATTATCTAATGTACTTGCTCTATTTAACATACTACTTGCACTCATTGCTACAACTCCAGCAGTGTTTACTGTTGTATCAGGATAAATATAATTAAATATCATAAAACCCGGACTTGTAATTCCTAAAATAGTTGATATTAACCTAAAACCATTTGCTTTATTTTTTTCTTGTGTTAAAACATCATTTTGTATTTTAATACCTTTTAATGTAAGCAGTTTATGAAAATAGAACTGATGATTATCATGATTAATAGTGTTTCTATCAGTAGCATTTATCATGAGTGGTTTCATATATGCTATAAGTTCAATTTTATCTTCACTTTCTAATTTATCTTTTAAACTAACAGGTTTTAAATCAAGGAAACCAACTCTCGAGTCATATATCATAGTTCTACTCTTATCAATAATAATAAAAGTAATCGCTTTCCTATTATATTTAATTATACCATAAGGCAGTTTATCTGACATTCCGTCTGTACAATTGTAATAGTTATTATTTAACTCACTAATTTTTTTTTGAAGTTATGTTTACATTTATATATTTCATTAAAATTTTTAAAAAGATCAGCTTCATTATAAGTTGTTAAGTAAATAGTATCACAACTCATTCTTGCTGTATTAATTATTTGAGCTGGTTTATGACACATTACAATCATTTGAATATTATAATGTCTTCCTTCTGTGAAATAATAAGCTATATCCTTATTTAATTTATCACCCATATCATCAAGTACTTTTACTCTATCTTTGAATTTAGACTTATTTTTTTGATGTGATCATATTTATATCACATGTATTAAATCAAATATAAAACTCACCAGTCTCAGGATATATCCAATCTCTATCATCTTTACATACTGTGATTATATTTTTAGCTTGATCAAGGTCTTGGTTTTGGTTTTGGTTTTGATCGGTGTAACCGCTTCGCGGATCTAAGTATAATTTAAAATATTGTCTAATAAAATATGTTTTGCCTGTACCAGTTCCACCATTAACAATAGTATGTAATGGTGACTTTTCATATTCAAATCTAACTAAACTCCTATTCATAAATCCACCAAAGTTTTCGTCTAGTATTGTATTTTTACTTGGTATTGAATCATATATTATATTAATTATATAATACAAATCCAATTAAGAAAATAAAAAAATAACTGCGCTACCTGTCTCCATTTTTATACCTATTAAGAATGCTTATCCTAACTTTTGAGGAACTCAATAATAAATTTAATATTGACAATAATGCTATGAGTGATATCAGATTAATAGATATAGGAAAAGATATAAGTCTAACACCAATTGAAATTGTAATGAGAGATCAAAGTCCTAAAACAATCTGTGAATCTAACTCCAACATTATTGTAAATTTACATCCAACTAATGGTTTTTAACATTGGGTTTTAGTTATAGGAAGAAAAGGTGGTCTAACATATTACTTTGATAGTTTTGGTGTTGAGACCCCACCATTATTTTTAGAAGAATATGTTGATCTAGGCTCTAATGAAAGAATACAACAATATGATGAATCTTATTGTGGGGCTTATTGTTTATATATGATCTATCTCATTGATAGAGAATTTAGAATTAACAATGCTTTGAATATTCTAGTTAATCAATGTAAATATCCAGGAATATATAATGAGTGTTTTTGTTTAGGTTGTAGTAAAGATCTACGAAGTAGTTTTGCTAATAATGATAATGTTAATGATAATGTTAAAGATAATGATAATGTTAATGATAAGGTTAATGATAATAATAATGATAATGATAAAGATAATGTTAATGATAAATATAATGATCTACAAAGAAGCTTTACTAATAATGACAATGATAATGATAATGTTAATGATAATGATAATGCTAATGATAATGTTAATGATAATGATAATGATAATGTTAATGATAATGATAATGTTAATGATAATGATAATGTTCATGATAATTTTTTATATCTATTTGATGAAAAACATCAAAGTGGTAAACTTAACAACAAAGAATATCGGCGAAGCGGTTTCACCGATCTTAGTAACAATATCTCTGTAAACATAAATGAAGATCTACAATCATGGCTAAATGATGATAATATAATTACTGAAGCCACACTCCCAGAGAACTTTAGATGTATAATATCTGTTCCCAGTGAATGTGGTAAGATATTCTTATTAAAAATTTAATTCTGGCTAGAATATACTTTGTTAAGCTATACATCATTGGTTCTACTGGGATCAATATGAAAGTGTAGAGAGTTATAATTGTTGAAGTCGCAACTCTGTTGACACTAAAGCAGATGTCGAGTTTGTTAAAGATATAAAAGATTTACCCTCTCCCGATCAACTACCAAAAGACCTGAAGAAACTAAAGATATTCGATGATGTTAGAGCCAAAGAACCAGTTATTAATGAATATTTTTGTAGAGGTAGACATAATAGTTGTAATATGATATATCTTAATCAAAATCTATTCACAATAGATAGACAGAGTGTTAGAGAGAACTGTTATCTACTTATTTTATTTGAACAAAGAGGTAAAGCCCTCATATCTACATATCAGGATTTTTTAATAATGTTGAACTAAGTTATAATGATTTTGCTAATAAATGTAATAAGGTATGGAAAGAGCCCTATAATTATATTGTCATTGATATAACTAAAAATAAAAATATTAATGGTAAACTAAGAATTAATTGGGATCGGAGAATTTTGTGGTTTAGTTTAAGTTTATATCAATATCTAGGGTTAGATCTATAATTTAGACTAGATCAACGAAGTTGCTGGTTGCACCAGATCTGCGAAGCAGCTTCTCTGATAGGTCTTCGACCAGCTGTGTTAACACAGATGGGGCTTCGCCCAGCCGACTACGCCAGATCAACGAAGTTGTTACTGGTTACACCAGATGTAAAGTAAAACTTAATACATCACCAAAGTCTATAGGTCTTCCATGCTCATCTTTAATATGAAACTCTATATATTCTATTCTATCTTTAGTTACATTTTGATACGAGATATTAGTTGGTATAATGTTTATCAAGTAACTTGGTGGTTCTGTTAGAGTAAAAGTATATAGTAAGTCTGTGTTATTCCCATTATCTTTAACACCAGATATCACATTACAATGAATGTTAATAGTACTAAAACCCATAATATCAACAATTTTCTGAGATGTATATTTACCTTCTTTATAAACTATTTTTCTAAATCCTAGTAATGGGGCTGTTGATTTTTCTATGTCAAAGTTAATTGCACCTTGTTTTATTTCCATTAAACTTTGCATTGTATTTTTTTTCAGGTTCTGTTATAACATTACCATTAGTTTCTTCTTTTATTAATTCTGCTATTTCGATTAGTTCATATGCACCTGGTATAACAGCTATACTACGGTTATCTGACCATGTTTCACCTTGGGTATCATATAAGAATTGATTGTTCCTTCTATTCAAATAAACACCGAATTATAAACAGATAATCTAATTAAACCTATTTTTAGTGAGTTAAGTATAGGTTCACTAAAGTTTAGTTTTTCTGTTGGCTTTATCATTCTAAAGTTAAGCGTATGTTCTTCTTTAGTTTTAGTTAAAGCATCATGTATCTTTTGGAGTTCATATAGAATTAAAATATCCGTCATTTTTTATATTCAAATATTAGATTATATTTATGGTGAAACATGGGCGAAGTCCCATAGATGCAATTATAGCTTTGGTTATAGTCATAGTTAGAGTTATAATTATAGTTATAGTTATAGTTAAAGTTAAATTTTTGGATTATAAAAAATGAACTTTAATTTGGATACAACTTGTGGTTATAAAAATGATATACACAAAAGTAACATTACAAAATATAAACCTAATAATCTAGCAACAATGAAAACGGTTAATACTAACATTAATATCATTCTCAATAGAGAAGAGAATCATTTAAAATTGCATGATTTGTATCTAGAGATAGAGTTTGTTGTATCAGATGATGCTGGTGGTGTATTTGCTAATGATGCTAATATTAGATTAGTTAATAATGGTTTGATGGCATTGTTTAGTTCAGTTAAACATGAAACTAGTGGTGGTAGGACTTTCATAGATCATTGTCATCCTAATCTATTGATGTATAAGTTATTAACTAGTTATGATGATGAATATGAGAGTGGGTTTGTTAGAAATATAGATAATGGGAATAGTCAACTCAAAGGTGATCATGTTGCTGCAGAACAAGGTCATATGTATATGATGATTAAGATGAGTGATCTATTTGGTTTCAAAAATTAAATTAGAAAAGATTATATATGTTTTAGGATTTAAAATAATATTAAAAAGAAATAATAATGATAGAGCTTTATATAGAATTAATGCTGATCCTAGTGCAGTTGCTAATGATGCTAATATAGAAATTAGAAATATATCGTAGTGTGTGCCCAGTATTGATCCTAGTAATGACAATAGAATTATTGTGCAAAAGGGTTTAAGTAAAAAGAATAATGTAAACTTTAGCTATTACGAAAGGAAAACATTAAACATTTTATAAGAATGTACCCAATGCTACTAACTTCTTGTTTGATCTTGGTATGGAAAGTGGGATGGAAAGACCGCAATATATAATAATTGGTTTTTGAAAATAACAATGTTAATGAACAAACTCATGATGCAAGTACATTTCATATAATGAATGTTACTGAATGTTATTGTAAGATTGGCAGTGAGTTTTATCCTGAGGATAAAATGAATATAAATTATGGTACTAATCCTTATAATGAGGCATTTAACGAGATTGTTAACTTTAATAAAGATTATAATGTGTTACCACATAAAATAAAAACCATATATAAATCATAGAGCATTCAAAAGTAGTTATAGAATATGTGTATTCGATGCTAGATATCAAAGTGATCATATATGTCCACAACCAATACAACTTAATTTTAAATTTAGTGCTGCAGTTGCAGATATTATATGCCATACATTAGTATTAACTAGAAAAGTTATTAGTGTTAATAGTGATGGTAATAAGAGGGTTGATATTGTATCATGATTATAATTATAGTTAATGACTTAATCAATGACTAAATCAATGGCTAAATCAATAACCATATCAATGACTAAATCAATGATAATCAAACTATTTTCTACTAGACTTAACAAAATCTTTAGCATAAATAGTATCCAGTTTCTTTTTATTATCTAGAGTCAATACCTTAGCTTCAAGTTCAGTTTTAGGCTTTGGCTTAATCTTAGCCTTAGGTAATGGTTTAGCCTTAGGCTTAGATTTAATAACAACAAAAGGATTATACTTTTTGAATTCCATTATTTTTTATATATAGAAATGAGTCTTTTAAATAAGTTCAAAACTAATTCTTATTGTGTTGGTGGCAGACATTATAGTGGTACTAATAATATAAGTGGAGCGATTACTTCAAAAGGTACTAAAATGTTAAGAGGATCCTGCACTAAATGTAGAAGGAATAAATCAATGACAGTATCTGATGCAACAATAGAAGCTGAGGGATTGAAAGACTTCTTTAAAAGTGTTGGTAAAGCTAAAGTTAACTTCGGAAACAAAGTTGCTAATAATCCAGTAAGAGCATTAGAAATAGCAAGTAAAATAGGAAGTGCAGCTGCATCTAGAAACCCTAGAGCTGCTTTATCAGCCACACCTGATTTAATTAAATTTGCAACTACTGCTGAAGGTATAAAGGTAGTACAAAAAGGAAGAGGTTTATACTTAGGTACAAAGAAAAGATAATTTAGTTACGGCTAAGGCTAAGGTTAAGACTAAAACTATAGTTTCAATTATAGCTTAAATCTTACCGATCTGCGACGCAGGTTACCTGATTGGTGTAACCGCTTCGCGAATAAAAATTGATACTAATATAATTATTACTAAAATTATTGTTATTACTAAGCTCTAATAATTTTAATCCAAAAGAACACTTGACTTATATTTTTTATCAACGGAGTTGCGGCTTCGTCGATTCTTCTTGTGTTCATCATATACCTTGACTAAATCATTATATTCTTCATTATCTATTTTATTATCATTCATTGATTTAGTATATAGTTTATTAAACTTGTTGCTAGACTGTTTACTTAAAATATACATATGTGAATAATTTACAATTTTATTTCTTATTTTAGTATTAATTGTTTTTGATAATGAACCACAAACAGTTGCTGTAGCAAAAGCTGTGGGTATAGAAAAAGGCAGACTTATACCTGTTATTGCAACTGATGTTGTTGTTGCCGTTGTTGCTATTGATGATAATAGTATTTCTGTTATCTCAGCTACGTTAATATAATTTTTATATCTACTTAACTACTTATTATAGTTATTAGTTTCAGTCTCATAATAATTTATAATATCTTTTATAATGTTAATATTGTTGTTAAATTTATTATTGGCTTGAATCTTTTCGTTTATCTGTTTCTCAGCCGCTTCGCGGATTAATCGTTCTGATACTGATGACAAATCTGGATATAGTAATCTCTCACTCGGTGCTGTTGGATGGGTCATAGTTTCGGTTATTTTAATTAGTAAAAATTTTTTCTATTTTCTTCATTATATCTTCTTGATAAAAATCATAATGCATCTCTAGTCTTGATTTTTCTTTGTTGTCTACTAATGTACTTTTTAAAAGTATGGCAATTATATATTGTACTGTTCTCTTTTTATTCTTTAAAGGGCTTCATCAATAAAAGAATTAGTCTTTTTATTAACTTCTTTAAATACTTTTAGCCCAGTAGTAAAGATTTCATCTAGTTGTATGTTAGTGATATTCTGATTAAACTTATTATTATCAATCTCTAGTTTTAATTGATTATGCCCTTTTCTTAGTTCGGTTATATTTCTACTTAAAATATCCCTTTTTTTATTAGACGATAATAAGTTATTGTCACAATACTCTTTGTTAACAACATCTTTTTCATCTATGGGAGGGTGCACATTTGTACTTTTATAGGTATCCTTCATGTCAATATTATCATTATCTTCTAGGAATAAACCACGAGCCATACTTATTGTCAAGTTGTTCCCCGATGAGCCAAGCAATGGCTTCCCCGAGTGATGTTTCGCTTGGTTAAATCTATTTCTTGTCATCTTTGTATTTGTTTACAGTAAGAAATGAATCTACCAAGTAGCTGACCGTAGGTCTATCCAGCGTCGCTTGCTTAGGACCGTAGGTCTATATTTAATGATTCTAAAACTTTATTATTAGATTCAAAATCAAATTTTAAAAATTCTTGTTCGTAATATTTACCTTCTATTATCTCTCCAATCATATCTTCTATCTTATATGTTGGTGGTTGTGTGTTCAAAACTTCATTAACTTTAAATAGTTCTCTATTCCAATTAGAAGTGTAACCACAAACAGTTGCTGTAGCAAAAGCAGTGGGTATAGAAAAAGGCAGACCTATACCTGTTTTTGCAACTGATGTTGTTGTTGCCGTTGTTGCTATTGATGATAATAGTATTTCTGTTATCTCAACTACGTTAATCTAATTTTTTGTACCTACTTAACTACTTATTATAGTTATTAGTTTCAGTCTCATAATAATTTATAATATCTTTTATAATGTTAATATTGTTGTTAAATTTATTATTGGCTTGAACCTTTTCGTTTATCTGTTTCTCAGCCGCTTCGCGGATTAATCGTTCCGATGCTGACGACAAATCTGGATATAGTAATCTCTCACTCGGTGCTGTTGGATGGGTCATAGTTTCGGTTATTTTAATTAGTAAAAATTTGGTGCTGTTGGATGGGTCATAGTTTCGGTTATTTTAATTAGTAAAAATTTTTTCTATTTTTTTCATTATATCTTCTTGATAAAAATCATAATGCATCTCTAGTCTTGATTTTTCTTTGTTGTCTACTAATGTACTTTTTAAAAGTATGGCAATTATATATTGTACCATTCTCTTTTTATTCTTTAAAAGGGCTTCATCAATAAAAGAATTAGTCTTTTTATTAACTTCTTTAAATACTTTTAGCCCAGTAGTAAACATTTCATCTAGTTGTATGTTAGTGATATTCTGATTAAACTTATTATTATCAATCTCTAGTTTTAATTGATTATGCCCTTTTCTTAGTTCGGTTATATTTCTACTTAAAATATCCCTTTTTTTATTAGACGATAATAAGTTATTGTCACAATCCTCTTTGTTAACAACATCTTTTTCATCTATGGGAGGGTGCACATTTGTACATTTATAGGTATCCTTCATGTCAATATTATCATTATCTTCTAGGAATAAACCACGAGCCATACTTATTGTCAAGTTGTTCCCCGATGAGCCAAGCAGTGGCTTCCCCGATTGATGTTTCGCTTGGTTAAATCTATTTCTTGTCATCTTTGTATTTGATTACAGTAAGAAATGAATCTACCAAGTAGCTGACCGTAGGTCTATCCAGCGTCGCTTGCTTAGGACCGTAGGTCTATATTTAATGATTCTAAAACTTTATTATTAGATTCAAAATCAAATTTTAAAAATTCTTGTTCGTGATATTTACCTTCTATTATCTCTCCAATCATATCTTCTATCTTATATGTTGGTGGTTGTGTGTTCAAAACTTCATTAACTTTAAATAGTTCTCTATTCCAATTAGAAGTGTAACCACAAACAGTTGCTGTAGCAAAAGCAGTGGGTATAGAAAAAGGCAGACCTATACCTGGTATTGCAACTGATGTTGTTGTTGCCGTTGTTGCTATTGATGATAATAGTATTTCTGTTATCTCAACTACGTTAATCTAATTTTTTGTACCTACTTAACTACTTATTATAGTTATTAGTTTCAGTCTCATAATAATTTATAATATCTTTTATAATGTTAATATTGTTGTTAAATTTATTATTGGCTTGAACCTTTTCGTTTATCTGTTTCTCAGCCGCTTCGCGGATTAATCGTTCCGATGCTGACGACAAATCTGGATATAGTAATCTCTCACTCGGTGCTGTTGGATGGGTCATAGTTTCGGTTATTTTAATTAGTAAAAATTTGGTGCTGTTGGATGGGTCATAGTTTCGGTTATTTTAATTAGTAAAAATTTTTTCTATTTTTTTCATTATATCTTCTTGATAAAAATCATAATGCATCTCTAGTCTTGATTTTTCTTTGTTGTCTACTAATGTACTTTTTAAAAGTATGGCAATTATATATTGTACCATTCTCTTTTTATTCTTTAAAAGGGCTTCATCAATAAAAGAATTAGTCTTTTTATTAACTTCTTTAAATACTTTTAGCCCAGTAGTAAACATTTCATCTAGTTGTATGTTAGTGATATTCTGATTAAACTTATTATTATCAATCTCTAGTTTTAATTGATTATGCCCTTTTCTTAGTTTGGTTATATTTCTACTTAAAATATCCCTTTTTTTATTAGACGATAATAAGTTATTGTCACAATCCTCTTTGTTAACAACATCTTTTTCATCTATGGGAGGGTGCACATTTGTACATTTATAGGTATCCTTCATGTCAATATTATCATTATCTTCTAGGAATAAACCACGAGCCATACTTATTGTCAAGTTGTTCCCCGATGAGCCAAGCAGTGGCTTCCCCGATTGATGTTTCGCTTGGTTAAATCTATTTCTTGTCATCTTTGTATTTGATTACAGTAAGAAATGAATCTACCAAGTAGCTGACCGTAGGTCTATCCAGCGTCGCTTGCTTAGGACCGTAGGTCTATATTTAATGATTCTAAAACTTTATTATTAGATTCAAAATCAAATTTTAAAAATTCTTGTTCGTGATATTTACCTTCTATTATCTCTCCAATCATATCTTCTATCTTATATGTTGGTGGTTGTGTGTTCAAAACTTCATTAACTTTAAATAGTTCTCTATTCCAATTAGAAGTGTAACCACAAACAGTTGCTGTAGCAAAAGCAGTGGGTATAGAAAAAGGCAGACCTATACCTGGTATTGCAACTGATGTTGTTGTTGCCGTTGTTGCTATTGATGATAATAGTATTTCTGTTATCTCAACTACGTTAATCTAATTTTTATACCTGCTTAACTACTTATTATAGTTATTAGTTTCAGTCTCATAATAATTTATAATATCTTTTATAATGTTAATATTGTTGTTAAATTTATTATTGGCTTGAACCTTTTCGTTTATCTGTTTATCAGCCGCTTCGCGAATTAATCGTTCTGATACTGACAACAAATCTGGATATAGTAATTTCTCACTCGGTGCTGTTGGATGGGTCATAGTTTCGGTTATTTTAATTAGTAAAAATTTGGTGCTGTTGGATGGGTCATAGTTTCGGTTATTTTAATTAGTAAAAATTTTTTCTATTTTTTTCCTTATATCTTCTTGATAAAAATCATAATGCATCTCTAGTCTTGATTTTTCTTTGTTGTCTACTAATGTACTTTTTAAAAGTATGGCAATTATATATTGTACCATTCTCTTTTTATTCTTTAAAAGGGCTTCATCAATAAAAGAATTAGTCTTTTTATTAACTTCTTTAAATACTTTTAGCCCAGTAGTAAACATTTCATCTAGTTGTATGTTAGTGATATTCTGATTAAACTTATTATGATCAATCTCTAGTTTTAATTGATTATGCCCTTTTCTTAGTTTGGTTATATTTCTACTTAAAATATCCCTTTTTTTATTAGACGATAATAAGTTATTGTCACAATCCTCTTTGTTGACAACATCTTTTTCATCTATGGGAGGGTGCACATTTGTACATTTATAGGTATCCTTCATGTCAATATTATCGTTATCTTCTAGGAATAAACCACGAGCCATACTTATTGTCAAGTTCTTCCCCGATGAGCCAAGCAGTGGCTTCCCCGATTGATGTTTCGCTTGGTTAAATCTATTTCTTGTCATCTTTGTATTTGTTTACAGTAAGAAGTGAATCTACCAAGTAGCTGACCGTAGTTCTATCCAGCGTCGCTTGCTTAGGACCGTAGGTCTATATTTAACGATTCTAAAACTTTATTATTAGATTCAAAATCAAATTTTAAAAATTCTTGTTCGTAATATTTACCTTCTATTATCTCTCCATTCATATCTTCTTATATCTTACATTCATATCTTCTTATATGTTGGTGGTTGTGTGTTCAAAACTGCATTAACTTTAAATAGTTCTCAATTCCAATTAGAAGTGTAACCACAAACAGTTGCTGTAGCAAAAGCTGTGGGTATAGAAAAAGGCAGACCTACACCTGTTTTTGCAACTGATGTTGTTGTTGCCGTTGTTGCTATTGATGAAAATAGTATTTCTGTTATGTCAGCTACGCTAATATAATTTTTATATCTACTTAACTACTTATTATAGTAATTAGTTTCAGTCTCATAATAATTTATAATATCTTTTATAATGTTAATATTGTTGTTAAATTTATTATTGAATTGAATCTTTTCGTTTATCTGTTTCTCAGCCGCTTCGCGGATTAATCGTTCTGATACTGATGACAAATCTGGATATAGTATTCTCTCACTCGGTGCTGTTGGATGGGTCATAGTTTCGGTTATTTTAATTAGTAAAATTTTTTTCTATTTTTTTCATTATATCTTCTTGATAAAAATCATAATGCATCTCTAGTCTTGATTTTTCTTTGTTGTCTACTAATGTACTTTTTAAAAGTATGGCAATTATATATTGTACTATTCTCTTTTTATTCTTTAAAAGGGCTTCATCAATGAAAGAATTAGTCTTTTTATTAACTTCTTTAAATACTTTTAGCCCAGTAGTAAACATTTCATTTAGTTGTATGTTAGTGATATTCTGATTAAACTTATTATTATCAATCTCTAGTTTTAATTGATTATGCCCTTTTCTTAGTTCGGTTATATTTCTACTTAATATATCCCTTTTTTTATTAGACGATAATAAGTTATTGTCACAATACTCTTTGCTAACAACATCTTTTTCATCTATGGGAGGGTGCACATTTGTACTTTTATAGGTATCCTTCATGTCAATATTATCATTATCTTCTAGGAATAAACCACGAGCCATACTTATTGTCAAGTTGTTCCCCGATGAGCCAAGCAGTGGCTTCCCCGATTGATGTTTCGCTTGGTTAAATCTATTTCTTGTCATCTTTGTATTTGTTTACAGTAAGAAATGAATCTACCAAGTAGCTGACCGTAGGTATATCCAGCGTCGCTCGCTTAGGACCGTAGGTCTATATTTAATGATTCTAAAACTTTATTATTAGATTCAAAATCAAATTTTAAAAATTCTTGTTCGTAATTTTTACCTTCTATTATCTCTCCATTCATATCTTCTATCTTATATGTTGGTGGTTGTGTGTTCAAAACTTCATTAACTTTAAATAGTTCTCTATTGCAATGAGAAGTGTAACCTTTAGAAAATATATTACGTTTATCTGCATTTCTAACATAATCACCAACTTTAAATTTTGGTGTTGCTTTGGTAGATTTAACATAGTATTTAACTTTATCAGGATTATTAGAAGCATCAACTGATGTCATATTAATTGTTGAATGAATGTTATTCTTATATGTTCCGACCGCATCATTTAATATACTTACCCAATTACCATCACCATTGATGAACATTGGTTTATTAATTATGTGTAATAATGTTCTATTAAATCTCTCTATAAACACAGCCTTTAAATCACTATAAGTAGAATATAGTTTTGTTTCATATTCTTTAAGTAAAGATATAAATGTTTTATTGTAAAACTCACTACCTCTATCTACCCATAACTTTTCTGGTTTTTGACTTTCAGAGCCACCCTGTGGAAGTTCACTTAATACTATTCTAAAACCCTTAGTTATAGATAAACCAGATTTATTCTTTAATGGAATAGCCCATGCATATTTTGTGAATAAATCTATAACAGTTAATATAAACTTATAATTATTATTTTATTTACTTAGAGATGACTTATCAATTAAATCAGCTGACCATGTTTCATCTTAATATAATGGTATTTTTCTGTTTCTTCTAAACTTTGTTAATTGAGGACTGAATACTTCTTTAGCTAATAGTTGTTGTTTTTGCTGTTGTTGTTGTTGTTGCTGCTGTTTTTCCATCATTATTTATTTACCATAGTTAAAAACAAAATTATCTAGTTGGTCTTGATTAATAATATTCATAGATAATAGTTGCTTAGATATATTTAGCGTTTCATCATATAATCCATCATGACCAGCTTTTGTTTCTAGTATTAATAATTCTAGTCTTTCTACTAAACCCTTTAAATGGCAACTTCGTTGATTATTTGGGTTGGGGTTGCTATTTAAACCCCTGCCAAATACATCATCTTTTACCCCCGTTATACGTTTTATTGTTCTATATCTAGCGCTTTTCTTATCCCCTTTTCGTACATAATATCTAATATCCTTTAAAAACCTTTTAATTTTGTTTTCATCTTCCCCGATATTATCATGATATGTTACATTAGATTTAGTAAGAAAATCAGTAAATCCTTCTGAAAACTCATATACATTATTCCTAACCAAAAATGCACCCTGCTCTAGAGATATATTAACACCATTCGTTTTATATCTCCCAGTAGGTAAATCTACGAGTTCTAATTTTAATTGAGGATTGGTTTGAGCCCCCATGTCATGAAGAAGTTTGGTTGACTTTGTATCAACAAAAACTGGTGCTATATCTTGAGTTCCCTTTATAGTTTTTTAGCGTTTCATTAATTTTGGAAGTGTGTTCATTAATTTTGGAAGAGTGATTTTGCCAATCTATTGCTCTTAATGTTTGTTCACTTAATGCTATATTGTGTTCATTATGGGCTAGCCATGTTTCACTGTTTGCATTTAAAGTTTTAGTTAAAGGATCAAATAAATCTTCTATGTCACCATAATATTCTTCTTTTTTTTTTTAAATTTTTCTTCTAATCTATTCTTTCTGTTTTGTTTTTCTAGATTATTTATATTTATAAGTTTATCTAGCTTAGTCATTTTTTATATATAAAAATGTTATTATACTAAGTAGGTAAGTCATTATATAATCTAATAGCAGCTTCAATAAACTTTCTATCTTCCTTAATTGTTAATTCTTTAATATTATTTATTATTACCTCTAATGATTCTATAAACAGGGATGGATCTGCTTGGTAGATCTTATTTTTTAAATCCCTTTTAAATAGAAATAGAGTCACATCATTGGGATAGCTTTTGATGGTTTTTACGTACAATCTCTTATCATCGAATGTACTTAAACTAATCTTACGTGTTTTTGTTGTTGTCATGCTATCCCCAATTTTTTGTATTTTACTTTCTTGTACAGTTCTCTGCGTGTTATACGTAACTGCATCATAAAATTCTTTATATTAAGCGTTGTTATGCTTCTTTACACCTTTCTCTTTAATTTTATTTGCGCAATTTTTAAAACTATATGTCTTAGGTGTTAGGACCACAAACTCTTCAATAATCTTACTCCCCAATTCATGTTTGAATTTCCCGGGGACTTTATTTTTGGTTTTGATTGGTGGTTCTAGATTACTTAAATCCATATGTTCATAATCGACACAACCTTCACTATAACTTAATACGAAACTATCCGTATCCATAAAGTGAAGTGTTAGGTCTTTGAGGGATGGTTGTAGAATATTATAAAATACATTATACATAAGTAATTTACTTAATTCTAAGATAGTAACGCCTACATATACTGGAGAAGCATATTCTATTTTTTCTTTATATATTCGATTTGGCTTTAATCTCTATATCTACTTATATTCTTAGATGTTGGTTTACTTATACTTTTCATTATGTTTTCTTCATCGTGTAAGAATTTACTTTGAAGGAAGTGTAGGGGATTCATGCACATTCTTCCATATAGGGAGTTGTTCATTAATTTCCTTACATCCTTCTCTGCTTTAGTTTTAGCTGTTCCTCTTTTATTTGTATTTATTTGTATATAATTTGTACATATATAATCTTGTTTAAATTTGATTACTCTATGAATTTTAGTTACTTTTACTCCCATCTTAACATGGAAATTTAACATCTTATAATGAAAAATGTATTCTCTTCTGTTGTTTTGGTCTAAGATTAATTTCTCCGTTTTTGTTTTGCCTTTCTCTCTTTCTCGGTATCCCAATTCATTATCATTTATCTTTCTTTTATCGGGCATTAATGCTAGTTGCTCTGTTCTATCTTTACTTGTATCAGTATAACCAATATCGCAAACTATATAATAACCCATGATCACTGTCATCTGGAGTATTCAATATTGCATCTAGAGTAGTAGTAGTAGTGAATTGGAAGTCCTTATAAGGTAGTTTTTGCATCATTGCATAACCATATAGGTTGTTTGCGTCTATCTATCATATGGACTTACCATCACTGTTATTAATATATCTCTCACCCATTATTCCACATATACCACCTCTCTTTGCTCCAACAAAATCATCTAACATTTGGTTATCTTGTAATGTATCTAATGTAACACCACTTGACATTAACCAACAATCAAAACTACAACCTTGTAGACTAACGTAATGTAGTAGATTGAGCTTGAATTCTTTCATGCTTAATTTAACATATTAATTCATGCAATAGCCTAATATTTCGACATCATTCTGTAAATACTCTAGAGGTTTTATGACCGTTTTTATTATTAAAGTTATCTACTTCTTCTAGTGTTGGTAATTTATTATGTAATGAGGATTTGAAGTCTTCTATTTTTAGATTACCTATAACTTCTTGGTAGGTAGCTTTGCCACAATTGGCAGCTTCGCTGTCATACGACTTTGTCGTGGTTCCCCAGGTGTCTAAGCCAAAGTTTTCGTATGGATATAATTTTTAAGTTTTACACCCGTATATCTTTGCCATTTGATCTAGATGCATAGCTAAGAAGTTATAACTATCTAAGAATTTAAGACAACCAATGCTAAACATCTTAGACTTACCAGCAGCCAGTGGTATGTTATCTACTTATCTTTATCATTATTCTGTTTAAAGGGTTCGCTGTATATCAGTTTGAAGTCATAGCCAGAGCCATTGTGGAATATTACAGGAATGAAGTTTTGTTGTTTATACTTATATTACATATTCTACATGTTGGTCCTCTATATTTACCAGTTTCATGACAATGATCTCTTACTTTATTAATACAAGTTTTACTGCAGATGTGACAAGTGTTATTGGTCTCATGATATAATTTATCTTCTTCATTAAATATCATTTGTTTGTTGCGCTTGAAGTTATTCTCAGTTTCTATTTCTAATAGATCACTGGCAAAACTTTTGATACAATCAAGACCGAAATAGTATTTGAAATTACACTGCAAGATGTAACCCACACTTATTGGTATGTGTACAACTATTACATACTTACAGCACTTAGTCGCGACTTCAACAATGCAACATTCTATATCAGCAGTTATAATATTTTTTATATTCTGACGTTTGTGTTCATTTATAAAAAAAATTTTCTTCTTCTTTGGACAAACAACCTCGGCTTTAAAGAGTTGTTACATTCATGTTTGTTGTATTTAATTTGTGAATCAAACCAATATGTACATCTAAGACAGTAACAGAATTTGTGATTCATTCTATTTGGTCGATCTAACAAGGTTTCTATGTTTTTAATTAGAGCACAGTGTTCTGTAGTACCATCTCCCCAAACCAATATTCTGACATCTTTTCTATCTTTATCAAAATCATCCACTGGTTTAAACAATTCTACTTTGCCCCCACCACAAGGTGTGTATAACCAAATATTAATATTATGAAATTTCTTTATTCTCATTATATAAGCAAATTCATCTTCATCTCGTTGTCGTGCTTCAATTTGATTATTTACATATTTACTCTCGCGTGTTGCGTGGTCCATAGCAGGATGTAGCCAAGCAGTAGTAGTTAGTTGCATGCAGTTGTATTTATAACTACGTATATTTAATATCGATTTAGAGTTTTTGAGATCGGGGGGTAAATCCTTACAACTACCAATAGATGCCTTAGTTGGTTCAATGTTTAACTGAATACTTCTCAATCCAAGAAATTCGAAATCGTAGCCATAACCTTCATAAATTTCCTTTTCGAAATCTAGCCATTGTTTGAAGTCACCGCAATCATTAATAATATAGTCGGTGTTGAAGAATATTTTTGTAATTTTACCTTCTGCTTTGGTTCTCTTCTTGTACTCACACTCGGCCGTGACCTTATATTTAAAACTCTTAACTTTTCTAAACTGATAAAAGTTTAGTTTCCTCTAATGAGTAATTAATTGCTTCGTCTAAATCTTGAATATTATTCCCACCTTTATCCGTAATATAAAGTTCTCTCATGTTCTGACTTGAGTTTATATCAAAGTCTTCTGTGTTTTCTAGATACATGCGATTGTGACTATATGAATGAGTAGTTAGAGCTACTTTACTTCTAAATTCTTCATGACATTTTTTCATTCAAATTTAATTCTGCTGTAGATATTGTCGTCGGGTTTAGTTTCAGTTTTAATAATATCTTTAGTTTCAGCTTTAGAAGAAAGGTTTGACATAGATAAAGTCTCCATCCGAATCATACATTTTCTCTATAGTTTTAGTTGAGGCTTCAGTTTTAGGTGAGGCTTCAGTTATAGCCTCATCCAAATCAGAATCAGAAACTGCTTCGCAGATCAAACATTCTCTCCAATAATTCTTTATGTTTGGGACCGTATGATTGATGTCTGTATAAACCCTTCTTTGTTTTAAAGGATAAATTACAGACGTCGCAGAAGTTCAAACTTGTGACATTACCGTTTGTTGAGTGAGACATGGTGTATTTTATTAGGGAATATTTTGGAAAAAATAATTTTTCAAAAGTGAAAAATGAAGTGTGATAAATGTAAAAATAAGCCTTGGAAAGAATGTTGTAATGATTGCAAAGAATTAGAACATTGTTGTTATATATGTAAAAATATAGTTAAAGCAAAAAATTATATTAAACATTTGGGAGACCATTATGATAATCCAGATCAATATCTGGCGTGTAATATGTGTAAATTTTACAAACATATTTCTTTCTTTAGGTTTAGAAATGGAAGATGCAGATTGTGCATCTATCTTAATAGATATAGGTATACACATACCAAAGATATATTCAAGGAATATGCTGAAAGGTTTAATATAAAAGTAGACAAGAAATAATATTTTGTGATGTACATAAGTGAATTTGCAAACGAGCTTATTATTATTTTCTAGAATTAGGCCATTTCATAATTTAATGCTAGACTTAGAGTGAATATGTAGTAGTGGATAAAACAGGGATAGCAACAAGCAGTAAAATTTGGCCCGATTCGACATGCGCGATTAGCGTTAGGAGAAAGGGTCAAATTTTACTGGTGGTTGGTTTCCCTGTTTTATCCACTACTTTTAAGCCCGTCCAGAGATAGGAAGTAGGACCAGTTCTTGAAACCTTTTAAGGGGAAAACCAATCAAGTATAAACAATTGTTCATGAAGAAGTTCTCAGGGACTGCTTTGGCTGCCTCTAAAATTCCACTGGCGTTATCTCGTGTCGTGTGTTGAAGTGAATAGTTCTTACAAATAGACAACTTTCTCGCCCAAATTAATAGTTGCACGTACCGATGCAACACAAAGTGAAGTCCTCCCGCAACAAAATTTGCAAAAACGAATGATCATATGATGACGCAACAATCTTTAAAAACATACTTTTATATCTACCAAGACCACTTATGGATCGTCTCTAAATAATATTAGTAACTAAATGAGGTTTTGTAGTAAATTCGACCTGTTAATGAAGTGTTGTCAAAAGTGCAGTTTGGAAAATAGCTGCCAAAATAAAACCTCTTCTGATATTTTCTGGCTTATTTAAAATAATAACAGGGATGGCGATAGGTGTTACTAACGATCAGAGCTAGTTTCGACCTAGTGAGCAACTAAAACAATAACCAAAAACCCTTATCTAAGTCCTTTTCGATTGTTTCTTGATCTTCAATCGGTTGCTCTCTATGGTTTGTAATTGTACCAGCGACAAGATGAAATTGTTAGCCACTTGGATGGTTTCTTTAGCCCAAAGCATTTCTACGTATTATCTTGTTCCAACAAGCAATGTTGTGCTTTCAACAATTATATGCGGCCATTGATCTTCTTGCTAAAGTGTGCACCGTTTGATTACATGTCGTCCTAAAACCTCATCTGACTAGCCAGATTAAAAACCTGTTCCAAAATGCGGGGCTTCTCCGACGAGTGACTATCCACTCCGTGTCCAACTGCGCACAAAAGTGTGTTCACAGACGGGACAACTTTTACATGAAAAGCACAAGGAGTTAAAGCATTGCGGTAGTCGTTTCACGGTAGTTTCACAAATTTCGACCTAAAAAAGACCCAAAGGAGCATGCCCACTGATGGTAAAGCGGAAAAAATGTTTTCAGGTCTCTCTATTGAGTTTAGTAATGACTGTTTGAATGGTTGTCACGGAAAAACTTCTAAACAAAACATAGTAAACAATAATGGAAAGTAATTTTTAACGTAATTTCAGCATATTTTAACGCTGCTGTCCTTCAACACGCAAATCTTTAATGCAATAATGATAATAGTAGTAGTAGTAGTAGTAGTAGTAGTAGTAGTAGTAGTAGTAGTAGTAGTAGTAGTAGTAGTAGTAGTAGTAGTAGTAGTAGTAGTAGTAGTAGTAGTAGTAGTAGTAGTAGTAGTTTTTTCATCGGGTCAAGAAGTTATTCAAATCGAACCAAACTTGGTATGGGTATCCCTTGTGCACCTAGAGTGTAAAACAAAAATATTTTTTTTGCTATAGCTTGCCTAGGGAAGAAGTTAGCTTTTCATACGGAATATTGCGAACTTCGCGATTAGCGAATTTTAAAAATAGGTCTTTTTCATCGGATCAAGGAGTTGTTCAAAGTGAACCAAATTGACATCCCAGTCTACCAGTATTATTTAGGTTGTAATGCGAAAAGAATGGTCCGCCTAACTTTCATAGAAAAAAAAGTTCGTATTTCAATCGGAAATATCGGCTTTTTCGCTTATTATATTTTAGAAAATAGTTAAAATTTATCGGATCTTAGAGTTGTTCAAAGTGAACCAAATTGCTATCCCAGACTAACAGTACTAGTTAAGTTGTAATGCCAAAATAATGGTCCGCTTAACTTTCATAGAAAAAAAAAGTTCGTATTTCAATCGGAAATATCGGCATTTTGTGACTCAAAATGACCACATGCTCACTGCTCGATCTTTAATTTTTCTTTAATCAGTGTTTATGTTAATAACCGGTTAATATGAGTTGCGATATTGTCCCATCAAACTTTTGAAACTATGCTGAATGTTTTTTGTGCAGCTTTCGCGAAACCATAACCGAACGAGCGTTTGCTACCAATTGAAAAAAGGGCATAGTGACTGAATGCTCATCGGCTTTAATCTCCTATGTTAACAGAAACAAGTCATGGTACATATGGTTTTGAAACCTAATTCATGGCAAATCTAATGAGCTGAGTTTTGTTTTGATTGGTTGATATTTTTGGAAGTAATTAATAATTGAACGTCTAAAACTTGAAACCGCGCGAGCACTGACTGCTCGATGGCGTATTATTTACTTGAAAGCTTATTTGATGAAACCACCGGTTAATATTAGTGTCAATTTTTATCTAGGGAGGAGTGTGAATATCCGAGGGGAGTATGTGAGTAAAAGAGTTTTTAACCTAACTGCCCTACGAAAAAAGGAGTTGATAGGTTGTCAAATTTCGCGCTAAAAAACGCGCTATATAGTGTTTCAAAATAAATTGTTTTTCAACTTAGTCAAGGACTTACTCAAATGAATTGAGGGCCTAATAAGGAGTCCCAGCATCCGATTAGGGCCTAAAACTGAAAGTAATTTTAACTTAACTGCCCTACGAAAAAAGGAGTTGATACGTTGTCAATTTTCGCGCTAAAAAACTTGCTTCATTAAGTAGATACGTTTTATCGGGTATGAATGTGTGTGTATGTATGTTTTCTATGTGTATGTATATATAAAAAATGGGTACGAGTGGTCTACGTATTATAAGACGACTAAATTATTGACTATGTTCACAGGTCCTACGAAAAAAAGTAGATACGTTTTATCGGGCTTGAATGTTTTTGTATTTGTGTATGTATGCTTTTTCCGTGTGTATTAATATATATATATATATATATATATATATATATATATATTATATATATATATATATATATATATATATATATATACATATATATATATATATATATATAAACTGTGGGTACGAGTGGGCTACGTATTATGAGACGGCTAATTTATTGACTATTTTCACAGGTCTTACGAAAAAAGTAGATACGTTTTATTGTGCTCGGATGTGTGTATGTTTGTGTGTATTTATGTATTTTGTGTGTGTACGTAAATAAAAAGTGGGTACAAGTGGGCTACGTGTTATAAGACGGCTAATTTTTCAAAAAGTTATGCGTTTCTTTCAGCAGGTGCTTTGCCTGCTGCGGCCCAAGAAAATAATCTTTGCGTTTTTTTCAGCAGGTGCTTTACTGCAATTTTTTGCTGAACAATTTTGATATTACTCTAGCTAATGAATCTCCTGTTCCAGAGCTAAAATGACTAACCGTGTAGGTGTACCCTTTGGTTCGTTGACAGATGTTGCTCCACGAAAGAATTTCAAGCCTGCTTTTTCGAAAAGCTATGTTCAGGGACGGATTTTTAAGGAGTCGACGAGTGGCCCCGTTGAATTCATTTACAACAATTTTTCCAATGAAAAATTTGTTCACACGGCGGTAGTAGGGGACTCTATCGTTGATTCTCTGTGTATAAACAACTGCAGTGTTTGCTCTTTGTCCGGTGACAGAGTTGATCAGTTCTTTCTTCTTCGGACACATTAGCGAGTTACCGAAACGTTGTTCTCATCCTTGGTGGTAGCGATCTGTCCTGCTACGGTGAGAACGGAGACGATGCAGCAGTTGTTCTGCAACACTATGGAAAGCTTTATGAGGCAATCGTGAACTTGCCAAACAAACCGAAAGTCGTTGCCTGCACTGTACTCAAGAGACTTCATGACAAACACTGGAACATATCCCAGTTCAATTCAATGTTGCTTAGTTCCAAAATGATGTGTTTCAAACTTCATCAAGATATTTGTAAAGGGAAGTTTTTCCAGCAATCCGACGGGACTCATTTAACTAAGAGCGGATGTCAGGCGCTTGCTTGTGCTGTGAACAAACTTTTGAGAGAAGGTGACCTAAAATAGAATGCGGAAATTTGTATTTGTTTTTAAAATTGATTGATTTCTTTTTGCTTATTATTTGTTGCTGGTTATTGCTCTTTCGTATTTTTCTTCTTTGCCATTCGTTGTAAGTGTACACCATTTGAGCCGTATATGTTGTGTCTTTAACATTTGAAGCTGAAATTAATGAGCTCGTGCTGAATTCAATGGTATTAATGTAAATTTTATTTGCCGTAATTTGAGATTTATGGATTTTCATTTCAAAAGGGAGTCCTCTAATGCGGCTAAAAAGTAATCGCGCTTTTCAGCGGCTGTTTTACCTGCTGTGGCTAAAAAACTATTGCGGCGTTCAGCGGGTGCATTACCTGCTGCGGCTAAAAAATATTGAGGTTCAGCGGGTGCTTTACATGCTGCGGCTAAGGCATTTCAGCGGGTGCCTTAACTGCTGCGTCTAAAAATGTAATAGGGCGTTTTAGCGGTGCTTTACCTGCTGCGGCTAACAAAATATTGCGGTTTTCCAGCGGGTGCTTTATCTGCTGCGGCTAAAAAATTATTGCGGCGTTCAGTTGTGCATTACCTGCTGCGGCTTAAAAATATTGCGAAGTTCAGCGGGTGCTTTACTTGCTGTGGTTAAAAAAATAAAACGGCGTTTTAGCGGGTGCTTTAACTGCTGCGTCTAAAACTGTAAAATGGTTTTTCAGCGGGTGCTCTACCTGCTGCGGCTAAAAAACTATTGCGCGTTCAGAGAGTGCTTTACCGGCTGCGGCTAAAAAAATATTGCGCCGTTCAGCGGGTGCTTTACCTGCTGCGGCTAAGGCGCTTCAGCGGGTGCCTTACCTGCTGCGTCTAAAAATGTAACAGGGCGTTTGAGCGGGTGCTCTACCTGCTGCGGCTAAAAAATTATTGCGGTTTTCCAGCGGGTGCTTTATCTGTTGCGGCTAAAAAACTTTTGCGGCGTTCAGCGGGTGCATTGTCTGCTGCGGCTTAAAAGTATTGCAACGTTCAGAGGGTGCTTTACCTGCTGCGGCTTAAAAAGTAATATGGCGTTTCAGCGCGTGCTTTACCTGCTGTTGTTAAAAAAGTAATATGGCGTTTCAGACTTTACTTGCTGCGGCTAAGGCATTTCAGCGGGCGCCTTACCTGCTGCGTCTAAAAGTGCAATAGGGCGTTTCAGCGGGCGCTTTACCTGCTGCGGCTAAAAAATATTGCGGTTTCCCAGCGGGGGATTTATCTGCTGCGGCTAAAAAATTATTGCGGCGTTCAGCGGGTCCATTACCTGCTGCGGCTTAAAAATATTGCGACGTTCAGAGGGTGCTTTACCTGCTGCGGCTTAAAAAGTAATATGGCGTTTGGCGGGTGCTTGACCTGCTGGGGTTAAAAAGTAATAGGGTGTTTTAACGGGTGCTTTACCTGCTGCGGCTAAAAAACTATTGCGGCGTTCAGCGGGTGCTTTACCTGTTGCGGTTAAAAAACTACTGCGGCGTTCAGCGGGTGCTTTACCTGCTGCGGCTAAGGCGTTTCAGCGGGTGCCTTACCTGCTGCGTCTAAAAATGTAACAGGGCCTTTGAGCGGGTGCTTTACCTGCTGCGGCTAAAAAATTACTGCGGTTTTCCAGCGGGTGCTTTATCTTTTGCGGCTAAAAAACTATTGCGGCGTTCAGCGGGTGCATTGCCTGCTGCGGCTTAAAAGTATTGCGACGTTCAGCGGGTGCTTTACCTGCGGCGGCTTAAAAATTAATATGGCGTTTCAGCGGTTGCTTTACCTGCTGTTGTTAAAAAAGTAATATGGCGTTTCAGCGGGTGGTTTACCTGCTGCGTCTAAAAATGTAATAGAGCGTTTCAGCGGGTGCTTGACTTGCTGCTGCTAAAAGTTATTGCGGCGTACAGAGGGTGCATTACCTGCTGCGGCTAAGAAGTTTCAGCGGGTGCTTTACCTGCCACGTCTAAAATTGTAATAGGGTTTTTCAGCGGGTGCTTTACCTGTTGCGGATAAAAAACTATTGAGGCGTCTAGCGGGTGCTTTACCTTCTGCGGCTAAAAAACCAATGCGGCGTTCAGCGGGTGCTTTACCTGCTGCGGCTAAGGCGTTTCAGCGGGTGCCTTACCTGCTGCGTCTAAAAATGTAACAGGGCGTTTGAGCGGGTGCTTTACCTGCTGCGGCTAAAAATTTATTGCGGTTTTCCAGCTGGTGCTTTATCTGTAGCAGCTAAAAGACTATTGCGGCGTTCAGCGGGTGCATTGCCTGCTGCAGCTTAAAAGTATTGCGACGTTCAACGGGTGCTTTACCTGCTGCGGCTTAAAAAGTAATATGGCGTTTCAGCGGGTGCTTTACCTGCTGTTGTTAAAAAGTAGTATGGCGTTTCAGCGGGTGCTTTACGTGCTGCGTCTAAAAATGTAATAGGGCGTTTCAGCGGGTGCTTTACTTGCTGTTGCTAAAAGTTATTGCGGTGTACAGCGGGTGCATTACTTGCTGCGGCTAAGGCGTTTCAGCGGGTGCCTTACTTGCTGCTTCTAAAAATGGAATAGGGAGTTTCAGCGGTTGCTTTACCTGCTGCGGCTAAAATTATTGCAATGTTAAGCGGATGCCTTACTTGCTGCGGCTAAGGCGTTTTAGCAGGTGTCTTACCTGCTGCGTCTGAAAAAATATTGCGGTTTTCCAGCGGGTGCTTTACCTGCTGCGGCTAAAAAACTACTGCGGCGTTCAGCGGGTGCATTACCTGCTGCGTCTGAAAAAATATTGCGGTTTTCCAGCGGGTGCTTTACCTGTTGCGGCTAAAAAACTACTGCGGCGTTCAGCGGGTGCATTACCTGCTGCGTTTGAAAAAATATTGCGGTTTTCCAGCGGGTGCTTTACCTGCTGCGGCTTAAAATCTATTGCGGCTTTCAGAGGGTGCTTTACCTGCTGCGGCTTAAAAAGTAATATGGCGTTTCAGCGGGTGCTTTACCTGCTGCGGTTAAAAAAGTAATATGACGTTTCAGCGGGTGCCTTACCTGCTGCGTCTAAAAAACTATTGCGGCGTTCAGTGGGTGCATTACCTGCTGCGGCTAAAAAGTATTGATACGTTCAGCCGGTGCTTTATCTGCTGCGTCTAAAAATGTAATAGGGCGTTTTAGCGGGTGTTTTACCTTCTGCGGCTAAAAAATTATTGCGGTTTCCAGCGGGTGCTTTACTTGCTTCGGCTGAGGCGTTTCATCGGGTGCCTTATCTGCTGCATCTAAAAATGTAATAGGGCTTTTCAGCTTTACCTGCTGCGGCTAAAAACTTATTGCGGTTTTCCAGCGGATGCTTTAACTGCTGCGGCTAATAAACTGTTGCAGCGTTCAGCGGGTGCTTTACCTGCTGCGGCTAAAAAGTGAAGCGTTTCAGATGCGGCCAAAATAAGGCATAATTCAGTGGCCCGAACAGTGAGTATTTCAATCCCGTTATCTGATTTAAAAAACTTGATTGCTGAAATTCTAAACGGTTTTATAGAAATATAACAGGATATATTTTCTTTATTCACCGTGATTCGACCCGAATTGGAGCTGGGCCATGAGTTTATATTCCTATTAGCTGATAAGTACTTCATAGTTTCAAAGATGGCAAGCAGGTTCCAATGGTTAGTAATGAGTGGGGAAAAATTTGATGTACGGATCATAGATGCCGAGTCTGATATGTGGGGGAAAGGTCTTTGAAGGAGAACTTATTGAAAACAGGGAAAACAACAGGCAGTACTCTATAAGGATAACAAACTAAGAACGTTCAGCAGGGGGTCGGGAACATGAGTGATTCTATAGAGGAGTTGAAAGTTGAACTTGGTCTTAGCAGTTCTACAAAAAATCCTACTGTTGCCGTTCAGTCCCAATCCCAAAACAGTGGTGGTGTATTGCAAAACACTGTAAAGCCATGTACAGACGAAAATGTGTCAGATGTTGGGTCTTCTTCGCTTGAGGGTGCCCATGTTCTTCGGGTTAATTTTTCTCTAAGTTATTGAAAATTGGATTTAATTCACTCTTAAGGAGAAAAACCTTTGTGATAAGCTTGGTACGAAGCAGCTTTTTCACACTTAACTAGGTAATGATTTTTAAAATTCTCTAATTAATAATTTGATTTAGTGCTGCGAGAAACACAAATTTAAGGCTGAGTTGATGCTGGAGGACAAAAACAGAATTCACAAAGTCATAAAACTGGTGGAGCAAATATTGAGCAAAGCGGCTGAAGGGATGAGCTGTCTGAAGAGAAAACTCCATGGAATTGTGAGTTTAGTTTTTTGTCTTTTCTCTTTAAACTGTTTGAAACAATACGAAGGTCTTCTTGGAAGAAAGGAATGCCGATAAGGAAGTAAGAAAGTAAGAATGATTGGATCGTTTCTCTTAGGTACAAGGCGCAATAGTTGACATCGAATCATCAGAAAGTGAATTACTGACTCTACGGCAACTGAATTCTCAGGCCAAGATTCGAGTGGCGACAATTGTGACGATAACAATGAATCGCTAGACGAGGCATCAGTCTACTCCAAAATCGGGAAAAATCCTCCTGTGCAATTTTGTTTAATTAAGAAAAATCGCGATCTCATTTTTTCAGGATATGATCCTTGGGAGTACGGCCTGGAGCTTAAAAAATGGATTTTTGGAGCAAACTGTCTGGCTTACCAGATGATTCTACCCACAAAATTGCAGGGGTTGAAGCGAACTTGTGTGACTATGGATCAAAAGTTAACATTTTTCCGTAAGTGCAAACATTAAGTTCTTACTAAAATGTTTAAAAAATTTGCTGTTTATCAAGTCCAGCAACAAAATAAGAGGCTAGAAACTAACTTTGTCTCAATTTGTTTGGCTATGCATCTCGTTGAAAAATAATTTAGACGTTGCTGTCGATAGTTAGCATTGCAGCTGCTTTATAAAGAAGCAATTGATTTTAATGTTTTTTTTGGTTGTCAGATGCCGTTCAGCGGAAGTTCCCAATGAGGAGTTTTCCGGAAGCTAGACGTCTTGCCAAAAGAGCAGCAAATAAAGCAGGCTTAAATGTAAAACAGCGCATGGAGAAAACGGGTAAATACAGCCAAGAAGCAAAACTGAAAAAGCAACAAGCCCGCAAACAAAAAAAGGATTCAGAATAAACGTCATTCCAATTGTTACATTAATGTTCAATTCATGATTCTGCCGTCTTTTAAGTTACTTGTCATTAAATTACTGCAGATAGGTTGCTATGTTATGTTTTTTGGATATTTTGTACTTATTGCGATCTAGATCTAATAGGAATTTTCATGTTGAGTCGTGTGCTAATCATTTGACTGTAGGGATGTTGTGATCACGTTTTTTGATTCAGTAAATTAAGAAGTTTATTTTGATAGTTTTGCTGAACGTTTACCTTTAAGTTACATAGATGTGGCTTTTACTTTATAACTCAGTATGCAAAAGTAAATAGGAAAATTTTTAGTGCCATGTCTCAAAACGTGAGAACCAGTTCTCAGAAAGCAGCTCGATCATCATCTAGATCTGTAAAAGAAACGTTTTTTGAAACGGACCCTGAGACAGCTGTCGCCCGACAGGAGCGATGCGAGCACAGGGACTCCAGATTCGTTTTTACTAATGGTACAAAAGTAGTGATTTCCTCACTAGAAGGAGATAAATGCCCATTTGGAACTACGAGCGATGCGAGCACAGGGACTCCAGATTTGTTTTTACTAATGGTACAAAAGTACTGATTTCCTCACTAGAAGGTGATAAATGGCCATTTGGAACTACGAGTGATGAAAAACTGGCTTTAAAACCAGGAGATAGGTCTCATTTATCTACAAAAGTTTGCATTGCGATTGTACTTTTCTTGGAAGAGGAAACGCTAAAATTTCTACAGCGTTCAAAACGGATGCTGAGCGAAGGCTCAGTAAAGGTTTGCCATTACTTTATCTGAACTCCGAAGATCAATCAAAAGAGAAAAAAGTTTCAAGTAAAGAGCAGCCCAGTGTTCGATGTTAATGAATCTCAATCTCACTTTCAACTGGTTACTCCGACTTCCACTCAGTCTGTGAACCCCGTAGTGCAAGCAGTGTCTGATGCAAGTGAGAGAATTGTTTCTCAAGGAAAGAGGAATTCAAGTCAAATTGCCTCTACCTCTGGGGCTCCAACAGGAGTGCAGACTGAAGGTCCTCTGCTACTTTTTCGTTCCAAGGATGATGCGGAAAGGCCTGCAGGGCTGCAAATCAGAAAGGTAGCTGAAGTCAGGTTCAGTTCATCTGTTTTGTCGATGTAGCTACTGTAGGTTTTCTCTGGGTAATCGTTTTCCAAATGCTTATTTGTTGAATTGATTTAAAATTTGAGCATGGTCAAAAATGATAAGTGTTTACAAAGTTTTTAGGTCTTCCGATTGATTACATTTAGCGAGCTAAGATAAATAAGCACATATTGTTTCTGTTAACGACTCAAGTTTTATATATTGAGTCACTTTAGGCTCTTTGTTGTACCTTTCCCCTTTCTTGTTTGTCCTGCCATTATTCATTTGTTAGCAGTGCAGCGGTTCTGGTTGTGACAAGTTGTGAGCTTCGCTGAGAAACATGAGAAGAGAATGGACAGGGCTCTAATAGTGGCTGATACTTTGAAACAGAGTTCTGCCAAAAAGAGAAGGAAGATTTTCGAATCTTGCGAAGAATCTGTACGTATCCCAAGTTTCCAAGCTACGTCAGGTATCTTATCAAATTACTTTGTTAAGTGGAAAAAATAGGATTGCGTAATGTTAAGTGATCATGCTGATTGATTTTGAATTTGGTCATTACTTGCCCTAGGTACAGTTCAAACTTTACAACATTATATAAGAAAATGCGTGTATTTTACTTTGTAGATGAGAGATATCAGATGTCAGTTATTCAGAAGCGTGGTTTTCAAAGTGTGGATGAAAATACAGATCTTCTCACTGCCTACCTAATAAAACCCGTAATTTTCAATGGCGTAGATTTGATGAATATCCATGCAGATGCTCATCCCTCTCTTCTCGGACGCAGTTTGAGAAAAGAAATCTTTGGAGGTGACGGCCTAACAGATCAAATGATTGACAGTGCCAACTCACCCAAAGGAGCTGAAGCGCCAAAAGAAAAAACTGCTAAGTTCAAAGGTTTAAAAAATTCCGTTACAGCTCTTTGACTTTTAAAGAACAACATTTACGTATCTAACGTCGCATCATGAATACCATTGTTTGTAGAGAGTGTTTAGAATATGCTGTAAGATCTGGTATCACAATATTCTTGGGTTTAATGGTAAGAAACAGGCTCTTGTTTCAGAAGTTGTCTCACAGAAGTACCCTCTTACGCCACGATTGGCATTTGAAAAGGCAAAGTTGGCTGCCAATCAGGCGGGTAGAGAAAAAATACCTTTTTTGAGAAACGCAGTTTCTGCTGAAGCTATCCAAACGACCCCCCGATCAAAATCCTCAAGGCACAAGTAACAGCGCAACTACAGAGCAGGGTACAGGATCCCTACTAAAAAATCAATGAAAACTTTCACTGAGGATCAGTTTTAACCTGGATCAGGTGTTTCAAAATACTATGAGTGAAAAGACCATGCTTTGAAGATGCTTAGTTTTACTTATTTATGGTAAGATAGCTCAGAGATGATTTTATGTTAAAGTTGATAAAGTTACTAGCCATTAGATTTACGCAATGCCTATTTTTTGTTTATTTGTGGTCGTTTCTTAAAAAGCTTTGCAGTTTCATTGCTGTGCAGTTAAACAATCACTGATAATGTATTAGCTATAGTACAATAACTACTATAACTAATTCAGTTAAGTACAAACGTTTATCTGAAAAATCAGTTTCCCAAGCTTTAACTTGCTCTATTTGAAATGCTCAGAATTAAGAAGTACCCGAGCAGTTAAACATTCTCTCTCGTGTGTTCATAAGGTATCAACTGTTGACAACTCTGAATTATGACATAACGTAATAAAAAAGTAGAGCACATCTGAATCGAACTAAATTTCTAATTCTGAAGTCATTTGATTACTGTGAGATACTTGCACAAACAGAAGGTCACGTTTCATTAAATTATCTTGAGTTCCTCATCATTGAACCAATCTGATCTCTGTTGAGCAGTTTACCGATTTGAGAAAGAGCAATAGCAAACTACGGAAGCTATTTGATGATATGAATGCAATTTACACAGCTGCTTTTTCGGCCGGATTAAGAAATGAACCTGACGCATTTGGTGGCTTTTGCTTGATGTATAGAACGGGGAGTGTCATTCGGCAAGGAGAAATTAAGTTTGGCGTTGTTTTGCTCGGGAAAAAAGAAGAGATCAAGTGTTGGACGATTGGACGCTAATGGAAGGCGAAAAAATCCTGGTTGGCATTTCTCGATGGGCCAATCACTCGTGTCAACCCAATTGCGACTATTATAAGGTAGGTCGCTTCAAAGGACGCGAGTGCGTCAGACTATGTGCTCTTCGCGAAATTGACATTGGAGAAGAGATGGTTACTTATTACAGTGAAATTTTTTTTGGTGAAGGTAGCGAGAATTGTCTGTGTGGCCATTCTGAAAAGCACGTCGTTGAAACATTCTCAAGCAATCATCAGAGTGGATCTATGCCACCGTTCAAAAGACGACAAAAATCTAAGACAGCAATCAAAATGTGCTACTCAGATCATAGAGCTGATCAGTTGGCTGATATGATTAGATTTTATGATGCATTGGAGAACGATGACTCTAGTTCAATAACACAGGGATCTGATGCAAGAGACAACGAACTCTCAGCTTTTGAACTGAAAGCAACTTCTGATGTTGAAATAGAAGCCGAAGATGGTTCTGAAACGGCCTTGAAATATATGCAGGACCCTGACTCGATTTGTGAAATCCAAAATGACTTTGATTTCGAAACAAACTCAACAACAAGCGAGAGTTCAGATGGAGGAATTTCATCGTCTTTAGCACTTGGTGGACACACCAAGCTGCATGAAGTGGGTGAGGTTACACCTGTTAGTCTTGCGGCCTCTCTTGTTGCCATCGTTTCCAAGCACAACGGGTCGGATGCCCCTTGAATGATCTTCTCAGACGCAACCAGAGGCTCTTTTTAAACAGTCATTGGCACAATGGTCTCTCAAATCACGGTTCAAAGATTTATATCTGAAGTATCAAAACGAGAAAAAGATTGTAGAAAATGGTGAACTTAGTTTTCTCAACTTTAGATCTCTTCTTGTAGATATTGCTAAGACTTCATTGCAGGAAATGTTAACTTATGTAAAAAAAACACCAAGTGTGATATTCACATACCATCTCTGAAGTTAGTGAAGGATAGGGTCATATTACGATTGATTTTGAACACTGATGGAGCAAATGTATCAGTTTTCTTAGCTTTTACTGACCTTCCTCCGATAAAACGACATCTTTTTCAAAACATTGTCCTTGTGTCCCTGTTTGTTGGAAAAAGCTATCCTGACTTTACTTCAAAATTGGAACACATAAAAAACAGCTGCATCCGACTGAGTTTTTTGTGTTCAATGGTACCAGCATTACAGTGACTTTCCAACCAATTCTTTTTGTCGCTGATTTAGTTGCAAAATCAAAAGTACTGCAAACGAGACAGTTTAATGGGTATTATGGATGCACATTGTGCACCCAGCGCGTTGAACACTACAGTGGATCCCATCAATATGCACCCCATGAAAAATTTGTTAAGCGGACTCCGGAATCCCATTTGCTGAACATCTCTGAATTGGGAGCGGCAGCGTTGAGGAACTCCGTGCAAAAGTTGGAAGGAAAGGGGATGGCGAAAAGAGAACACAAGGCGTTAAAGGCAGAAGTGCAATTCTCTCGATAATTCCGAACCAACATTTATCTTCCCTAATTGATCCCATGCATCAGTTGTTTTTGGGTGTTGGCAAAGACTTAATCACATTCTTTTACGAGCAAATGAGAGCAGAACACAAAAGTCAACTCAATGAAACGTTATCAAGAATTTCGTTGCCAAAGGAATAAAAAAAACATTGTCCGCTCTCTGGATTCTATTAGCAGCTTCAAAGCCAAAGAGGTTAAAACTGTGCTACTTTATCTCTCCCCCCTTTTAGTGGCGCCCCACTTCTTTGGCGAAGATAAATTAAGCAATAAGAACGATCTCTTGTTTTTGCTCTTCATGAACTCTATGAAAGCAATGAAAATACCGAACTTGCCGATAAACTGCTCAATGAGTTTTGCGTCAGCGTGAATGAAAAAACAGAAAAAATGAATTCTATTAATTTCCGTTTACAAGACATCTTGGATGGCAAGTAAAGAGCATTGGACCACTCTTCGCGACGTCAGCTGCCATGTTCGAATCGGCTAATTGACTTCTAATTGCACCGCTAACTGGCACAAGTAATCACTGTCAATTGATTGTGCAGCGTTTCATTCGAGCGAAACTTATCCAAAAGATGGAAATAGAAAATGATTGTTTGAGTGCTATGATGGAGAAGTTTGGAGCTCCATAGGAAATTGACGACTGCTATAGCCTCGCTGAAATTACTGAAATTAGAGATTTCCGCGTAAAGTATCCCGATTACAGAGTCTTTTGTAGAGACCGAGGGGAATTCTTTTTGTCTTCGGTTGCCTATGGAATAGGTGCGTCAGCTGATCGTTTCGTTGCAATCGTGCAGGAAAGAATTTTGGTGGTCGAAATTCTTTTTTTCTTCGAAGTTCCCGAGAAAATGGTTCTTTTGAGGCAATTTCGCATACTGAAGAAAATTAGGTTAAGCAATGAGCTCCCTAATTCGATGCATTATGGATTTTCCGTTGCAAGTACTGACGAAATTTTGGAAATTCCCTTATGCAGCGTTTCTCACAAATTTTTGTGTCTAAATTTGAAAAACGAAACGTACTTCATTACGCTATTGAAGCACTTAGAACATAACTGATTTCGTTAGCAAACATTTTGAAAATCTGCAGCTTTTTTGTATCTCATTCTTTACTTGTCCTTTGAGCTAATTGCTCTTGTTGCCTCCTATTAATCATTTTATTCCTCATAGTCTGAGTTTTGCGTTTTATTGAAGTGTAGTTGAGTAAAGTTGAAAATACTTTTCTTTTGCGTTTGCACTCCAAGCCTATCAGTTAAAGTATAGCATAGTTTCGAACTCGTTTTTCAAGGCTCATTCTTTTTTTCTTAAAGAATTAACCTAAAGGAATAAACGTTTTTCAGTTACACATAAGGCTGCAGTCAACCATCGCTCTCAGGGTTCTAGACTAATCTGGGTGTGGCCGACAGCATCTTCTCCCTCCACCAGACCAAGATACTCGGATATTGATAAAATAAAAAAGCAACTTTCAGAGTTTAGAACGAAGGTTGAGGAGCTATCAGAAAAGGTTGATCTGCTTCAAAAGGCTACCGAAACTGTTTATCTCACTGAGGAATCAAGATCAAGTATGGATACTACGGTATCAATCAATACTTCACATCAAGAATCTCCTATTGTTCTAAATGGAATTTAGACAAACTGGGACTGAACTTGATTAAATTTTCCTAAATTTTCTGCACATGATCGACACTGACAACATGCGGAATGTTTCCGTATTTGTTTATCGTATGTGTACCTAAAACTTAGTTTTTAAAATTGAAATCAGTTCCTATGGGACGAGTTTGTAGTCATCATTTACTATAGTTGAAGCTGTAGTTGACAGTACTGCTTTCTTGAATTCAGAATTGAAAATTAAATTATTGTAACTTAAAATTTTTCAAGTTCGGGTTTTAATTTCAATACTCTGAGACATTTTACATGAGAAAAGTTTAGTTCGGAAAGAGGAGAAAATTGCTTTTTTTGTATTTGTCTTAAGTTCGTCTTATTTCTGTACTATTAGATCTAGATGAGTCAAAGTGACAACAAAAGTTTGTGTAGTGCTAACAATAGCTAAATCGGTCTTTTTCATCGGGTCAAAGAGTTGTCCAAATCAAACCCAACTCGGCATGGAGTATCACCAGTGTATTTAAAGTGTAAAACAAAATGAATGTTTGGTATAGCTTGCCTAGGAAAAAAGTTAATGTTTCATACGGAACTTTTTGAATTTCGCCAAAAAGGAATTTTAAAATAGGTCTTTTTCATCGGGTTAAGGAGTTGTCCAAATCAAACCAAACTCGGAATGGATTATCCCCTGTGTACCTAGAATTTTTGCTATAACTTGCCAAGGAAAAAAGTCAGATTTTCATACGGAAATTTGCGATTATTTCGAATAAATTGCGATTATAGAATTTTAAAAATAGGTTTTTTCATCGATTCAAGGAGTTGTCCAAGACAAACCAAACTAGGTATGGAGTATCGCCAGTGTAATGAGAGTGTGAAAGAAAAAGAATTGGTATAGCTTGCTTAGGAAAAAAGTTGGGTTTTCATTCGGAAATTTGCGATTATTTCAAATAATTAGTTTTAAAAATAGGTCTTTTTGATTAGATCAAGGAGTGGTTCAAATTGAACCAAATTGATATCCCAGACTACCAGTACCAATTAGGTTGTAACGCAAAAAGAATGGTCCGCCTAACTTTCCGAGAAAAAAGTTCGGACTCCGGAATCCCATTTGCTGAACATCTCTGAATTGAAGAGCGGCAGCGTTGAGGAACTCCGTGCACAAGTTGGAAGGAAAGGGGATGGCAAAAAGAGAACACAAGGCGTTAAAGGCAGAAGTGCAATTCTCTCGATAATTACGAACCAACCTTTATCTTCCCTAATTGATCCCATGCATCAGTTATTTTTGGGTGTTGGCAAAGACTTAATCACATTCTTTTACGAGCAAATGAGAGCAGAACACAAAAGTCAACTCAATGAAACGTTATCAAGAATTTCGTTGCCAAAGGAATTAAAAAAACATTGTCCGCTCTCTGGATTCCATGAGCAGCTTCAAAGCCAAAGAGGTTAAAACTGTGCTACTTTATCTCTCCCCCCTTTTAGTGGCGCCCTACTTCTTTGGCGAAGATAAATTAAGCAATAAGAACGATCTCTACAAACTTGTTTTTGCTCTTCGTGAACTCTATGAAAGCAATGAAAATACCGAACTTGCCGATAAACTGCTCAATAAGTTTTGCGTCAGCGTGAATGAAAAAACAGAAAAAAAAATGGATTTTAATAATTTCCGTTTACTAAGACATCTTGGATGGCAAGTAAAGAACATTGGACCACTCTTCGTGACGTCAGCTGCCATGTTCGAATCGGCTAATTGACTTCTAATTGCACCCCTAACTGGCACAGTTAATCACTGTCAATTGATTGTGCAGCGTTTCATTCGAGCGAAACTTATCCAAAAGATGGAAATAGAAAATGATTGTTTGAGTGCTATGATGGAGAAGTTTGGAGCTCCATAGGAAATTGACGACTGCTATAGCCTCGCTGAAATTACTGAAATTAGAGATTTCCGCGTAAAGTATCCCGATTACAGAGTCTTTTGTAGAGACCGAGGGGAATTCTTTTTGTCTTCGGTTGCCTATGGAATAGGTGCGTCAGCTGATCGTTTCGTTGCAATCGTGCAGGAAAGAATTTTGGTGGTCGAAATTCTTTTTTTCTTCGAAGTTCCCGAGAAAATGGTTCTTTTGAGGCAATTTCGCATACTGAAGAAAATTAGGTTAAGCAATGAGCTCCCTAATTCGATGCATTATGGATTTTCCGTTGCAAGTACTGACGAAATTTTGGAAATTCCCTTATGCAGCGTTTCTCACAAATTTTTGTGTCTAAATTTGAAAAACGAAACGTACTTCATTACGCTATTGAAGCACTTAGAACATAACTGATTTCGTTAGCAAACATTTTGAAAATCTGCAGCTTTTTTGTATCTCATTCTTTACTTTTCCTTTGAGCTAATTGCTCTTGTTGCCTCTATTAATCATTTTATTCCTCATAGTCTGAGTTTTGCGTTTTATTGAAGTGTAGTTGAGTAAAGTTGACGATACTTTTCTTTGTAATCATTCGTTTGCACTCCAAGCCTATCAGCTAATTTATAGCATAGTTTGGAACTCGTTTTTCAAGGCTCACTCTTTTTTTCTTAAAGAATTGACCTAAAGGAATAAACATTTTTCAGTTTTACAAAATGCTGCAGTCAACCATCGCTCTCAGTGGTTCTAGACTAATCTGGGTGCGGCCGACAGCATCTTCTCCCTCCACCAGACCAAGAAGCTTGGATAATGATGAAATCAAAAAGCAACTTTCAGAGTTAAGAGCGAAGGTTGAGGAGCTATCAGAAAAAGTTGATCTGTTTCAAAAGGCAACCGAAACTGTTTATCTCACTGAGGAATCAAGTTCAAGTATGGATACTACGGTATCAATCAATACTTCAGATCAAGAATTTCCTATTGTTCTAAATGGAATTTAGACGAACTGGGACTGAACTTGATTAAATTTTCCTAAATTTTCTGAACATGATCGACACTGACTATATGCGGAATGTCTCCGTATTTGTTTATCGTTTGTTTACCTAAAACTTAGTTTTTAAATTGAAATCAGTTCCTATGGGACGAGTTTGTAGTCATCATTTACTATAGTTGAAGCTGTAGTTGACAGTACTGCTTTCTTGGGTTCAGAATTAAAAATTAAATTATTGTAACTTAAAATTTTTCAAGTTCGGGTTTTGATTTCAATACTCTGAAACGTTTTACATGAGAAAAGTTTAGTTCGGAAAGAGGAGAAAATTGCTTTTTTTGTATTTGTCTTAAGTTCGTCTTATTTCTGTACTATTAGATCTAGATGAGTCAAAGTGACAACAAAAGTTTGTATAGTGCTAACAATGGCTAAATCGGTCTTTTTCATCGGGTAAAGGAGTTGTCCAAATCAAAACCAACTCGGCATGGAGTATCAGCAGTGTATTTAAAGTGTAAAACAAAAAGAATGTTTGGTATAGCTTGCCTTGGAAAAAAGTTAGTGTTTCATGCGGAACTTTTTGAATTTCGCGAAAAAGGAATTTTAAAAGTAGGTCTTTTTCATCGGGTCAAGGAGTTGTCCAAACCAAACCAAACTCGGAATGGATTATCCCCTGTGTACCTACAGTTTTTGCTATTACTTGCCTAGGAAAAAAGTCAGATTTTCATACGGAAACTTGCGATTATTTCGAATAAATTGCGATTATAGAATTTTAAAAACAGGTTTTTTTCATCGATTGAAGGAGTTGTCCAAAACAAACCAAACTAGGTATGGAGTATCACCAGTGTAATGAGAGTGTAAAAGAAAAAAGAATTGGTATAGCTTGCTTAGGAAAAAAGTTGGGTTTTCATTCGGAAATTTGCGATTATTTCAAATAATTAATTTTAAAAATAGGTCTTTTTGATTAGATCAAGGAACTGTTCAAAATGAACCAAATTGATATCCCAGAGTACCAGTACTATTTAGGTTGTAATGCAAAAAGAATGGTCCGCCTAAATTTCGTAGATAAAAAGTTCGTATTTCAATCGGAAATATCGGCTTTTTAGCTTATTATATTTTAAAAAGTAGTTAAATTTTATCGGGTCAAGGAGTTGTTCAAAGTGAACCAAACTTGGTATGGAGAATCACCAGTGTAATGACAGTGTAGAACAAAAAGATTTTTTGGTATAGCTTGCCAAGGAAAAAAGTTAGTTTTTCGTACGGAAATTTGCGATTATTTCAAATAAGTAATTATGAATAGGTCTTTTTTATCGGGTCAAGAAGTTGGTCAAATCAAACTAAACCTGGTATGGAGTATCCCCAGGGTAGGTAGACACTGAGACAAAAAGAATGGTCCGCCTAACTTTCCTAGAAAAAAAGTTCGTATTTCAATCGAAATATCGACTTATTCGCTTATTATTCGCTTATTCTATTTTCAAAAATATAGAAATTTTATCGGGTTAAAGAGTTGTTCAAATCAAACCAAACTCGGCATGGAGTATCAACAGTGTAACTTGTACGTAAAACAAAACGAGTTTTTGGTATAGCGTGCCTAGGAAAAAAGTTAGTTTCTCATAGGCAAATTTGCGAATTTCGCCATTAGTGAATGTTAAAAATAGATATTTTTTATCGGGTCAAGAAAATGTTGAAATAAAACCAAACTTGGTGTGGAGTATCCCCAGGGTAGGTAGACTCTGAGACAAAACGAATTTTAGGTATAGCTTGCCTAGAAAAAAAAGTTTGTATTTCATACGGATCTTTTTGAATTTCTCGAAAAAGGAATTTTAAAAATAGGTTTTTTTCATCGATTGAAGGAGTTGTCCAAAACAAACCAAACTAGGTATGGAGTATCACCAGTGTAATGAGAGTGTAAAAGAAAAAGAATTGGTATAGCTTGCTTAGATAAAAAGTTGGGTTTTCATTCGGAAATTTGCAATTATTTCAAATAATTAATTTTAAAAATAGGTCTTTTTGATTAGATCAAGGAACTGTTCAAAATGAACCAAATTGATATCCCAGACTACCAGTACTATTTAGGTTGTAATGCAAAAAGAATGGTCCGCCTAAATTTCGTAGATAAAAAGTTCGTATTTCAATCGGAAATATCGGCTTTTTAGCTTATTATATTTTAAAAAGTAGTTAAATTTTATCGGGTCAAGGAGTTGTTCAAAGTGAACCAAACTTGGTATGGAGAATCACCAGTGTAATGACAGTGTAGAACAAAAAGATTTTTTGGTATAGCTTGCCAAGGAAAAAAGTTAGTTTTTCGTACGGAAATTTGCGATTATTTCAAATAAGTAATTATGAATAGGTCTTTTTTATCGGGTCAAGAAGTTGGTCAAATCAAACTAAACCTGGTATGGAGTATCCCCAGGGTAGGTAGACACTGAGACAAAAAGAATGGTCCGCCTAACTTTCCTAGAAAAAAAGTTCGTATTTCAATCGAAATATCGACTTATTCGCTTATTATTCGCTTATTCTATTTTCAAAAATATAGAAATTTTATCGGGTTAAAGAGTTGTTCAAATCAAACCAAACTCGGCATGGAGTATCAACAGTGTAACTTGTACGTAAAACAAAACGAGTTTTTGGTATAGCGTGCCTAGGAAAAAAGTTAGTTTCTCATAGGCAAATTTGCGAATTTCGCCATTAGTGAATGTTAAAAATAGATATTTTTTATCGGGTCAAGAAAATGTTGAAATAAAACCAAACTTGGTGTGGAGTATCCCCAGGGTAGGTAGACTCTGAGACAAAACGAATTTTAGGTATAGCTTGCCTAGAAAAAAAAGTTTGTATTTCATACGGATCTTTTTGAATTTCTCGAAAAAGGAATTTTAAAAATAGGTTTTTTTCATCGATTGAAGGAGTTGTCCAAAACAAACCAAACTAGGTATGGAGTATCACCAGTGTAATGAGAGTGTAAAAGAAAAAGAATTGGTATAGCTTGCTTAGATAAAAAGTTGGGTTTTCATTCGGAAATTTGCAATTATTTCAAATAATTAATTTTAAAAATAGGTCTTTTTGATTAGATCAAGGAACTGTTCAAAATGAACCAAATTGATATCCCAGACTACCAGTACTATTTAGGTTGTAATGCAAAAAGAATGGTCCGCCTAAATTTCGTAGATAAAAAGTTCGTATTTCAATCGGAAATATCGGCTTTTTAGCTTATTATATTTTAAAAAGTAGTTAAATTTTATCGGGTCAAGGAGTTGTTCAAAGTGAACCAAACTTGGTATGGAGAATCACCAGTGTAATGACAGTGTAGAACAAAAAGATTTTTTGGTATAGCTTGCCAAGGAAAAAAGTTAGTTTTTCGTACGGAAATTTGCGATTATTTCAAATAAGTAATTAAGAATAGGTCTTTTTTATCGGGTCAAGAAGTTGGTCAAATCAAACTAAACTTGGTATGGAGTATCCCCAGGGTAGGTAGACACTGAGTCAAAAAGAATGGTCCGCCTAAATTTCGTAGATAAAAAGTTCGTATTTCAATCGGAAATATCGGCTTTTTAGCTTATTATATTTTAAAAAGTAGTTAAATTTTATCGGGTCAAGGAGTTGTTCAAAGTGAACCAAACTTGGTATGGAGAATCACCAGTGTAATGACAGTGTAGAACAAAAAGATTTTTTGGTATAGCTTGCCAAGGAAAAAAGTTAGTTTTTCGTACGGAAATTTGCGATTATTTCAAATAAGTAATTATGAATAGGTCTTTTTTATCGGGTCAAGAAGTTGGTCAAATCAAACTAAACCTGGTATGGAGTATCCCCAGGGTAGGTAGACACTGAGACAAAAAGAATGGTCCGCCTAACTTTCCTAGAAAAAAAGTTCGTATTTCAATCGAAATATCGACTTATTCGCTTATTATTCGCTTATTCTATTTTCAAAAATATAGAAATTTTATCGGGTTAAAGAGTTGTTCAAATCAAACCAAACTCGGCATGGAGTATCAACAGTGTAACTTGTACGTAAAACAAAACGAGTTTTTGGTATAGCGTGCCTAGGAAAAAAGTTAGTTTCTCATAGGCAAATTTGCGAATTTCGCCATTAGTGAATGTTAAAAATAGATATTTTTTATCGGGTCAAGAAAATGTTGAAATAAAACCAAACTTGGTGTGGAGTATCCCCAGGGTAGGTAGACTCTGAGACAAAACGAATTTTAGGTATAGCTTGCCTAGAAAAAAAAGTTTGTATTTCATACGGATCTTTTTGAATTTCTCGAAAAAGGAATTTTAAAAATAGGTTTTTTTCATCGATTGAAGGAGTTGTCCAAAACAAACCAAACTAGGTATGGAGTATCACCAGTGTAATGAGAGTGTAAAAGAAAAAGAATTGGTATAGCTTGCTTAGATAAAAAGTTGGGTTTTCATTCGGAAATTTGCAATTATTTCAAATAATTAATTTTAAAAATAGGTCTTTTTGATTAGATCAAGGAACTGTTCAAAATGAACCAAATTGATATCCCAGACTACCAGTACTATTTAGGTTGTAACGCAAAAAGAATGGTCCGCCTAAATTTCGTAGATAAAAAGTTCGTATTTCAATCGGAAATATCGGCTTTTTAGCTTATTATATTTTAAAAAGTAGTTAAATTTTATCGGGTCAAGGAGTTGTTCAAAGTGAACCAAACTTGGTATGGAGAATCACCAGTGTAATGACAGTGTAGAACAAAAAGATTTTTTGGTATAGCTTGCCAAGGAAAAAAGTTAGTTTTTCGTACGGAAATTTGCGATTATTTCAAATAAGTAATTAAGAATAGGTCTTTTTTATCGGGTCAAGAAGTTGGTCAAATCAAACTAAACTTGGTATGGAGTATCCCCAGGGTAAGTAGACACTGAGTCAAAAAGAATGGTCCGCCTAACTTTCCTAGAAAAAAAGTTCGTATTTCAATCGGAAATATCGACTTATTCGCTTATTATTCGCTTATTCTATTTTCAAAAATATAGAAATTTTATCGGGTTAAAGAGTTGTTCAAATCAAACCAAACTCGGTATGGAGTATCACCAGTGCAGTAAGAGTGTAAAACAAAAAGAATTTTTGGCATAGCTTTCCTAGGAAAAAAGTTAGTTTTTCGTACGGAAATTTGCGATTATTTCAAATAAGTAATTATGAATAGGTCTTTTTTATCGGGTCAAGAAGTTGGTCAAATCAAACTAAACCTGGTATGGAGTATCCCCAGGGTAGGTAGACACTGAGACAAAAAGAATGGTCCGCCTAACTTTCCTAGAAAAAAAGTTCGTATTTCAATCGAAATATCGACTTATTCGCTTATTATTCGCTTATTCTATTTTCAAAAATATAGAAATTTTATCGGGTTAAAGAGTTGTTCAAATCAAACCAAACTCGGCATGGAGTATCAACAGTGTAACTTGTACGTAAAACAAAACGAGTTTTTGGTATAGCGTGCCTAGGAAAAAAGTTAGTTTCTCATAGGCAAATTTGCGAATTTCGCCATTAGTGAATGTTAAAAATAGATATTTTTTATCGGGTCAAGAAAATGTTGAAATAAAACCAAACTTGGTGTGGAGTATCCCCAGGGTAGGTAGACTCTGAGACAAAACGAATTTTAGGTATAGCTTGCCTAGAAAAAAAAGTTTGTATTTCATACGGATCTTTTTGAATTTCTCGAAAAAGGAATTTTAAAAATAGGTTTTTTTCATCGATTGAAGGAGTTGTCCAAAACAAACCAAACTAGGTATGGAGTATCACCAGTGTAATGAGAGTGTAAAAGAAAAAGAATTGGTATAGCTTGCTTAGATAAAAAGTTGGGTTTTCATTCGGAAATTTGCAATTATTTCAAATAATTAATTTTAAAAATAGGTCTTTTTGATTAGATCAAGGAACTGTTCAAAATGAACCAAATTGATATCCCAGACTACCAGTACTATTTAGGTTGTAATGCAAAAAGAATGGTCCGCCTAAATTTCGTAGATAAAAAGTTCGTATTTCAATCGGAAATATCGGCTTTTTAGCTTATTATATTTTAAAAAGTAGTTAAATTTTATCGGGTCAAGGAGTTGTTCAAAGTGAACCAAACTTGGTATGGAGAATCACCAGTGTAATGACAGTGTAGAACAAAAAGGTTTTTTGGTATAGCTTGCCAAGGAAAAAAGTTAGTTTTTCGTACGGAAATTTGCGATTATTTCAAATAAGTAATTAAGAATAGGTCTTTTTTATCGGGTCAAGAAGTTGGTCAAATCAAACTAAACTTGGTATGGAGTATCCCCAGGGTAGGTAGACACTGAGTCAAAAAGAATGGTCCGCCTAACTTTCCTAGAAAAAAAGTTCGTATTTCAATCGGAAATATCGACTTATTCGCTTATTATTCGCTTATTCTATTTTCAAAAATATAGAAATTTTATCGGGTTAAAGAGTTGTTCAAATCAAACCAAACTCGGTATGGAGTATCACCAGTGCAGTAAGAGTGTAAAACAAAAAGAATTTTTGGCATAGCTTTCCTAGGAAAAAAGTTAGGTTGTCATACGGAAATTTGCGAATTTCGCGTTTAGCGAATATTAAAAAAAGGTCTTTTTTATCGGGTTAAGCAGTTGTTCAAATCAAACCAAACTCGGTATGGAGTATCCCCAGGGTAGGTAGACTCTGAGACAAAAATAATTTTTGGTATAGCTTGCCTAGGAAAAAAGTTAGTTTTTCATAGGCAGATTTGCGAATTTCTCCATTAGCGAATTTTAAAAATAGATATTTTCTATCGGTTCAAGAAAATGTTGAAATAAAACCAAACTTGGCGTGGAGTATCCCCAGGGTAGGTAGACTCTGAGACAAAACTTATTTTTGGTATAGCTTGCCTAGAAAAAAAGTTTGTATTTCATACGGATCTTTTTGAATTTCTCGAAAAAGGAGTTTTAAAAATAGGTCTTTTTTATCGGGTCAAGAAGGTGTTCACATCAAATTAAACTCGGTATGGAGTATCACCAGTGCAGTAAAGGTGTAAAACAAAAAGAATTTTTGGCATAGCTTTCCTAGGAAAAAAGTTAGGTTGTCATACGGAAATTTGCGAATTTCGCGTTTAGCGAATTTTAAAAAAAGGTCTTTTTTATCGGATTAAGCAGTTGTTCAAATCAAACCAAACTCGGTATGGAGTATCCCCAGGGTAGGTAGACTCTGAGACAAAAAGAATTTTTGGTATAGCTTGCCTAGAAAAAAAAGTTTGTATTTAATACGGATCTTTTTGAATTTATCGAAAAAGGAGTTTTAAAAATAGGTCTTTTTTATCGGTTCAAGAAGGTGTTCACCTCAAACCAAACTCGGTATGGAGTATCACCAGTGCAGTAAAGGTGTAAAACAAAAAGAATTTTTGGCATAGCTTTCCTAGGAAAAAAGTTAGGTTGTCATACGGAAATTTGCGAATTTCGCGTTTAGCGAATTTTAAAAAAAGGTCTTTTTTATCGGGTTAAGCAGTTGTTCAAATCAAACCAAACTCGGTATGGAGTATCCCCAGGGTAGGTAGACTCTGAGACAAAAAGAATTTTTGGTATAGCTTGCCTAGAAAAAAAAGTTTGTATTTAATACGGATCTTTTTGAATTTATCGAAAAAGGAGTTTTAAAAATAGGTCTTTTTTATCGGGTCAAGAAGGTGTTCACCTCAAACCAAACTCGGTATGGAGTATCACCAGTGCAGTAAAGGTGTAAAACAAAAAGAATTTTTGGCATAGCTTTCCTAGGAAAAAAGTTAGGTTGTCATACGTAAATTTGCGAATTTCGCGTTTAGCGAATTTTAAAAAAAGGTCTTTTTTATCGGGTTAAGCAGTTGTTCAAATCAAACCAAACTCGGTATGGAGTATCCCCAGGGTAGGTAGACTCTGAGACAAAAAGAATTTTTGGTATAGCTTGCCTAGAAAAAAAAGTTTGTATTTGATACGGATCTTTTTGAATTTATCGAAAATGGAGTTTTAAAAATAGGTCTTTTTTATCGGGTCAAGAAGGTGTTCACATCAAACCAAACTCGGTATGGAGTATCACCAGTGCAGTAAAGGTGTAAAACAAAAAGAATTTTTGGCATAGCTTTCCTAGGAAAAAAGTTAGGTTGTCATACGGAAATTTGCGAATTTCGAGTTTAGCGAAATTTAAAAAAAGGTCTTTTTTATCGGGTTAAGCAGTTGTTCAAATCGAACCAAACTCGGTATGGAGTATCCCCAGGGTAGGTAGACTCTGAGACAAAAAGAATTTTTGGTATAGCTTGCCTAGGAAGGAAGTTAATTTTTCGTACGTTTATTTCCGATTAATTCGAATAACAAATTTTAAAAAGTTTTAAAAAATAGTTAAATTTTATCGGTTCAAGGTGTTGTTCAAATCAAACCAAACTCGGTAGGGATTATCCCCTGTGTACCTAGAATCTAAAACAAAAAGAATTTTTGCTATAGCGTGCCTAGGAAAAAAGTTGGTTTCTCATAAGGAAATTTACGATTAATTCAAATAAATAATTTTGAACTATAGTATTTTTGATCGGGTCAAGGAGTTGTTTAAAGTGAACCAAATTGATACTCCAGACTACCAGTACAATTTAAGTTGTAATGCAAAAAAATGGTCCACCTAAATTTCATAGGAAAAAGGTTCGTGTTTCAATCGGAAAAATCGGCTTTTTCGCTTATTATATTTTAAAAAACAGTTAAATTTTATCGGTTCTTAGAGTTGTTGAAAGTGAACTAAATTGATATCACAGACTACCATTACTATTTAGGTTGTAGTGCAAAAAGAATAGTCCAACTCACTTTCATAGAGTAAAGTTCGTTTTTCAATCGGAAATATCGGCTTTTTCGCTTATTGTTTTTTAAAAAATAGTTAAATTTTAGAGTTGTTGAATGTGAACCAAGTTAATATCCCAGACTACCAGTACTAATTAGGTTGTTATGCAAAAAGAATGGTCCGCCTAACTTTCATAGAAAAAAGTTCGTAATTCAATCGGAAATATTGGCTTTTCCGCTTTGTCTATTTTAAAAAATAGTTAAATTCTATCGGACCTTAGAGTTGTTGAAAGTGAACGAAATTGATATCCCAGACTACCAGTACTATTTAGGTTGTTATGCAAAAAGAGTGGTCCACCTCACTTTTCAAGAGAAAAATTCTTATTTCAATCAGAAATATCGGCTTTTTCGCTTATTATATTTTAAAAAATAGTTAAATTTTATCGGACCTCAGAGTTGTTGAAAGTTAACCAAATTGATATCCCAGACTACCAGTACTATTTAGGTTGTTATGCAAAAAGAATGGTCCACCTCACTTTCATAGAAAAAAGTTTGTATTTCAACCGGAAATATCGGCTTTTTCGCTTATTATATTTTAAAAAATAGTTAAATTCTATCGGACCTTAGAGTTGTTGAAAGTGAACCAAATTGATATCCCAGACTACCAGTACTATTTAGGTTGTAATGCAAAAAGAATGGTCCGCCTATCTTTCATAGAAAAAAATTCGTATTTCAATCGGAAATATCGGCTTTTTAGCTTATTATAACTTTATTTAATTACCGTATTTTATTTAATAATTTGTTTAAATTTCTGCTGTTATTTTATTTAATTTGTTTTATTTTGTTTGGAGATGGAGTTTGAGCCCGTTTTTTAACCGAATGCTCTGCTCAAAATCTTCTGTAGTTGTTTGTTTGTAACTCCGACGTAGCCGGTCCCCAGCCCGGATGAAAAAGGAGGAGGGAAACACACCCAGAACATACTGGAAAATCTCAAAAAGTTGATTTTTTCAATCAACTTGAGACAATTTTCCGACAGTACTGCTATAAAAAGATGTTTAAAAAGTGTATGGTGCAGACTTTAGCTCGCCTATGATAAAGTTTCTAGCTCGTCTATGGGGCTGAACGTGGCTCGTCTATGTTGCAGAAGTGGTGCGTCTATGGGACAGTTATTGGCTCGTCTATGCTGCAGAGTTGGTGCGTCTATGGGGCAGTTTTTGGCTCGTCTATGGGGCAGACTTTGGCTCGACTGTAAGTACTTGGTGCGTTTATGTTGCTCGTTCAAAAAATTCTTCGCCTGTGTATGTTTGAACGCACCATACCCCCTGTGTGCGTTCAAAAACGGTCTGCGTCATAAACGAGGACAAATTATACCCTCGACCTGGGTAGTGCTTAGATGCCGATGAGCAGCTTACACCACAATGCTGTCACCGCCAAATTCCCAAAGACTAAAATATGGGCCCTCTCCTTCCCTTCTGAAAATTGAAACTTTTGATTGGTCACGATCGTTGTGTGCATTATTCAATTAAACACTTTTTACAATTTATTTATTTTCTTTTTGTTTTCCTTCTTTTTATATATAGAAGGGACATTCTTCTGTTCCTTTTTTCTAAGTTTAATTTTTTTACCAGTTTTTTGGTATAAATTGCAATTGTTGTAAAATTCTATAAATTGTCAAATGTGTTCTCTAGAGGCTTAAAAGACTGCTGAACAAACGACAGTTATTCAATATCTGTATGAAAAAGTCAGATTCAAGATTTTGCTTGGAAGTCGATCAATTTAAACTATTAAGTGAATTCTTCAACAATGAAGTCGTAACAATCAAGTCAAGAAGCAGACATTTTTTTACGGGGTCCATGATTTGGTAATCTTAAAGCTTTTGTGCCTGGAGTTGTTCACTACTTTGAGTCTCTCTCGAAGTCTACGACTATCTAATGATGTTTGAAACTGAACCGGAGTGTTGATTCCAGTCACGGTGCAACAAGAGAGAGAGAAAAAATCAGTTTGTCAGCGTAATATTGTTCATTCGAATATCAAATCAGATTGAGAAAAAAAAGAATTTCAGATTCGATTTCGCGATAGCCACCCATTTGTTAACGTTTGGCCACTTTACTTCTGCTTTTTTTATTTGCTTTTTTTCTCCTTTTTTGATCTCATTTCGTATCTGTGTTTTATAAAGCAATTTTCAAAAAACACTCCGAACCATTTTTAAATCTAATTCAGTGAAAATTTGTAAAATTGTTCTTAAAAATTTGTCCTGTTCTGTTTTCTATTGTAGCAGTTCACAAACTCGGATCTTAAACTCTAAACCCCGAATGGATGTAGCAATAGAAATACTGGATATACACCTCCATCCAATCAGAGACTGAGAAGACACTATTCTCTTTTATATAGAGAGAACTCAATTAACTATATTCAGTCTATTAGTTAGATACACCATGAGTATGCTCTGGACTCCGTTGCTGTACTTTATTACCACCGTAATAATAGAAGTTTATTTTCAATGTTTTACAGACTCGGTTAGTATGAGAGATATAGATGAGCCTACATCGCGCGCAGAAGTATGTAGCCCTAGCTCCTTATACTTTAAGGCTGTAAAAGGAGCCCATCTGGGGTCGGCATTACTATATTTCCTTTTTTCCTATGTTTGTTGCGACTACGTGATCACGCGTCAAAAAGTCCTCGATTCTTTTTGATAACCTCTTCCCCTAAACAGTTGAATTTGTGTGCCTGAAAATCTCTTTTCAGTTGAATTTGTTTTTTAATCTCTCAGTGATTTTTTTTGGTCAATCAAGTGATGACCTTTCTCGAGAAAAAAAACCCTTGCACTTCTATTAATCTAAATTAGAACAGAAAAACCTGCGGAAAACCCATGAGGCGCCACGGAAAAAAGAAAACTATAAGTTTATATCAATTTAAACACGTTGTTTTTCCTGTCCAAATTTGGAAAAAAATGAAATCAGAACTTCGATTTGTGTTGGCGACAACTTTTTTTTCGTTGATTAAATTAATCTTTTCGACTAAGACCTGTAATGGTTTATTTCGTGTCTATATATTCCGACAGTCTGCTGGCAAAACTCTAGGTAAAACGCATATGGATTTCGTGATCAGCGCATTCAGGGAAGAGATCGGTCTTCAAGATCGGCACCAGATCAAATTGTCATTTGATCAAATAGATCCAAAGTGATGTGAAATCTGATTTAAAAAATTTTCTGAGCGAATTGACCAAAATTTCGTGTGCTTGCAATATTATCATAATTGCGGACAAAAAGTTGTTTAATAGAAGCCCGAAAAAATTCGGGATTTTTGTTCGCCGAAGGTTTTCCGGATCAGAGCAATATAACATTTTTTATTATGAGAATTATGTTGTTTTTTGCTGAACATATTTCTCCTAGAAATCCGTTTTCTGAGGCAAGTATGGGCCAGACTGACTCGGGTATTCCGAGAGACTATAGTAGACAAGATGCGACCGAGCTGATAGTTTGGACAATGTTTTGGTCGCACCGTTTCCTCTGGCAGAGCACTCCGGCCCGATCACCCACGATTTGGTTGCAAAATAATTTAAATTTTGAACTCTTTCTCTTTTTCTAGGTTTAAAAAGTTAGGTTAGAAAACTGTTTAAGATACTGATTACTGTACTTGTGTAAAACGTGAAAAAAATTAGTGTTTCAAGCGGGTCAAGAAGTAATGTCAACTTAGTTTTGATAACAAAATAATAATATATTCAGAAATATTTTTAAAATATCTTTTGTAGTTCTGCACTTTGTATTATTTTGGGATTAATTTATGCTCTTTTTTGTTCAAAAATCTCTCAAGATAATCAGTTGCCTTTTGGAACCATGTAGTGATTGAAACTCATTTGTGCTCTCTTATGTTCAACAATCTTCGAAAGTGATTATTAGTGCTTTGGGACTATGCTGTTTTTTGGTTATAACTTTTGATATATTTTGTACCATAATCTTCAAATTTGACCAGTAATATATACGGACTACGCCGAGTTTTGAAACTAATTTGTTTCTCTTCTGTGTTCAATAATCTTTAAAATGATTAGTACCCGGAGGTTATTGGCAGAGCAACTCAGCACTGAATCTGTCTATATAATTTTTGTTTGTTTGAGTGGCCAGTACTCTGCTCATATCAAATTTTACACAGGCTATTCTTGATTTTTCAGTAAAATTTACTTCTTGAAAAATATATGTTCAGCTTAACTCCCACCAACGAACTTTATATGCGATTCCAAATTCCGCGTGGGTACTTCTATCATTCTATTTGCGTAGCGAGTCGTAACCACTAAGCTGTATAGGCATTGCGGTAATTGCCTGCAAACAAGCTTATTGCCTACGAATATTGTGTATAATATTATAGTAGATGTCAAATATAGGCTACAAAATATTGATATTATACTGCTCACACTTTATTTTTGGTTTAGGGTAATAGCCAGACTATACATGATAAGTTCAGCCTGGGCAAACTCTATGGCTTCAACATAATTATAATGAAGAAAACCTGTTTATAGAAAAACTTCAATTTTTCTGAAGCTGCAATGTTGCGGAACTGAATTGTTTTTACTATTGAAATGACTTTGTTCAGCACTGAAATGCTCTGAGACTCAAATCCGGGTAGTAACACATTGTGTCAATTTTTTAAAAATAAAAATAGAAACAATTTTTGTGCTCTCTGGGGTTTTAGAATTCGTATCATTTTTTTCTTACAAATCTTGGTTTATATAGACCATTTAGACAAATAGACAAACTTTACTTCTTGATAAAGTTTATCAGGGATAACACGTAACGCGTTCTGTCATTTTTTGAAAACAAGAAAGTTTATTCTTTTCCGTCGTTTTTTTAGGAATTATACTCAGCTGGTTTCAGGCCTGTTTGAAGAATTTGTTAAGTAAAAAATAGAAATTACTCTATTCTATACTTCTGAAAATTATAGCGAGAGGCTCTATTGGGCAAAACTAATACTTCATCAAAACAAAAATAACAAAAATTTAATAGTCTATTCTTGAAGATAACACTATGTCGAGAATGTATTTTCAATTGACTGAATCTTCTGAAATATTAAATTCGTGTCATGCTAGAGAACTTCCTTGTATTTGACTCACAGCAGAAGATCCTAAACAATTTGCAGACAAATTTTAGAGGTCAACCTTTAATAAAATATTCAATTGGAGAAGATGGGAGAAGGCAGGGGATAAAGAACGGAAACAGTATATTCTTTATAAAATAGTGTGTTGTTCTTCATTTCAAGATTATTTATACAATTATATTCGTCATAAATATGGATGCTACTGAACCTAGAAAAGTTGATCAACAATGTAGCAGGGTAAGATTGAGCTGATTTGCTTTATTTTTAACAGTAAACAAACGAAGTGGTTTACCGTGTTTCATGCACAAGTCAACTAAATAAATCGGAATTTCTCTTAATTTGGGTTGGCATTGGGTTCAGTGGCTATTCTTGAGACCCACGTAACCGACTGATCCACAGTCTCAATTAGAGTCAAGATGCCAGTGTGATAGGAGAATTATTTTTTCATATTTGGATTTCAAAAAGCAGAAGGTTTCGGTTTCTGGCTTTGTAGATTGAATTTTGATAGTTGTTTCCCGCACAACTTTTTCTGTAGGCTCTTAGATTTTTGAAAAAAAGCGGTAACGATTTTGAAGTGGTGTTTAAATCTCTAATCCTCTTCCAAACCACATAACAAAAGTTTAGTCAAACGAAAGAAAAGTATATTGAGCATTCAGATGACAAAACAAAATTGACTCTTTTCATTTCCCAAAAAAGCAAATCATAGCAAACTGAAGAAGAATTAAGCTTGTCATTTGATGAGATGAGAAGCATTTGATGAATACAAACGTTTGACATCCCATGCAGGTTTCGGGAAAAAATTAAATTAATTTGCAAAGATTGAACTTTTTATTTTACTTAAATAAACTCAATTTGGGAGACCTTCCATTATTATAAAAAAATTTTAATTTAATTACAAAAAATGAGGCATTATTTTTTGCTACTTTGAATTTTTATAGAGATGATGTCTGACCCTCTGTCAATCATCAAAATCTTACATGATAATTTAGAAGCCACACATTTCTTTTGAACTATATGATGTTGATTTTTTTAAAGAAATTTTGAGTAATTCAGATAGCCTTGCGTGTATACTGGGTACGCTTTATTGCGGAACCCAGAAACAAAACATCAAACAAATTAATCGCCTATTCATCAAAATAGTTCAGACATTAATAGACAGTACCTAAAAAACCAATTATCGTTAAATGAAACACTTTTGGCACAATTGTTTTTTTTCGTACTTTTCGGTAATGATCATAGAAGGCACCAATCGGATATATAACGACGCCTTCCAAACAATTAATTCTTTTATGCGATCCAATGAATTATTCCTTGAAAAGTGTTAAACCAATCAGTTGAAAATTTTGCTCAATTCATAGAACAAACGATTTCATAAATTCTTGCGAAAAATAGTTTGGTATCCAAGAAAATATATACATATAATTTTTTTTTACATTTCAAATGGCAGCCTCTGCATATTGCATTATTTACCTACTTTTTGATGATGATTCTCCAAAAATTCCTTTTTCATTTTTTTCGTGTCTTAAAGGTTGTCGAAAATTAAACTTGGCTGCTAATGCCTACGAAGAAATCCAAAACACAGCAAGGATAGACCTAGAAAAAAATTATAAATTCAGACACTTTGATTTTACTTTAGTTAAAACGAGTGATGTGGACTTTTTGAAGGCGTTAATTATCAATTCAATGCTTAAAAACAAATGATCTAATTGAAATTTTAGTGTAATGGGGTTGACAAATGTTAGACAGTTGTTTTTTTGGGAAGCAATCGGAATTTCAAAACCTAGTTGTTTCAAGTCGTTCAATCAATTTCCTTTTTCTTATTCTGATATTACCTAAAGGAAAAGTTTTTTGTCTATTCTATCCTTAGGAAAGAACAAAGACATAAGTTTGAAAATGAAGTTAAACGATAGAGTGAAAACATAACTTATGTTTATATCTAAGAAGTATCTCCAGTCTGTCGAGACTATTGTCTTGCCTATTTACAGAGTGATAACTATTAAGCGTGATAATGAGTTTTAAGATCCAGTTAAGGTGTGCGTTAAGGATTTTCAGCATTTTTTCAAATTTCATTGATGACTACCGAGGGTCAACAAGAATGTCTGATAAGTGATAAAACATGAGAAATCCAGAATTTGCTCTCAAGGTGTTTCAAATATTTGAAACTCTGAAAACACCTTATATGGGACCTGCAATATTAATTAAAAAAGCTCAACACAAGCTGCATTAGGAACCGTATTCAGTTGGATAGTTCCTTAGAAAAGAAATTATTTTTCAAAAGTTTGTTGTACACTAACCTATTTAGCTGCTGATTGTCTAGGGAAAGCGTTGATCGGCGAACTCAGTTTATGATTCGATTGCATCTTGATAAAACTTTACAACCATGTTGTAATCACCTCAATCAAAATTACCAAGGAACATGAATTAGATGGACCATTTGGCTCTCTTGTCTGTTTTTCCATCAAACAAAACTTAATACATTTTTTTAAAATGTTTACAGTGAGTTAACAAAAAAGTGCAATAATAATCAAAGTTAAAGTCTTTGAATAGTCTTGCAAGATTTCAATCCAGAAGTTTGCAAGATAATCATTATTCTGGCATAATCTTGTGAGAAAAAGTTCATTCATGAGCATATGCCAATTCCCTTAATATGTTCACTTGGTTTCTCCTTATGAAATAAAAAAAATTTAAAAAAACTGATTTCAACGATTGTCTTTAAGGGTATAAGTAATTAGAATCGAAACAGCTGACATTTGATAGTTTTCGTGGAAGTTACTTAAAAAACAATAAACAATCTTTTTGGAAGCATTTTTTCTCTGATACCTTTTCAAAAGCCACCCTAATTGATAACACTGAACAAAAATGCCAGAAACTTCTAAGACATCCTCTGTATGTTAGATTTCAAAAAAAGCTTAGGCACGTTTAGTTTGTTCAATAATGCCGGTTTACAATGTACTGAATGTTCGGTACTGTTGTCTTTAAACGCACGTGGAATTTTGGTATTTTCGCTTTTCGGTATGTTCGGCGTTGAAACGTAAGAGATCGTCGATATGTTCGGTTTTTTAATGTAGGAAATTTAAAAAATTTCAAAATTTGAATTTCAGCTCGTACAACTATTTGAACTAAAATAAACTTCTTGGTTACTTTCGAAATCTTTAATGTAACATATTTGTTGAGCATTGATGAGAATTTTGTGGATTGCTGTTGAATTTTGTTGAACTTTGTTTTTGGAGATTGGTTATGATTGCAGTCGAATGTGCTGATTGTTTGTTACTCAATCTGCTGGACTTATATTGTTTTAAAACCGAGAACAATATAAGTTTGTGGTATTTCTTTCAACGATATCGAATCTCTCTGACGTTTGAAAAAACGACGACGCTCAATCCGTCCTACGCTCAAAAAGCAACAAAACCGAGTCTTTGTTGAATCCCTAGCAAAAATGACCATTCCGACGAAAAAGTCATAAATACCGACAATCTCTTATGCTTGAAAACCAAAAAATTCTAAACAAGGGTAGAGTTTTTTTTAATATGAAACGGAATAAGAGAACGGTAATAAACACGTTTATACAAGGAAAAATTGAAAATCACAAATTTCCTGAAACAAATTAATATAATTTTTTAAGGTCTTGTCTAATTTTTACAGTTTTAATTGCTTAAGTGATAATGAGATTTTTTATCAAGTTTAGTCGAAAAAACACAATGTGTCAATTGATTATCACATTTTTTTCATTTCAAACAGATCCTAAATCTTGCTTAATGGTGATATTTGGACACTTTTTAAGATACCAAACTTTTCATTTTTTTAAAGCAATGACATCATTGGTTTGCGATAACTTTGAAGAATAATGAGTTGCAGGAAATGGTTAAAAATAGATGTTGAAGCTACTATAAACCGTCGAAGTGGATGTGCGCCAGTGTTAAAATGAAGCGGATGTTTATACAACTGGTGCGGGGGTACAAACTCCTTCAGATAAGAATTATAACTGTCGTGAACCAAATGCCAGAACTGAGAATTGGCGTAAAGAGCTCCCAAATGCCAAGACCAAACTGAAGTTCCGACCGACTTTTGATTTTCGTTTTAACAGTGGGCCACTCAATTTAACATAAAAATTGATTGTGAGCACCAATGGTAGAACCGAAAAGACTACAGTAGTTAGAACATTTGTGAGATACTTCACTTTTCTTGTATGATTTCCGGGTATATGGAATCCACCTGTGCACATCCTGTCATTGATCCAATACCGGTAAAAGCCGTCCACTGAAATTGGAGCAACTTTTATTGGTACCCTTATCCAAAAATAACCGTAGCGTCTTTGAGATCGAAATCATAGTTTCTCAACGAGATTTTTTTCAATTATAAGCGCTGAATGCGAAATTGAATCAAATTTTTGTAAGAGTCCGCGGCCAATCAAATAATTTTTTTAAATTTTTTTAGAAATAATTTTTTTTCTTAAAGAATTCAAGGAATTCGTCCCTTTTCACCGCCAGCAATAAAAAAATTTACCGCATTCAATTGAATTTAGCGTGAAATTTTTAAAACTTCAATTTTCCCTAAATTAAGCGGTTAAACTTTATTATTACTGCTACGACTTAATCCCCCGCTCACGCGTTCATTGTAGACCCTAATAATCTTAACCACCTCAGATAAAACTGAGCGCATTATTGCTGGTTTTATTGCCATTGTACAAGCTTTCGTCTTTTTATTTATGTTTGATTTATTTCAAGCTGAAAGGAGATGCGTTTTTTGTTCTGTCAGTTAGAAAACGCAATTTTGGTATTGAAAGAAATTTTTTTCTCTCAAAATATAAAAACTTCAATCTGACCAAAAAAATGCAGCCCATAATCAGGACTGTGGCCTCTGATCAGGTTCAAGTGAAACGCACGTGTGATTCTAGACCAAATTTACAGGGTCTGGAAATTGCTTCCGGCGCACAAATTTATGATCAAATGATACTGCAATCTGGCGATGGTCTGATCAGAGGTGTGTTCCGTCCGGTAAAGGTCTGGCATGAGGTCATTTCCGTCGGAAGGAATTCAGATCACAGCTCGTTTTGAGCTCAAATAAGTGTGATCAAAAGACAATTAGGTCTGGAGATAGTCTGATCGGAGGTCTATTGCTAACTTGCAAAAATTAATGTATAAAAATTTAGTTAGTTTAATTTTAGTTTGTTGTGTGTTAGTAGGAACAAAAAAATATTTTTACCTGAGCAAATGAATTTCGATTTCAGCCAATAAAAGATGCGAACTACGGTGACAATGGTAGAAAACGAAATAAAACAATTCAGAATTATATTTAACTTGTACCTGTACTGAAGCAAAAAAAACATGTGATTCAATCCACAAAAATCTTTCTCAAACATATGTTTTATAAAATCATAAGCTTAACTCGACTTACATGGATAAGTTGCTTTCAAACGACAAGCGTGGCAAATAGAAATTAGAGTGGATGTAGTTTCGAAATGTGATATGGGTGCAAAGAAGTAGTTCAAACCCCAGAGCTTCAAGATCCTAGTCCAGAGTCATTTCAATAATAAAACATGAATTAATTAATTAATATGCAGTAAAGGTGGTTTAGGGGCAGCCCTGGAACAACTACACCACGAAGTTGCAAAGGAATTCCCCGGTCCAACAACGCGAATTGGTAAGTAAAAAAAACCTCACCGCCAATTCAAAAATTCACGAAAATTACCAAGTTCGTCACCAAAAAGGCAGAAAGGTTCCAATAAATAAACAGGACAAAGTCAAAACCGAGTGAAAAAAACTGCTTAAACAAGGTCGCATCGAAAAAATTTACACATTTTCGGACAAAAAAACTTCATTTCACCCATGAAATTAACAATAAGGAAAGTGGGATCAGTAAAGGTAGCCCTAGATTCGAAAATCTTAAACAAGTCAATCTAAAAAAAATATCAGATGACGATTATACACAGCTTAAAACAACTAATTTTACAAAATATAACCTCAAAAGCGGCGCCAAAAGATTCATATTTCTCAACAAACGATTTGCAATACGCTTATAGCCAGCACTATTTGCTCCCCGAAACCGCGCCGCACTTCAATTTTAGCAAACTTAGCGGAAATATGACGGGCACATATCGACATAAAACAGATTTCTACAGTCTGACAGATAAGCCGGTCGAATTTGAAAAAGCAACCGAGACGACATCGATTCGCATTACAAACACATATTTCTTTCGGGACGATATTTTGATTATCAGTAGCTGAACGTTGGACGAACACCAGGATTTGGTCAGAAAATTTGTAAATAAATTAAATGTTAAAATTCTCAAAACAAATCTATCGAAATGCCATTTTGCAAAGAGTGAAATGCAATAGCTCGGCTCTGTTTTCACAAAAAGCGGTAAAAAAAGCATTAGAAACAAAAACACGAGCTCTATCCTTAAACTGAAACCACCAACTACATTGAAAAAACTAAGATCTTTACTTGGGTCTGTACACCACCTCATCAAATTTGTACCTAATCTGGCAAACTGTGCCACCCCTTAAGACCATTCTTGAAACATTCAGAAAAATATACATTTACAATATCCACAACATACACTTTGAAGAAAATCGAAAACCGAACAGAATAAGCAAAAGAAAAAAAAACACTATAACCCAAATTTGGAAACCACAATAAAAGGCGAAACATCTGGAGAAGATTTAGGGGTAGCCCTGGAACAACTAGACCACGAAGTTGCAAAAGAGTTTCTTGGTCCGTCAACACGACTTGGTAAGTAAAAAAGACCGCATTGTCTATTTTCACTTTTCATAAAAACGACCAAGTACTTCACCAAAAAGGCAGGAGATCTCCAATGAATATACAGGACAAAGTCAAAACAGAGTTAGAAATTAGAAAAACTGCTTAAACAAGGTCATATCAAAAAATTTAACTCACGTTTTGAACAAAAACTTAGTTTCATTCATAGTAATAACAGTTAAGAAAGATGGATCCGTAAAGTTAGCCCTAGATTCCTAAAACTAAAACCGATCGCTATTCTTAAACTAAAACCCCCAACTCCAATGATAAAACTAAGATTTTATCTTGGATCTTTACCCCCACCTCAGCAAAATTATAACTAATCTGGCAAATTTGTGCATGCCCTCAAGAACCTTTTTGAAAAAATTAGAAAATTATGCCTTGACCGAAATCCACCATATACATTTTGATGAAATCGAAAACCGAATAGCACAAGCAACATAATATAAACACGAATTCGGACAGCCTGAATTTGGAAACCAGAACAAAATACGAATCATTTAGAGAAGTTATAGAACAGTTCTGGAACAACTAGACTACGAAAGCTGTAAAACATTTGCATTTGCCTCCCGATTATTAAATTCAGTCTAATCCAGATATAGAATCAACCAGCTAGAACTTTTGCGGTTGGTGTTAGCTATCGAGTACTTCAAGTATTACTTATTTAGACAAAAACTTACAGTAATCACTGATCATGTGGCACTACTCTCAATCAGTGAAGAACGTGGTTCAAATAAATCTATTACAGTAGACTAACTCGCAGGGTGGACAGACTTTCACCGTTTAATTTCCAAATAGAACACTTGCCACTCACAAAAATTGGCCTAGTTGATTATAATTTGCGCGAGCCACATCAAGTAGCACCCAATATGACACATGACGATGTGCAATTCGTGCTAGTTTAGATTTAGGACTCAATCGCGCCGCAAATTGAAGCAAACTACCAACCAATACCAAAAATGACAAGAATGCAAGCAGAAATAACAATTTTTTGGCGCGAATAGAAAAGATTAAAATAACTTACGCCAATTCGCAAAATGGTGCCGAGATACATTCCTCAAAAGAAGTGAAAAAAATGCTTGACAACTCTGAATGAGATCATTCCACCAATTTGATAGCTTAATTACAGTCTGATAGCCCTCAGTCTACTTTAGAAAGAATTGACCTGCAATTTTTCAGTCTTGTCGATATGCCAAAATGATCAAAACACAGCACACCCGCCGCCAGAGTTCGCTTTGACAAGGAAACCCAATAATCCACTTCCCACATCTAAACACCGGAAACTCCGACAAGAGTCAAGCAACGTATCTACACCGTCGGTCATCTACGCCTATGCCTTTAACCGTGCGCTGAGCAAAATTTACACCAAATGACCACTAGCCTCTTTGACGTCGAATTATGCGATACTGAACGAAGTTGGACTGTGTACTGAGAAGGAATGAGAAGCGCTGCAAATAGCTAAGCCCCTACAAACACACATTTGGCGCGACTTGCATTAATATCGGGTTGCGTCCGAATCGATTTGTGCATCGCGATCCCGCAGTCAATAAAGGATGCCTATCTTGAGGCGATAGACTCGCAACATCCCGGCAGTTGGGGAATGACTGATATGGTCATCCATACATGGTGGCCATACTTGAACAAGGACATTCTCTCAAAGATCTCAAAACATGGGAGCTGTTCCAAAAATGACCAATATACTGTTCAGTGGACTACCCTCATACCCTAGGACAAATGCGAAGACAGAGACAGCACTGACGCCGAAGTCGAAATGAAAAAAAAACTGGTGCGATTTCAGACGCGAATGAGCGTCAACTGGGAGAAATTTCAGGAGAGACTGGGAAACGCGCTTGATAAATCAGAAAGACTTGGGCGTGGCATTAACCCCATACGGAGGAATCACTACAAAGAAACCTGGCGAAGAAGATATCAGATAACAAAAGCTCGAAGAAAACCTGCAAGGGCTATATGTAGTCCTCGCGCCCGGTTCGACAATACTGTAAGAATGCGACATAACATATACGACAAAGGAAGTGTACACAAATCTGACGTAGCGAAGTTCGCCCCTCAACATTTATGTCAAGCGACGGCCAAAAATACCATCGGGAAAGATCGCCGAGGAAATATTTGAGAATAAAGCAAGCAATTAAAAGAGAAAATTGGAGGGCGGTAAACGAATTTTGCAATAACCACAGGTCGACGACGTCAGCATCGTTTTGTCAGTGAATTCAAATTGTCCCAGAGTAATCCGAGTACGAATCCGGCCCACCCAACACCACCCTCGCCAAACAAGAGTACACAGAGCCCAAACAACATATCAAATGAACCGCGACGCAGCAAGAGAAACACCACCTCGAATACTGATTCGATGGACACAAAAGTATCTTGCTCCTATTATTGCTTGAAAACGCCTCAAAACGAGCAGCGAGTCGCAGCAATCCAGCAAATTGACACATCACTCAGCATTTCTTTTCAAAAGCAGCTCCTCAGCCTTCTTCCCAATCGCGCTTTAATCAAGCGTAGTAGAAGCAAAGGCCATCCAATCAGTCAAAAAACATCCACAATAAAAAAGAAATGGCCCCTTCCTTTGGAGCTTTGCCTAGAGGGCTACATCAAACTTGAAAAAAATAAACTCGTAGGGTTTTACTTATTGGTCACACGACAAACATTTCAGGAGAAAACAGTTGCTGCTTCTGGTATGTTTATGCGATTGAGGACTGGACATTTATATGCATTCGTAAACGATTGCTCACACGGGATCACTAAAAATATAAAAAAATGTATTATAAAATTTTCGGGTAGCCGCGAGGTAAGGGGGATTAATTACACTCCAATAATTGAAAATTGAATCCCGCCTCCAAGAGGCAGTGAGTAACTGAAAATGTTGAGAGTAAGTGAATAGTCCATGAAGCACCCAATTAATCATAGCTCCAGCCACATAGTCGGGTCAGTCTTGGCTGCAATGATGGAATCATGTGAAAACTTCAGACATAAAAAAAAATTTCCCGGCCGGGAATAAGGAGAAGGTCAGATGAGAACGAGACGCTGGAACCTAATGTGTCCTAAACAATAAAAAAAAATTTAAAGATATTTGTGACTAAATTTGAAACACAATTTGTTTAATTTTTAAACTCATCTCTTTGCTCCAAGTCAGGCAACCTAGGCATGATGCGGCAACAATTATGGTAACAATAGCATACATCTTCACCCGATTTCTATTGCTGAGAACAGTATCTTTCTCCGTTGGTCTGCAAATGAGAATGTATCGCTCGTATGCAGCAAGCAAGTGTCACAAGCCAACTCCGTATATACTCAATCGGCCGTAGAGAATTCCATGAAAGCAGGATACCCAGAACCAGTTCACATGTTTGTCCATGATTGGTACTATTGCGTTAAAGAAATTTGAAACAAATCATTTCTTCAAGTCTTTTTTATGTCGATGCCCTAATTGCTTTAGAATTTAGACAAGGCGCGTCCAACATTTAATCTCAGACAAAGCAAACGAGATCCTGTAAAAAATGCTCTTTCCGGCGCGAAGTTGTGTCATAAAATTAATACAAAAATTCGTCGAATGACGGTAATAAAAGTTTAACAACGCATCACGCCAGCATCGTTTACCGGTGAGTGCGGTGACAGCGGTTAATGTTTGTCAGGTTTGGGCGGAGAAATTTCTATTTTCCCTGATTAATCGCTGAAAAACGAATGTTTTCTCTACCGAAAAAAAGGGGTGATAACAGAAAAGTTGCCGCTGAAACTTGACTGCAGTTTTAGGCGGTGAATTTTTTTTCACTGTTTAGTTGCTGAAAAACAAATGTTTTCTCTCTACCGAGAAAAAAGCGGTGATAACAAAAAATTCACCGCTAAGGACCGTAAGTCTTGCCAATTTTCAATGCAAAAAGAACTGAGTTGATCTGAATCGACATAAGGTTTTTTGGCTGCAGGTGTTTCATATTCAGTGCTTTTACCGCATTCAGCATTGAAATTTTCAGCTCGAAATTCTTACAACCATTCAACGCATTCACAGCAAATCTTACTTTTTCAAACAGTGATTTTTCGATCTGAGCTAATCAATCGCAGATCTCTGCTGTCTCTATTTGTCATAAAAAGAATTATTAACTTTTTTTTAGCTCTCTCTCTCCCTCTCTCTCTCTCTCTCTCTCTCTCTCTCTCTCTCTCGCTGTCACTCTCAGAGGATCAATTAAAGAAAAATCACATTGTGAGTTTTTGAGTTCTAAACGTTTATGCCGACAAAAAGTTGAACATTAAAAAAACTTAATGAACAAAATTTTTTTGATTTGCTTTGATTCTAGCGCAAAAGTTTACTGGAGGAGTCGTCCGTGACCTTTAAAGATGTTCTTTTTATATCCCGGAGGTTGACGGCAGAGCAAATCGGCTCTGAATCAGTCTAGAGACATACTCTTGTTTAGGTTGGTTAGTACAGCTTATGTTCAGCTTAACTCCCGTCAACAAGGTTTGCTTTATATGCGATTCCAACTTCCCCGTTGGTACTTGAAACATTTAATTTCGCAGCATGTCGTAACCACTAAGCTAATTGATATTTGAGTTAAATAGATATGAACTAGGTTATGTAAAAAAAGCGTGTATACTAATATAGTAATTACCAGTTAAAAGCTACAAAACTATGGCCTTACTCTGCTCAGATTTTATTTTGGGGTCTGATTTTCTTTCAGACTACACACTATAAGTTTTGTCTACGCGAGCTCTATGACCTGAATACAATCGTAATGAAGAAAATTTGGACATAAATAAAGTACTCCTTCTTGTAATGCGCTGGTTCAGCGTTGAAATGCTCTGAGACTCAAGTCCGGGATAACCACTACTTATGTTAAAATGAATTACACGTACAGAAAATTAGTCAAAGGCTGAAGACCAACTTACTTCGATTTGACAAACGAGGCTACTGTGAGATCTTCCATGAAACGTATCAATATTATATGTATAACAACAACTCGTTCCATACCTATAAACGCAACATCTCGGAAGACTGATTTTTTCTGGTTTCATTTGAGTTCTCTTTTTATGAGTTCAAATATCTGTTATTCTATCCTTTATTGCAAAAAGTCAGGAAAGCATGCCAATTTGTAGTTAAAAAAATTACAAACATGTCTGCAAAAACCATTCCTGTGCAATTCGGATACTTTAAACAGAAAAATGCAAAAAATGAGCTTCATTATTGAAATATTTAATACAAACAAATATTTGTTTGTTGTATGCGTTGTAAGCCTTTTAATTTTGCCATTTGACACAGTTTTTGTGAGATCTTTCATGAAAAGTATTAGATTTGTATATTTCAAAAAAACTCGTACGATACTTATAATCGGAACATCTTGCCAGAAACATTTTTTCTGGTTTCATTTGAAGTCTCTTTAATTGAGTCTAAAAAACTGTTTTTCTATCCTTTACTGCAAAATAGTTTGCAAAAAATGCCACTTTGTAGTTTAAAAAAATACAAACATGACCGAAAAAACCAATCCTGTGCAATTCAGATACTTTAAACAGAAAGACGCAAAAAAGAGGTTCAATATTGAAATATAAAAAACAACAAAATTTGTGTTGCAAATTGAAAAAAGAAGTTTTGCGACACAATTCGGATATTCATAGTAACTGATATTTAATGTCATTAGTTCGTATTAATTGTTATTCAAAATTTTAAGAAATATTTGAAAACATTTACACTCTTTAGAGACAATTGGGTAGACAGGAGTAGTAATTGACATTTAAATTTTCGTTTATGATCCTATCGCGTGCCAACATATTTAATTGTAACTATTCTGTAGACTTTTTTTGTAAAACTTACCAGCTGTAAAAAAGTGTTTTACAAGATTATGAAAAAAGTTATAAGAAGTAATTTTGATCAATCAGATGACGTCTCTGATATGGAAAACCAACTGATCTAAATAAAAAATAATCCAAAAGTCCGGATTTTGAGAATCTCGGATTGTGGTGCTAGAGTAATTTAGTGTTGAACGATAACGGACTAATGACGTATTATAGTATAACCAGTACCTTGATCACTTCACTTTTAAAGACCAAATTTTTTTTCAACTAAGTCCTAAGGTCTTTAAGTTGCTGCACCCTTATGGCCAGCGTGGTGTGCACCAACAAAGATTTTTAGAGGAGTGCAACTGATTGCAACGATATTGGTTCACTGAACTAGTGAGTTACCCACCAATGAGTTTTTGGCAACTTACAGTCGACTATAGAAGCCTTTTTTCTTCTTGTAGCGTAAAGGCCCTGGCAGCCTATATACCCTAGTTTGGTAATAATTGCTTAGAAATAAACACAATCTACCCAGCCTATTTGACTCCTATTTTGGATATTCATAATGTGAATCGTAATTTTGCGTAGTAAGTCATATCCTCTCGGTTAGCCAATTTTATTGTAAGTAATTACAAGATGGCCTAACCGTGAAGCTCTGTTATGTATACTATCATTGTGATTTGAAGTAACTTGCTACAAAATTCCGCTATTAAAATAACCCGGTCTTCGCTTTGGTACGTGTATCATTTAGAGCTCGCAACCCAAAATCGGTCTCTTTGTTCCAAGCCATGTTCAGTCAACTTTGGCCGATCAATATACTCATCATAGAGAGTTGTGAGTGCTATCATTAGAAAACACGTACATCTTATTATATGCAATTAAAAAGATGTTTTCGAATTTCGTTTTTAACAGGGTGTTATTGCGGTTTAAATATTTGTAAATTTCTGATAGTTTTCTTCACATTTTCTTTAAAATTCGAGACAAGTTTGGCTCAATTTTCCTATTACATTTAAAATTTCGCTAAAATTGATAATGATAGAATGATAAAGATAGAAGAGCGATGCTGAATTGTTTGATTGACAATTGTTTGAGTAATTTTTTGACAAAATTTTCAAAATTCGATCTTTTTTTATCACAAATGGCACACAATTTGCTTTTTCTAGTCCACTTTGTTTAAGCTTGGCCAAAGTAGATATCTAGAAATGGCTGACACAATATTTGTTAACTCCAAAAGAGAGCTAGTTGAATTTTGGCGCCCTATAAAAGTTTTCTACATTTTAAACTTTCATTCATATAAAACACCAACTAATCTTTGCAGTGGTTTTTATTATGTATTTGCTCCGTGGTTTTGCTACTACGAGTTTTCATACAAAAATTTGTAAAAATTTGTCAAATTTTTCATTTTTGTTGTTTTTCCTCATTTTTTGTGTTATAGAATTTGGTATCATTTTTTTTTAACTTACCCTCATTGTTGAGAGATTTATTTAACGCTTTGCTGAACCGAACAATAACTCCTCTGTTCCATTCATTTTGACTGATGTCTCTAGGGCTTTTTTATCAATATTTTTCAGAAGAATTTTGTGGGTTCTAATTATTTTTCAATGCTTTTGGTTTCGATTCGTTGAAATTTTGAGATAGTTTTTTATGAAAATGATTTTATGATTTTCCATGGAATGCAGGTGGAGATATATTTTTCTTTATTAGTATCTTATAAATTTAATGGCTTCAAAAAGGTGGTTTTGTAATATTGATCGTGACATTTTTTTAGTATTTAATGTTATTTAGTATTATTGCTTAGAATCGACGATAACAAGCGCAATTAGCGTTCTAAGACATTTCAAGATCAACTGTCGATTCCTTTAGTTGAACGCTTCTTATGAATTTTAAAAATATTTGTTCTTAAAAAGACAATGAATTTTTGAGCATTACGAATTTTCTTTCTGTTAATCTGTCGCTTGATTTCTCTTTAGACAAGTCAAATCCATGTTCTATATAATTACAATTTGTTCTTCTTAATTGAATTATTTTCATCATATGGTCTTTATTCTTGGTACAACGAGTTTTTAGAAAAAAAGTTCGTGATTCTTGCATGTTTGCCCATATTCTTAGTTTTTGGTTTTCTTTTCAGACTATCATTATATTGAGCAGTTCTGTTGCCACATGAAAAATAGGTAATTGCAAACTTTTAATGTTCATAGGGAACAGCTTTTTGTTTAATTGGCTGGGAGACCGTTATATTTTGAATTTTTGATTTTTGCCTTTATTTGTCGTTCTTTTCGTAGTGTTATGGCATGCTCTGGAAAATGAAAATTCTCAATCGCGTTCTATGGAAGTGAAACTGAGTTTCTCACTGATTTCAGTTGATACATAAGGTTGATACATAAGAAATAATTTTGATTAATCAGATGACGTCTCTGATATGGAAAACCAATTGATCTAAATAAAAAATAATCCAAAAGTCCGGATTTTGAGAATCTCGGATTGTGGTGCTAGAGTAATTTAGTGTTGAACGATAACGGACTAATGACGTATTATAGTATAACCAGTACCTTGATCACTTCACTTTTAAAGACCAAATTTTTTTTCAACTAAGTCATAAGGTCTTTAAGTTGCTGCACCCTTATGGCCAGCGTGGTGTCCACCAACAAAGATGTTTAGAGGAGTGCAACTGATTGCAACGATATTGGTTCACTGAACTGGTGAGTTACCCACCAATGAGTTTTTGGCAACTTACAGTCGACTATAGAAGACTTTTTTCTTCTTGTAGCGTAAAGGCCCTGGCAGCCTATATACCCTAGTATGGTAATAATTGCTTAGAAGTAAACACAATCTACCCAGCCTATTTGCCTCCTATTTTGGATATTCATATTGTGAATCGTATTTTTGCGTAGTAAGTCATATCCTCTCGGTTAACCAATTTTATTGTAAGTAATTACAAGATGGCCTAACCGTGAAGCTCTGTTAAGTATACTATCATTGTGATTTGAAGTAACTTGCTTCGAAATTCCGCTATTAAAATAACCCGGGCTTCGATTTGGTACGTGTATCACCTAGAGCTCGCAACCCAAAATCGGTCTCTTTGTTCCAAGCCATGTTCAGTCAACTTTGGCTGATCAATATATTCATCATAGAGAGTTGTGAGTGCTATCATTAGAAAACACGTACATCTTATTATATGCAATTAAAAAGATGTTTTCGAATTTCGTTTTTACAGGGTGTTTTTGCGGTTTAAATATTTGTAAATTTCTGATACTTTTCTTCACATTTTCTTTAAATTTCGAGACAAGTTTGACTCAATTTTCCTATTATGTTTAAAAGTATGCTAAAATTGATAATGATAGAATGATAAAGATAGAAGAGCGATGCTGAATTGTTTGATTGACAATTGTTTGAGTAAATTTTTGACAAAATTTTCAAAATTCGAACTTTTTTTTATCACAAATGGCACACAATTTGCATTTTCTAGTCTACTTTGTTTAAGGTTGCCCGAAGTAGATATCTGGAAACGGCTGACACAATATTTGTTAACTCCAAAAGAGAGCTAGTTGAATTTGGGCGCCCTATAAAAGTTTTCTATATTTTACAAGCGCAATTAGCGTTCTAAGACATTTCAAGATCAACTGTCGATTCCTTTAGTTGAAAGCTTCTTATGAAATTTAAAAATATTTGTTCTTAAAAAGACAATGAATTTTTGAGCATTACGAATTTTCTTTCTGTTAATCTGTCGCTTAATTTCTCTTTAGACAAGTCAAATCCATGTTCTATTTAATTACACTTTGTTCTTCTTAATTGAATTATTTTCATCATATGGTCTTTATTCTTGGTACAACGAGTTTTTAGAAAAAAAGTTCGTGATTCTTGCATGTTTGCCCATATTCTTAGTTTTTGGTTTTCTTTTCAGACTATTATTATATTGAGCAGTTCTTTTGCCACATGAAAAATAGGTAATTGCAAACTTTTAATGTTCATAGAGATTAGCTTATTGTTTAATTGGCTGGGAGACCGTTATCGTGCAAATTTTGAATTTTTAATTTTTGCCTTTATTTGTCGTTCTTTTCGTAGTGTTATGGCATGCTCTGGAAAATGAAAATTCTCAATCGCGTTCTATGGAAGTGAAACTGGGTTTCTTAGTGATTTCAGTTGATACATAAGGTTGATAATTAGATTAACATTAAATTGTTCCAAAAAAACCGTTTTTTTAAACTTTGCCCTTTTGCTTTTTTCTTGTCGACTTGTTATTAAGTCGGATATAGGAAAAATCTCATTTTTTTCTAATGAAATACTGTTTTACATTTCTTCAGTATAGTTTTTATCTGATGCCACTTTGATTTGGCAACTAATTTTTTAAAAAATGGACAACGGGTTTTGGTCGTATTAACATTTGTAATTATTTGATTGTTATCGCGTCTTTTCTGGTAGTCACCTTAATTACAGGTCTCATCGGCCCTTTAAGGCATATTGTTTTATTCTTTTAATGTATTGTTGAACGATACAGTGTTTTGTATCTCTTCCTGTTTTGGCTAGACAGTTAAGTGTAAAATCTAGATGAGCGGGGCCGGAACATTATGTTCAAACGCACATTACCGAGCCTCCTTGTTGCATTCAACAATCGTAAAACCATCAAGAAAATATACTGGCCATTAATGTGATATTTTCTTGGCATCAACTTCCCAGGCTGAAGTACTTATTAGCTTTTATTGAATAGCTGTTTTACTTCACTTGTAGAAGGCTCCGAGAAACAGGTCTGGAAAGTAAAACTATCCTAATATTGGAAAAAGACGAGACATTTTTTTCTTATATGTCTTAAAATTCTGGTTCACAGAGATCAGATCATTTCTTTTCTTTTGCTGTTCTGAGATCAAAAGAACTGCATAGCGAGGGCAGTGTTCGGTTGCTTTGAAGTGTGGAATTCAGGCAACAACCTTTTTAGCCTGAATGAATTGCAAGAAAACTGATTTCTCTAAGTTTTAGGATTTGCATTACGTTCAAAGCCGCAATCGGATTACCCGACTTCATAACTTGTTACCCGAGTTTCACAATTTGTTTACCCGACTTCATACCCGAGTTTCACAATTTGTTTTTACCAATTTCCACAATGATGAAATTCCACAATATGTGTTATTAAACTATACGGTTTGCAGTTATTCATACAATTAATTGCCAATAATATTAATCGGAAGAAAATGCCGCGCTAATAATGGATATTAAAAAGAAGTTAATATTTTGGGAAGTTATTTCAAATTTTTGCGCGGATGGATTTTTCAGTAAACAGATAAAATCTTCAGAAACGGATTTCAAGCTACCAGCTTAGGTAGCTGTACTCCGGGATTCTGAGACTTTCTCATTTTGCGGAATTTGGGTGTTTGTTTCCTTTCAAAATAGCCTAGCTTTTGAATGTTAACGAATTGCGCAAAGTTAATGTAAATCCCATGTAATACCATAGCCAAACAGAATTACTTTACAGAATTACGTCAAATTAACAAAGACTCCTACAGGTCTGCATGCACTGTGTAATGTAAATTTTAAAAACTGATTTCATTGATACTTATTTTGTTGCTAAAAAAGAAATGACATACTGAGGTATCTCCGTACGAATCTGCGGAAAGCATTGTAGTTTTCAAACGAATTGGTGTCATGTGATAAATAGTGAGATGAGTGGTAGTCGACAAACTGGACCATCAGAATCTCCAGGCCAATTCCTGGACCAGTGACGAAGAATTCAATCAGAGATAGAAGAAAAACAGGATAGTTTTGTAGTTCTCTCAGTTCTTCAGAGAAAATGAAGCAGAGTACAAAGTAGAAGCTTAAGATGGCCGCCAAAATTGCAAAGAGCCACTGAAAAACAACTTTGACAGTTTTTTCTCAACACAAAAAAAGTGGATAACGAAAAAAATGACTTCAGTATGAAATTTTTTGCTCACAAATTTGACTATATTCCATCTACTTGGGCTACTTACTGCCTGGTTTCATTCACATTTAACTCCCTTTAACTCATAACCAATTCCTATTTTACTAAGTAATATAACCTAATTAGGGGACAGCAAAATTAGACAATTCAATGTTTCGCTTTTGGTCGATGAATGAAATATTCTACGTAAGAGAGAGAATCAAAGAGCTGTCTTTTTTGGTTTTCAATACAATCAGATGAAAAGAAAAATGGTATATTGATGCCCGAAAAATTATTATTCATTATGAAATTTTGAAATCCTACGGAAAATAGAAATTTCGACAATTTAGAGGAAAAGCCTAAACCACCTACAAGATTTTCAACAGCCTAAAGGCGTAGGTTTCAACATCTGGGAAACATACTCAAATTCAAAATTTAAACAAATATTATTTTTTAACATTTATTATTTTGTATATGAAATTACGCATCATCAATTTATTTTCTTGCAGGTAAAAACAATATACTCGTTTTCAAATTCCATTAATTTTAAGTTTGCTGAAATTATAGGAGGGCAAAAGTATAGGTTGCACAAAATTTAAAAGCTTTATACACAGTCGATGATAGGTACCCCTATAATAAAAATTGCACTGAAATTTTAAAGAATTCTCAATTTTTCCAACTTTTAAGCTTTTCGTTATCGGACTCAGTGAGGTGAGGGGGACTGAACTTCTCCAAATATTCTCTAATAACAAGTAATTTGAGCTGACCTATAGAAAGTTTTTCAAGTTTTCTCCACTTTACGTCACTATGTTATTTGACAAATTTTTTAGGGTAGAATAAAATCAATTTCAGAACTTTTGTAGTTTTGAGCAGGGATAAAAATCATTTTTGATGATACTATATTGGAAAGCCTAGACAAAATGTCTCTGAAATTTTAGTTTTCGTTCTGTAAAACATCTCATCGTTTTGTCTATGTTTGGGTCCGAAAAACTCATTAGAAGAATAATCAATAAAAAAAACTTTTTTCGTACCCGGAAAAACCAGGGAATTCAGAATTTAAGATGATTTATTGTTAACCAAGCAAATTTTTGTTATTTGCTAAAATTCTGCTTATTGTTTGGTTTTTTCATCTCATTTATTCCATGTGAAGAAAAAATGGAGGGCATGGGCGGAAATTTCCCAAATTGGTGTATTCTATCATTAAAAAGATTGTGTTGCAGAAATTTTGGGCAAGTTTTGAAAGCTTTAGAAATTTATGAAATCCTTGATTTTTGCCTATAAAACTATGTCACTTCTAATTTTCGATATTAACCGTGTTTTTTTGTTCTAAATAATTGTACTTTATCTTTTAAAAAAACTACTTAAAATTAATTCAGTAAAAGACAATTATTCTGAGCACTGAGAACGTTTTTTTATTGTCTTTGATCGTCTTTTTCCTTTTTTTTTCAAATTGAATTTTGTTTCGAAAAAAATATGCGTTTGTTTCAATCAACTGGCGAAGAAACGTTTTGTATAGTATTAAATTTAGTTTGCTTTCCAGTCTTTCTCTTGTCCTGATGATTTTAATTGTGTTAACTCAATATTTCGGTGATCTTGTGTTTTCGAGTTGGGTTACAGGCTAAATCCCGACACATTTATTTAGCAATTAACTCCATAAGCTGGCGTCAATATTCACATAAGAATCAAGTTTGTCGATGTTTACAGGAGGGCCCAAAAGTAGGAGATGAAATTTGGTATGAGATGAAAAAGTAGGAGTTATGTAGGAGATGAAAAAGTAGGAGTTATGTGTATATTGATAGCTGGTTTTTATTTATTTTAATTTCAATACAAAACAGAACTTGGGACGTCCCGATAGCCACAAACAAAACTGAAAGCATACATTTTTCTTGTTCCCGCAAAAAGTCACCCAATTTTTTGTGGTCAAAATGGCTCGCTATAATATTCTCATTCCTGTTAACTTTCCTGAGAATTCTAAAAAGGCAAAACTTAAGGTGAAACTAAATTTTTCAGGCATATGCAAATTAAGGAAAGTAGAAGTTACAGAGAATTGGCTTGATTTCTAAAGCTCATCTCAGTTCTGAAAATTTCTAATAATAATTTGGTTCTAAAAATTTCTAAAAATAATTTGGTTTTTTTCGTACTTAGAGAGCAAGCCGAAATTCGTCTTCAAAACCTTGCAATCATGTTTTGCGAGAGATTAAGCATGTGTGTTCTCTCTAGTTTTCCGATTATTTGTGTTTGTTTTACGGATTAATATGTCACCAAAATTTCCCTTTATTTTTCAGATAGGCTTTCCGGTAGATTCAGCAGCAAAACAATTGGCTTGTAAACAATGATAGCTAAAACTAAACCTTATTTTGTTAGAACTCTTTTATTTAAATAAAAACTTTCTTTTTTAGATTCTTTTGTAGTTTTTTAGAAGACAGACTATTTTTCAATTGCGATCTATTTAAGATTAAAACAGCTTGAAGTGGAAAATAATATTGATGAGAGTGTATCATTACCTGGGATGGTGAATTGTTTCCGTACCCACGTAGAAAACTTTCTCTTTGATATACAGATTCCAGGAAGGCAAAAATTTAAGGTGTGATAACATTAGTTTTTGCTTTCAATTTTTTTCGTTTGCAAAAAGTGATCTGCGCTTGTTACTAACACAAGTTTTTGCAATCTTCAAAATATTTTTATTCAAAAGTTATTGACAGCATTCTGTTATTATTGTTAACAAATAGAGCTGAAAAACTTTTTTCAACATTTTGTATTTTAGTTTCCCAGAAAATATGATTTTTGTCAAGTTTTGAGTCTAAGGTTCAAAACATTTTGCAGTAATTATTTGAAGAAACATTTTGCGAAAGGTTGCGTGTTAGATTTAAGCAAAGCAAGTATAGAGGTAAAATTATCGATTTTACTGTTCAAAAACTCAAAAGCAAGATTTCAAAAAAACTCCGCAAAATTTCAGCAAAAAATTCAAATAAAAATCCAGATTGCTTTTTTTACAAGAATTGCAATTAGAGTTGATGGAATTGATGATATGGAAGAATCAGTGAACAGTAGTATATACTTACCAAAAAAATACAATCTGCAATGAAGTTGAAAAAAAACTTTCGAAGAAAACAAACAAATTTACGGGGTGGCATTTTTTGTGTCTTCTAGATGTACTTGAACAACATTAGTCTTTTTTCTCCTTAGAAGCAATGAAAAATCTGGAATAATAAAATAGGAAAAACCAAAATAAATGAAAGCCTTGAAAACGATACTAAACTTCCAAATTTAGGAGGGACCAAGAACAAAAAATGCCAATTTGGCTCCGGAGCCAAAGTGTTTTTATAATAGATTTTTTTAACAGGCAGTTTTTTTTAACATAATCATGACTAGAGTAAAAGAAGAGCGTATCTTAAAAAAGAAGAAAGGAAAGGAACAATCAACCTTGGTAGAAATTTCACGAAAACTGGTTAAATAAAACTTTCTTGATTATATTTGACAAAATTCTCATTGAGTTGAAAAGTTCGAGCAGAAAAAGAGCAATATCAAGCAAAGAGATTCAATCAAGCTCAAAGATTTTTCAATGCAAATGTGTACAGCCCATTGCAAATCACCATTTGGAAAAAAGAATTCTTATTGCAACAACTAGTGATAAGAAGGCTTGAAAATCTCAAAAATGGTTTTACGCACACCAATATATTATATGTAATTCTAACAAATTGCTCTTTCACGGCACCTGCCACCTGCTTTCCAGATTCCTTTTTTAGTCCTTTCCTGTATTTTGTTTTTTGTTCATGGGCTATGTTGGAAATTTCCGTGCCACGTTGGGCCCTTTTGTTTAGGTTTTCTCCCAAGTAATTCTATAATTTTTTTCCCAAATACTAACCTAGCTCAGAAATTTCGACCAATTAATCGATGGCGAAAACTTAACTAATGAACGATTTTCCCAATTATGGAAAAAAGTTCAAAAAATTTTGTCGAAATTTGAAATATTGTCGACCATGGCCTTTGAGCTTGTGATGCCCGTTTTAAGCCTCGATAACATTACCACTGTTATTTAGAACATAAATATAAATCTGCTTACCACAACAACAGTTATAACAGGGATGAGGTTCCCTTCTTTGAAGGAGAAAGACAACCCTACTAGCAGTCCAGTCATCCGGCTGATGTCATGTTCCGTGAAGTGGGAGGTGTTTCCTGTCGCTGCGTTCATCAGAGACAAATAGTACCCGCTTACTACGTCGTCTGCATAGTGATTCTCCGACCATTGATAATTATCAGTCATTTTTGTCTAAAAATTTCTCCTCAAACTTGGCATTTTTAATTAGCGGTCAAAGGATGTAGCTTAAATTTTTCATAGAAAGTTTTATTAAGAAAAGAGGACGGCACATTTTTCTTACCTTGTAATTCCTTATTGTCATATCAATTATCTTTTCTTTGCTCTTAGATTTGGTCTTCCTTAACTTCCTCCCATTTTGTTGTAAAAGTGAGGGGGCAATCAGTTCAAAGAACTTCTGAGGAATTATTCCCTGATCGATATGATGTAGAAAGGGACTGCAATAAACTGCAGTGGGGGTACGATTTAACTCCTTGGCAAAAAAAAAACGTAATTTACGAATGGGCTGCAATGGGAGGCATTGTGAAGAAATCCCCCCCCCTCCCACCTCCCACCTCTCTACACCCCTCCTCTTCTCATATTAGATGTTTTTAGTTTTGAATGCCAGAGTAGTTTTGAATACGATGCATTTGACTGGTTTAGTCAAATATTTTGTGATCTCGAGGCTAATGAGAACTGAATGAGAGTCAAATTTTTTTTTGGTTCAACGCTGTTAGTCTCCTCATGGGGGTTGAATTGATGTAAAAGTGGTATTGTTAGAGTGAGTAAAATGAAACAAGAGCAGAGCTGCAATATGGAAACTTTTTCAATCAGCAAGATTCCTCTGGAATAAAGATATGTTGGTGGCTAATTAAAAATCTCTAAAAAATTCAGTCAACATCAAATATTTTAATATGTCAACTAACACTTGCTTTAAATAGCTAAAAATGGTTCAAATATCCTTTCTAAACTCTCCTATTGCGTTGTCCACCATTGGTTCCCTACTGGGTCGCTTTTCGTTTAAAAGACATAGCAAAGTCTTTCGACTAGTTTTTCACTGTACTTTCAAACATCCCGGGTTGGCTCTTCTTGGAAACCATATCCAAGACCATATATGGTTCCATAGACGAAGCGCATTGATTTCGTGTATGATCTTGCTATGGCATCCAAGAAACCATAAATGGTCTTGGATATGGTTTCTAAGAAACCATTGACACCCGACTCCTCAGCGTCGATTTGGTCATCATCGTTGATATGGTATGAACAAATCATGTATGAACAAATCGTGGTCTTTGATATGGTTTCTAAGAAACCATATATGGTCTTTGATATGGTTTCTAAGAAACCATATATGGTCTTTGATATGGTTTCTAAGAAACCATATGTGGTCTTTGATATGGTTTCTAAGAAACCATGTATGGTCTTTGATATGGTTTCTAAGAACCATATATGGTCTATGATATGAATTCTAAGAAACCCGCATAGGACGTTGTTAAAATCATTTTTAAGTCAAATAAAGATGTTGCACAAAAAAAAATTTATGATCTTGGATGGGCCATAAAAGTCTATGGTCTTGGATATGGTATCCAAGACACCATACAATTTTTTTCACAAGTAATTTTTAAATCTCCATTTTTATCGTCTGAAACCCGCATAGGGCGTTGTTAAAACCATTTTTGTGTCAAAAAAAGTTGTTGCACAAAAAAACTTTTATGATCTTGGATGGGCCATAAAAGTCTATGGTCTTGGATATGGTATCCAAGGCACCATAGAAAAAAAATTTTTTTGTTGAAGGCCGATGGCAACTACGATATATTTGTTGTACTACGTGGTCCAAAAGACGTCATTTGAGGTCACCTTTAAATTTTTGTATGGTCTTAAGTATGGTATCAAAGAAGCCATACAACCATACATGTCTTACGTATGGTTTCCAAGAAACATTTATGGTGGTCAACCCGGGATTACTCCCGTGTTAAATTTAAAACTTCAAGTTACTCCAAAATTTGAACAATAAATTTCGATTTTCCCAAAACTAACCCCAGCACAATTTATTCCATACAATAAAACAGTTTTTGGTAGTAAAGACGAGAGATGTAATAGATATGCTATGACAACTTTAAAATTACAATCAGAAAGCCGAAATACTTATATGATCTAGTGTTGTCGAAATGAGGAGCTTTTTTGTCTCGCTAGCTTTCATTCCTGAATAACAAAAGTTTCCCAGAGTAATACCACTAGTGAAAGTTCTTTGTCACACTAAAATTTGATTTAAATACAGGCAAACAACCAAAATCGAAATTCATTCTTGATTGCTCTAAATTGAAAAATTTTTGGGAGATCGTTTCCAAACTGCAATTATCTGGCCATTGGTCTCAATGTAACTGTTGTTAATAAAAACCAGGGCCATTGGATGGTGCCGTTGTTACAAGTTTTTTGAGGTTAGCGCTGAACTTATTAATACGTTGAAAATTAAACAAGATCAACATATTTCGAACTTTTGCAATTGAGAAAATACTCCACTTTATGGGAAAATAGGAGCTAAGATTTTTAACATGATTGCCATTTTTCAGCAGTTAACAATTTTTGTAGTTTTTCTGATAAAAACAACCTTGGTCAAGTTTCGTAAGATTGCAAATTAAGTTGTGAAAATGTTCAACACCTGCAATTTTTAGCTGTAAAAAATTTTAAATACAAAAATTATTTTAACGGATTCATAGCAATTAGCGAAATCTTAAACTTTAACAAGTTCAGTTCAAATCCTATATAGCTTGGACATATGAATCCTTTGAGCATTCCTATTTCTGTATCTTTGTACAAAACTGACACTGAAGTGATGCACATAAATGTGCCGCCAAGCTGTTGAAACACGTTAACAAAACTGGATCTAATTAGAGTGAAGTTCTCCGAGTTTACCTAGATTCTGTTCCAACTGTATCACGTTTGTTCAGTTATACGATATTTGGAGTTTTTGAAATATATAGTTAATTATGATTTGAACTAAGCTTACTGATAACTATCTTACTACTAATACAAAATCCTAGTTTATATCCTAGCTGAAATCAGTGAATTGGTCACAATACAATTCAGCGCGTGGCAGAATTTTAAACTCTTCTTGCAAAATCAATCTATTTGTACTTAAATATTCGATCTCGCGTTCAATCGCTATGACAGTGCTGTTTATATTTTGATAACCAGTTATTATTTTGTCTGATGACTAAAATGGGGTGTCAAGAAGTGGGGTCAATTAGCAAAAAAATTCTGTCTTACAACCAACTCCCATATGCACTTACGCACTCATTCTATCAATCTATTGTCCAAAACAGCTACCCACACACACTCTTCGCGGACGGCTATCCCAGATAGCGATTTTTAATACCATATATAACTAACAAGGGGCAAAATCACGAAGCTCATCACATCTCCTGTTGAGAAACTGTTTCGAATTATTTGTTTTTTTGAAAACTTAAATGAGCTCTGAGTTCAGAAAACAACAGAAAAATTTCCATATGGCTCGTTTGCAGATGTGTGTAATTTTTGTTTTTACTAAAAAGTAGTAATACGAGCGGGAACGTTCAGTTATTATGAAAAAATCACAAATAATTAAAATGTATAGCTTCGTCTTACATTACCTGTCCCATAGTGGTATATGCAAACCATAAATTAATAGCTAGTGTTTTGCAACAAATGGCGTACTTTTCAGTACACTTGTACGTTTTTTTTCGTAGAACAGATATATTAAAGCATGTCGAGAAAAGCGCACGCTTGTAAACTAAGTTTATTATATTACTACTTTCGCATTTGGTAGTAATGATTTCACATGGCCCGTTACTTTGTGTCTATTCTATAAAAAATTGATTTATTAGAAAACAGTAGTCAAAAACGCAAACAAACAAACTCAAGACTGGTTAGCGACAACTTTTGCTAGTTTATTGTTTTGTTCTCAATGAGAATGTGATTTTAAAGTTTTGTAGGGTAGCAACTGTTGGTTTTCGAGGACACATGTCTCCTATTGACACATATTTTGAATCGGAAATTTTTAACCTGAGTCCAACTAGCTTATTAAAATTCAGCTGCAGTCACAATTTATATGCCTAAACTTTTCTGCCGTATTATTCTCAGAACAGATATTGACAACATTTAAATGACAGAAACTTATCGAGTTTGATTGATCTACGTTTGCAGAGAAGCAATTCACATCTAAGAAGGATCAAGAGTTTTATGAATGGCGTTTATAAATTAATCGAATGCTGTTATTCAGCGGCAGAAAAATTGTGAAGGTGCAAAAAAAATTAGTCATCAGAAGCAGCCATATACAATCCTGCAAAAATGCTCGACAATAACTTTCAACAACAGTCCTCACCTTCTGATGTCGGTTTTGGATAATTTGAAGCTGCGACTTAAGATTCAGAATGAACCTCATGACAGAGAAACATCTCTTCCGATGACAATCGAAATTTAGCAGAATTTTTCTTATAAGAAGATCAGTCAGAGCAAAGATTAGTCATTTTAAAACCAACAGTAATTTTTTTTCTCAATAGTAAATATTGCTAGTTCTATACCTGTGATGATCATCTAGAGCAGTTAAACTCTGTCAAAATGTTGCATATATCTTATCTTTCGCGGTTTTAACGATTCTACACATTGCGCTTGCTTTGTTTAAACGCGTAGATATTTGGTTGTTAGAATCGAAGAATTAAACTCAAATATGGTTGTCGCTTGTTCTACCACTGTACCACGGTACTTTAGTTTTCGTAA